>NC_049901.1:16730763-17066791 GCF_001411555.2 Juglans regia | reverse complement strand
CAATACACTGATGTTGTTGATTTCTGTAGTTGTCGCATGGAGGGGGCCTCATGCTAGGAATGGTTGTTGCCAAAGTTAACATGATCACCCCCTGGTGCAAGCAACATATATCAGCACTAGGGGTGTAAACTCAAACCGGAAAACCAGAAAACCGGATCGGACCGGACCGAACCGGACCGATTTTACCGGTTTTGAACCGGTCCGGTTCAGAACCGGTTTTTAAAATGTAAAAACCGGCCGGTTCCGGTTTCGGGAGTTTTTGGACCGGACCGAACCGGACCGGACCGGTTCATTAAAAAAAATAAAAAATAATATTTTTATATATAAGTTTTATACAAAATATTTTATATATATTAAATATTAATATATATAAGTTTTATATATAATGTATAATTATAAATTTTTATGTGAAATTTTATATATAACATATATATTCATATATGAAATAATTTCTTATTATAATTTATAAATTATTACATAAAATGTTAATACTAAATCACTAAAAGCTTATAACTAATACTAATATATAACTTATAACTATATTAATAGTCTAATATTAATACTATTATATAGTCTAATATATTAATAAAAGTATAAAACAGTTTTTTTTAAATCAAATTTTTTTTTTTATAAACAAATTTTTAATGACAAATTGTGAAATTTACATTTTAAAAAAACCGGAAAATCGGACCAGACCGGACCGAAAACCGGTAAAACCGGAAGTACCGGTTTAGGAGGGTAACCGGTGCGTAATCGGTTTTGAAAAATACAAAACCGGTACATACCGGTTCGGTCCTAGATTTTATCCAAAACCGGACCGGACCGAACCGGTTACACCCCTAATCAGCACTAATACTATAGATGGCTTGCAGTTCCTTATTATGGCTCGAAACTTACCACAGCAGTAATGGTTCCATAGATGAAAACCGCCAAGTACCGACCGAGTTTAGCATCTGCTAAGAAACCACCAAGTAGGCCAAGAAGGTTGAGGGTGCCCATGAAGTTAGTCACAATGGTTGCAGATTTTGCTGATGAAATATGCAAACTTCCAACCAAATATGTCACTAAATTCATGGCTATGCCCATCGCACATATCCTCTCAGAGAGCTCGATTCCTGCATAAAAAATGGTCGGGTTTAGCAAGTGGCCTTGAGAATAATGTTGAGATACTTCAGATGTCAACATTAGTGATGACTGTGGAACACCTAAGATGAGCCCTGCAGCAAGCCATCCTCCAGTCTTGGACTTGTCCACAGGGTTCCCTCGAAAATCAACCACAGTTCCATCATCTGCACCATCTCCGTGTGCAGCAACCAAAACCTGTGAAAGTTAAAATGATGAAGAAAGAGAGAAGCCATTAACAAAATGATAAAAGAATCCAGCATGGTCTGAATTTTGGAGTTGTGCCAGAAAAGAGTCACCATTTCTCCTCTTTTTGGGTCTGACCACGGGGAGAACAGAGATATAGAAATAGCAAGAGAGAGGGAAATGAATGAGTGATGGTGCTGCAATAGGTGTAGAGTTTAAAAGGAGAGCAAAAGTACTTCTAGAAGTGCATGGTTAGGACCGAACTTGGCATAGGCTCCACAACTTTTGGTGAAGGAAGAGGTTATGAACAGATACAAGTCATGTGAACTTTTGGAGCAATGTCATCTTGTGGTTTTGGTGCTTGCAGCCCTATTTTGTTCAAAACAATTGAAAGTGACATTCCTTCATAAGAATTCTACTCCCATATCCCTTTATCATCATTATTAAAACGAGAAAGCACACAGTGAGACACTTGGACGGCAAAGTCATGCATGTGGGGCTATCTTATCAACCCAGTTGCATTGCATTATAGATGGAGTTGAGTTGTTTTTGTCCAATAATTATATGGCCATCTTTGGTTGTTTGATTGGAGATTATAAAGTGGTTTTTCTGATATTTATAAATGTTGTGAAGTGTACTGAGGCAACACATTTGGAGCCACTAACACATATGATGCTACCATTTCAGAAATAGGGCCAAATGCTTTATAAGGTCCAATATCAGCTTTAAATGGTCCCCTAAAACATATAATTGCCAATTCATATATTGCCAATCAATGCTACTGACGCAACAGAAAGGTATAATGTGATAACTAAATTGGAAAGAATTCTAAAACATATCTGAAACAAGTGACTGGTTCAATACTTTCCTTGACATGCAGTGGAAATGCCCTACATTTTAGTGTAGTTTGAACTATTGATTTACGTCATTGGAAGTAACCAATTAGGTTTATAACGAAATCTATAAATCGATCACTGATCCAATTTGAGCACTTCTACAGGATAGACCTCAACAGAAAATTAAAGAAGAACGACAGCAAGTGATTGAGTTCAATAGTTCCTCATCTAAAATATTATTGACTCTAGAAATATAGTAATATAAAAAAGACAAAATTATTTCCGACAAAACTTGAAGCGCCCATTGTTTCAAAGAGAGACAGAATATTCACAATTCATTTGATGGTAAGAGACAAATTGAAAGCTAAAAAGTGGTAATAACTTTCTTTTTCACAATTATTTCATTGACACCTTCACCTCAATCTTCTGAGCACAATTGAGAACAACTTCTTGCCGACCTGTGGGTCCTGGGAAAAATAAAAGAAAATAAAAATACATTTCTCATTCTCTAGTTTTGCAAAGTTTTACTGGAACAAGTAATTGACTGATTTGTCATTATCGTACACTCTGAATATTCAATAGTCCAAAAAGACACTAATAATCATCTTCTTCAAGACATAATAGTGTGTATGAAACTCCTTTCCTTTTTTTTTTTTACTCACAGCTTTCATTTTCCAATTACCATAAACTAGTAACTAGCTTCTTCAAATGCTGTCTAGTAAGATCGATAAAATAAAATAAGAAATAGATAAATTTAATGACATTTCCTCTAGGGGGAACAAAAGAGTTGAATTAATACAGATGTGGGCTTTTATTGAAGCTGTTAGTTGTATATTCCTCTTGAGAATGAATTAACCTGACAAGCTTTTAAAATCTAATTTATAGGTAAAGGAATTTAGACATCTAGGGCAGGCAGTTTGTCTAACATTCATGTTAACAATTTTAATTCTTATAAAGTAGAGTTGGAACATCAGAATATGGATGAATACAATTAGGCCCGTTTGGATATTGAGTTGAGATGAGTTGAATTCTTTATAAATAGTAGTGAGTTTTGTGAAACCCATCTAAGATGAGTTTAGATGTGTTTGAATGTTAAGATGAGTTTAGATATATTTATATAAAATTGAAAAAGGTTGTAGATCTTACGTGTAAAGATGTGTTGAGTTGATAAAGGTGTTGAGTTGAGATGAGTTAAATGATTTGAGAGTTAGATATTTAAATGTTAAAATCATCTTAAAATTATTCTGAACTGAGATTAATCTAAGTTACAAACGGGATCTTAGAAAGTTATTAGGTTGAACTTTGGCAGAATTATACCAAACAATTTGATTGTGAATTTATTGTTCAGGAGTAATGTTGTTGATTGTACAGGCAGAATGAGCAAGCTGGTAGGTTTCCCACCAATGCCTATAACCTTGGAATTGACAAGACGTACCATCAATGGTCCATGGTCCAGCATTTTGCACTTCTCCTCCACCAAGGAATTGAACAAGAAAAAAAGTGAGAAATGGCCAAGATTGGAGTTTCACATTGGGAAGAGGAACACTTGACATTTGTCATTTTGGGTCGCAGAAATTATATGGACTTACAGAGTTGTACCGATCGACAAGAGCTCACTTCCAAAAAATATGGATGGTGAACCCTTTTTTGTGCTCACTTCCATAAGCTTGTAAGCAAAAACTCCAAAACAACTTTTAGCATCGAACCAAGCAATTCGAAGCAGCTTTTAGTGACCAGTTTGTGTAGAGTGGGGGTGGGGGTGGGGGTGGGGGTGATATTGATGTTCGAGATTGAGAAAACTTTGGATATAACGTGTGTCTGGATGTTAAAGGCGTGATTGTGAGCCCCACACGCAAGTTTGATGACAACGACGCTTCCTTCCTTCTAATCGCGTCTTAAAGATCGGAAGTTGGTGGTTGTTGCGGGCTGAAGATGAGGATGGGAGAGGGGAAGAAGGGAAGGGGAAATAAGGCTCTCCTGCTTGCTTGCTAGATTAGATGGTTTTCTAGAGCTTGGGGGTCTTCTTGTTTTGTTCTATTCTTGAATGAAATGGTTCAAGATTTTTTAATTTTTTTTTCTGTTTTTATTCTTGAATAATAATTAGAAAAATTTTATTCTTAAGTATGTGTGAAGAATATACTTAAGAAAGTACTTACATAACATAATTTAATTTGAAATAGTGCTATTTAAAAACTTTACACCACACATCATCTATATGACATAATTTGATTTGTAAGATTCAAATTTTAAAATTTATTTTTCAAGTCAAATTATATCACATATATGTAACTGGTGTAAAAGCTTTCAAATAAATTTATTCATTTGATTTAGAAGATAAATCTTAATGGATGGTGTGCTCAACACACCAGCTTAGAATAGAATAACTCTAATAACTAACTTAGAAGAATTGCTACTCATCATCCTCACACACCATACTTTTTATTTTTATTTTTAGTTTTATTCTTCTTAAACTTATTGAATTCTTCTATTCACCATCTATACAACACACATTTGACAAGAAAAAATATGTGTATAGTGTGTGAGAATGATGAATAGAATTTTTCTTAACCTAGTGGAAGGGTTGATTAATGAATCAGCTAACATAGATATTTATACTGAAACCGACCACATTTTGATTAAAATACACATTGGTAAACAAGTTTGCACTATTGCAATTGATAAGTGTGACAAAAAAAAAAAAGGATAAAAGAAGTTTATCGACACAATCACGTGTAGAACACCATTTTGATTATAAGTTTCAAACTTATTGAAAAATTTCAACCCAATTGATCTTTTTTGATATATGGATTCTCCTATTATCATCATTATTCATTTGAATATACAGAATATGTTATGTATAGTCAATGTGTTAGGGATATCCTCACTAGTGTTTGATATTTTCAACCAAAAACAAAAACGCAAATCATCTATAAAAAGAAAACATTGCATATATTGTCACCAATAGTGAAGTATCTCGGTAGATATAATATTTATGACTTTATGACGTCATATTTTTCTAGGCCCCCTATTTTATACACTCATTTTGCTCCTTGACGTGATATCACATGCGGTGTTAAGTAACTTAATAAAATTTAAAAATAATTAAAAATACAAACATAAAAAGTAGAGAGAATTGAGAATTTCCGCTTATTTTAGTGTTTTCCAACACTATTTTGTTTTGAATACATATTTTTAAATTTTTTTAATTTTTTTAATAAAGCACATGGCATCATTATGGTGTGTGAAGTATAGTAGTATTACTCTATTTTTATTGCACTTGACAAAAATAGTTTGGTCCCAACTGTTTTTTCTTTTCTTTTATTGAGACCATTTGCGACTAGTATAACTCGCCACAAAAAATTGGTTGCAGATGGCCAATTTTTTTAAAACAGCCAAACAGGTTCATTGCTCACGTTGGGATCCTATCTTTGCGATCTTATTTTCTTAAATAAATATATTTATAAGTTAGTGTGAATTACACACATTTTATAATACTCACATTATATATATAATTTAATTTATAATAAAATTAAAAAAATTTGAATCTTGTAAGTTAGGCCCCATTTGGATAGTGAAAATGTTTGATCATCTTATCTCATCATTATAATTTTTTCAAATTTTCACACAAAGTATAATAAAAAATTCAACTTTTTCAAATCTTAAAACCATAATAATATTAAAAAATTACATTTTAATAATATTTTATTTAAATTTTATCTAAAATCATCTCATCTCATCTCATTATTCAAATTGCACCTAAATGTTACCACATAAAGAATTAGATGGCGTATCTTTCACACCAACTTGCAAGTAGAGTGACTCTATTTTTCTGCATTGTCATCATATAATAAAAGTTAGTCATGTATATTTTTCTCTCTAATTAAAAGATGTGTTAAAGCTAAAAGACTGCTAAATGCTAATTTTAAGTAAAAAATAGTAAATTGGATAATAATATTGTATTATTTGTTGAGAGACAGCTAGTCAACTCAAATGGTATGCGAACTCGAGAGTTTGCTTGACACCCACTCACCAGTCAGCTTGAGCGAGATGCTAACTCGAGAGTTCGCTTGACACTCACTCGATAGTCAACACGAGTGAGCGTTAGCCCTAATGTTCGCTCGAGTGAATGTTCATATTTCAGGGCTCTGAATCGTTTCAATATAAATACATATTATTCTCTTTGTATTTTTCGATCTTTTCACTTGGAGCAGCCATAAACTTACAAAAGAGAGAGAGTTGTCTTCTTGTGAGAATCTTAAAAGTCTACTGGGTGTATTGGAGCTTTGAGATTGAGGATTTTGGTGATTGATCTCTTGTACTACCTTTGTTGATAGTGAATTCATTGAGACCGACCCTACTAGTGGACGTAGGTTCAAATTGAGCCAAAGCACTTAAATCTTGGTGTTATGTGTGTGATTGTCGTATTTTCTTTTGTTTTATTCTGCTATTTCAGTTTAACTTAGCATTTGATAACCAGTTAATCCCAACAAACTCGTATCAGAGCATCAAGCTCTGTGCGAGATCTTGAAGGATTGCTTTGACAAAGTTTGGAGTGGAGAAATTCGACGGTCAGAACAGTTTCAGTTTATGGGCATCAAGATGAAGGCTTTGCTGTGACAACAAGATTTTTCAAAGGTATTGGATAGGAATGTGTCTGATGATTCTCCTGCATCGTCAAGAGAAAAAGAAGAGAAAGCACGAGTTCTATTCTATTGTCATTATCAGATGGAGTTTTGAGGGAGGTTGCTAATGAGGAGACCCCTGCTAGTCTTTGGACTAAACTCGAGGGCCTGTATATGAAGAAATCACTCACAAATCATTTGTATATGAAGCAATGATTATACACGCTCAAAATGAAGGAAGGTATTCGTATCTCTACACATGTAGATGAATTTAATAAAATTATTACAGATTGAAAAATATTGATATTAAGCTTGAAGAAGAGGATTAAGCCTTAATTGTTTTGTGTTCGTTGTCCATGTCGTTTGATAACTTTGTGAGTTCAATGCTATATGACAGAGATACTATTTCCTTGGCAGATGTGAAATCTGCTTTGAATTTTAAGGACTTGAGAACTAAATTAAATTTGAAGGGGACAGATAATCAAGCTAGTGGTTTGTTTGTTAAGAGTTCATCTAGCAAGGGTAGATCCAATGAGAGGGGTTCATAGAAGAACATGGGTAAATTCAGGGACAGTTCATAGTCAAAGTTTAATAAGAAAAATGTTAAATGTCATTACTATTATAAGTTTGGTCATTACAAAAATGAGTGTTCTAAACTTAAAAATAAAGAGGAAGGCACTAGTTCCTTTAATGCCATTAGCGTTGCTGATGAAAAGTCTAACGGTTTAGATATTGTCTTAGCACTTAGCGACTCCAATAGTTGCTTTGGTGACAAGTGGGTCATGGACTTAGCTTGAACTTTTCATATGTGTCCCAAGAGGGACTGGTTCACTACCTATGAGCCAATCAACGGTGGTTCGTTTTGATGGGGAATAATATGACTTGTAAAATTGATGGAGTTGATTCATTTAGGATTAAGATTTTGATGGATTGTCAGGACATTGTCTAACATCCGACACATCCCAAATTTAAAGAAAAATAAATCTTATTTCTTTAGGCATTCTTGATTTTTTACATTTCTGATATACCAGTGAAGGTGAAGCTATTAGAGTCGGTAAGGGTTCCATGATTGTAATGAAAAGAGATATAGACATATGGTTTTTATTTCCTACAAGGCAGTACAGTGACAGGTGTAGCTGCAGTGTCTGTTTCAGATGATCCAAACTCAGACATTATCCACTTGTGGCACATGCATTTAGGTCCAATGAGTGAGAAGGGGATGACTCTTCTTAGTAAGCAGGATTTGTTGTGTGATCAAAAGATAGAGAAGCTTGAATTTTGTGAACATTGTGTGTTTGCGAAACAGTGCAAGGTTCAATTTACTACAAGGATTCACAAAACTAAAAGTATTGTGGATTATATTCATTCTGATCTTTGGGGTCCATCTTCTGTTCCATTGAAAAATGAAGCTCAGTATTTGCTTACTTTTATTGATGATTACTCAATAAATGTTTGGGTTTATTTTCTTAAACAAAAAAGTGATGTATTTGCTAACTTTAATCAGTGGAAGGGTTTGATTGAAAATCAGACAGGCAAGAAGGTAAAACAACTTCGAACTGACAATGGTATGAAATTTTGTATAGGTGAGTTTGATAAATTTTGTAAAAATAAAGATATTTTCAGGCACTGCACAGTTAGACACACTCCATAGCAAAATGGAGTGGCTGAACGGATGAATAAGACTCTCTTGGAGAGAGCCCGCATTATGCCTTCGAATGCGGATTGTCTAAAGATTTCTAAGCTGAAGCAGTCAACATAGTTTGCTATTCAATTAACTACTCTCAAGCCACAGTTATTGGTTTGAAAACTCCAAATAAGGTATGGTCTGGTACTCTTGCTGATTATTCAAATTTGAAAAATTTTTGTTGTCCTGCATATTTTTATGTTAATGATGGAAAACTTGAGCTAAGCGCAAAGAATGACGTATTCATTGGATATGCCAGTGGGGTGAAGGGATTCATATTGTGGTGTACTGATCCTAAATCATCAAAGTTTGTAATTAGTAGGGATATTGCATGTGATGAAAAATTTATACTTCCAAGAAATGAGTTTAATTTGTCTACAGGTGAAGAGCTGGATAATGGCAAGAAGATGTAATTGCATGTTAAGGCTTCACAAGAGGTGCTAGGTGGCACCCAAGATCATGCTATTGTTGATGAGCATGATTCTGATTCTGATAATGGCACACAAGGTGAGTAAGACTACAGTATAGCTACTAGTAGACAGAGGAGGCAGATTAGGCCACCTTAGAGATATACTTATGCAGACATGGTGATGTATCACTACAAGAAATCAAGTTTTTTCCAACGCTCACAATCGTCGCAAATACTCCTATTAATCGCTGCATTTGAGCATTTTCGACGATTTTTAATTCGCTGCATTTTCGATGAAATTAAAGTGCATTTTTTTTTTTTAACAATTTCAACCATAGGCAAAAATTGTCCAAAAAACTACTATTTTCAGTGATTTTTGTGCGTCGCAACTGTCCAAAAAATTGAAGGAAATGGCCTTTCCGTTCACTATTAAATCGTTGAGAAAAATCAATTGCGGCGATATATCATCGCAAAAAGTTGAAAAATCACCGCAAAAAACTCGTTATTTTTCCTAACGATTAAAACTAATCGTCGTTATTATATACTCCCAGCGGTTACTGTCAACGAAATGGACTTTTTGAGGGGATTAAAATTCACTTTAATCGCCGCAAATAAGTTAAATTGACAAAATGTATTTCTGGCGATTTTTACTCGCCATAAATAGTTTTCAAAAAAGAAAAAAAATGCACAAATACAAAGATGAACCATGCCCAAGCTATATATGGACATGCAAGTCATAAACTCTCTTCAAGGAGAGGGGAGAAATGATACTTTTACCACACAAATCTCTCTCAATAGAAGGTGCAATCAAGATGAAGAGAATTAATTTGGATCATCAACGAAAATAAATAGTCAAATGAAGATATAAGTTAAAGATTCAGGCATGAAAATGAAAATAAGAACATTTACAATAGACAGTAACATAAAAAAAAAATTTATATGGAAAGAAACCATAAACATAAAATCATACAAAATTAAATCACGACACAGTACTCACAGTTGTATTCAGTCCATCCAATCGCTAGCTCTACAAGATCATATAAAACTAGCTTATTTGAAAGCACCAAATCTGCATTTAAGCAAAACATACCCTCATGGTTTTAATATAATCTTAAAGGGAAACTCAATAACAGAATTTAATATAACAGAATTTGAAACAATGGGATAAGTTATTTAATATAATCTTAAAGGGAAACTCAGTAAGATAATTTAAGCAAAACATACTCTCATGGCTTGTTGCACCAAGAAAGCCCCTCTCCAAAGACACGTCTTCGTATATGACTGGTTTTTTATTGATGACAGTCTATTCAACTCTAAATTAATTTGGAAAGTGATTGTCAACAAAATTCATCTTGCAAAAGGGATGAATTTTAAGTTTGATTTCATAACCACAAGCTCATATTGATTGGTTATACCAATGTAAACTAAAGACCATGGCATATGTACTTTTCTCTAAATTAAAACCATGGCATTTTCCCCTTTCATATTCATGCTTTTTTTTTTTATTATTGATAAAAAAGAAATAGCACAGTACCAAGAATAAGACTCAAGTCTCATACCCATCATGTACTTGCTCCAATCAATCCTAAGACTTCTACAACTGCACCAGACAATGAAACTCCCTTTTGTTGCAACCATTGAAAAATAAGCATATAATGAGTATCAAGTAAAGTGTCATGTTCCTATAAAAAAAAAAAAAAAAGTAAAGTGTCATGAGGTACTTCGGCTACATCTTTTTCTATCAATAGAGTCTTATTCTTACTTATAAAAAAATGTCATCATAAACAAATAAGTCCAAAAACTAACCATAACAAGAATCTCTACAGTTACATAACATCAAATCAAGTCTACGCTACCAAATACTGAACCAAATAATAATCATGAAAACATAATGCAATAATCTTAGTAAGATAAATCATTTGGCTCTCGGGCACTTGTATTATCAACTCCTCAATATTTCATAAAAACTCTAGTCAATAGGATCTTGATATGTGGTATTATCTAAAAAACATAAGAGAGAATTTTAATGAACCAACTTTGTAAGTTAAATTAATCCAGATTAAATCTTGGGATCTGTTTAAAGAAGATCCAAAGAATATACATTCCTCATTTCATCATGCCCATGAAATTTAAGTTCTACAAAAAGTACTAAATGGATTTTAGTTCAATAAAAATAGAATAGCAAGACCATTAGGAAATAATTTACAATAAGCAACAAATCATTCAACTACTCTCAAATAGTATCAATAACCTTATTCCCTAGACTTCATCAGTCATGGTCATACATTCACTCCGTATGACTAGTTTGTGTGAACCCTTCTTAGGAAGATGATCCCCTACTTTGGCCAATTTGTATTACTACTATAGCCTTTAATGATAAGTTCCCTAAAATTAGGTTTTACCTTACTTCTTTCTTGCTTGTCCAAAAGAATAATAATTTTACCTTAATTTGCTAATCCTCAAAACGACACAATTGTAATCGATGTCATTTTGTTCGATACCTAATTTGTTTTAAGCTTTTAATCAATAAAAATAATGACCTCAATTACATGAAAAACACATCTTTATTAGTATCTGCATAAAATCTTATTACTATAATATGCGACAAATTATCCATATTTCTCTTTTTGTTTACACACTAATTGCTGAATTCTCAATCAATTCATGTGCAAGATCGATGACACCCATCAGGTAAAGTCTATCAATGCATTAAACATATAAAAAAATTGTTATTACATATAGATTCAATAAAAAAGAGCAACCATGTGAAGAAAATATGCTTGTTTACGAAAAGCACAATATATAACTCAACATACTTACGTAGTGTGCATGCATTTTAAATTCTAAAAAATGTAAACTATTACAAACTGTGTAGAAACCAAGATGAAAGATGAGTAAAAATCTCTTGGTCATGTCCAATCGATTGTAAATGAAGCCAAATATACAAAAGTTTAACATTTATCGTTGACCTTTGATGTGCATATATCTAGTTGGATATTGACTTATTACTTGAACAAGAAGCTGAGTTTTATGCAATTGCAACTAAATTTCACATATCTTTTGTTTAGTAATGAATTTCTTTGCTAGTATTGCTTTCTTTTCCTTTCTATAACTAATTTTTTCTTAAAAAAAGGAACAAGTTGAAATTGAGGTATTTAAGGTGAAAATGTGAATAGAAAATGGAGTGCATAAAGGCGTGAAGAAAAATTTATAGAAAGAAACCATGTATATATGATTAGTATCATCCAAAATAAATGTGTAAGGTTTTGCACAAGTGTCACCAAGGTGGTGCTCACAATCATCACACCAACTTCAGCTATGCATGCAAGAACAAATTGAATTTCATTAGTAGAATTTCGTGACACCAACTTCAACTTCAGCTATACCAACACATGACAACATAACATTTGGTGCTCACAATCATCACTCCGACTTCAACACAGACTCATAAATTTACTTTGTTTCTCACATCAAACTTGAAACAGGAAACAACAAACAAATAAATATAAATGACCAACTAACAAAATAAATAAATAAAAAAGCACAAGCTCATCGACCTAAAAATGTAAACAAATAAATACAAATGACAAACTCAAACATTTCAAACTAAAAATTAGAAATAAGCATGATTTTTGGGTAGACATAGCATAAAAACAGCAAGCAAAACAAAAAGAATTATAAAGTTCAAGTCAATTTCAACTAAAAGTTCTCAAATTCTCAGGTCAAACACTTTGTATATATTGACAATATTCATTTTAAGAGCTTGTGTGCCAAATGCACAAAATACTTGTGCATTTGGCACCATAAATAAACTATATAAACACCGACAAAGTACATGTCTTATGCAGAGTAGGTTAGCACCTTTCCATTAACATCATCAAACTCTACCCAGGCCATTTCAGAGACTCAGACTCAAACAGAGTAAAACCAAATTCTGGTTTTTCCCTCCATATGTACCTAGCCATTTAACATGAGAAATATCAAGATAAATGATAAATAGAAGATAAAGCTAAATGAGTGTTGCGTGAGCAGAGGAGAAATGGGAGGCAGCTTACTGCACAAAACGTAGGAAAAATCCCCAAAACTCACGGACTGCACAAATAAAATTCATTTCACATAAATTTCATGGGAGTGGAAATTAACTTGAAGTGGATGTGGGTGTATTCGTGAAAAGTAGAGAAGGAGAAGGCCCTTACCACCGACCGACAACTCAGAACTCCAACAACGAACACAAACGCGAAGCAACAAACCCACAAGAAATCTACAGTGGAGAGAGAGAGAGGGTCTACTGTGAAAAGAGAGAGAGAGAGATGGTGAGAAATACCTCTAGGTTTTTCGTGCACCGTACGAGAGACGAAGACGGATTGGGGAGAGAAAGGGGAGCGGCTGGAGGGAAATGAAAAAGGACAAAATGTAGACAAATTAAATTTTGGCAGTTTTTTGCGACAAGTTATTATCGCCGCAAAATATGCGAGGCTCATTCGATGATTTAGAAAATGTTGCAAATTCTCATTTGTGGCGACTAAACTTCGCCGAAAATAGTATAATAAATTTGGTAACATGAATTTTATGGCGACTATTTTTGCCGCAACAAGAGGATATTGCAGCAATTTTGATTTCAACCGAAAGAAAATTGCTGCTATAGTTAAAAAATAGTTTATTGCAACGAAAAAAGTCGCCGCAATAGGTAAATGATGACTATTTGCAATGATTTTTTTGTTGGAATTGTGTTGGAATTCAGCGGCGAATTAGAAATCGCAGCAAATGATGACTATTTGCAATGATTTTTTTTGCGACGATTTAAAAATTGCTAGAAAAAACCTAATTTCTTATAGTGTATACACTTATTACGACATAGAACATTGGTGATCATGAGCCTTCCAGTTAAGGTGAATATTGTTGGTTGAAATAGGTCTTCAAGAGAAAAGAGGGAATCCAGGGTGTTGCAAATGTTAGGTACAAGGCACGTTTAATTGCAAAGGGCTACAGTCAGAGATAAGGTGTGAACTTCAATGAAGTTTTCTCTCCGGTTGTGAAACATAGCTCAATCATACTTGCTATGATGACATTTTATGACTTAGAGTTACAACAACTTATGTTAAAGCATCGCTCTTGCATTGTGAGCTTGAAGAAACTAATTACATGCATCAACCAGAGGGATTCGTTGTTGAAGGTAAAGAAGATTATGAATGCAAATTGAAAAAATCATTGTATGGATTGAAGCAGCCTCCAAGGCAATGGTATAAGCATTTTGATTCTTTTATGATTGATCATGATTATTTGGGGAGTAGCTATGATATTAGGCTGTTATTTAATAGGTCTTTCATTTATTTGCTATTTTATGTTGATGATATATTTATTATTGCTAAATGCATGTATGATGTTAGCTTGTTGAAAACCCAACTTAGTAATGAGTTTGAAATGAAAGATTTAGGTACTGCAAAGAAGATTTTGGGGATGGAGATCCAATGAGATAGAAAAATTGGAAAGTTGTACTTGTCCCAGGAAAAGTTCATTGAGAAAGTTCTTGAGAGATTTGGAATATCTAATTCCAAACCAGTAAGTTCACCACTTGTTACACATTTTAAACTTTAAGTATCTCTATCTCCTCAGACAAACAAGGAGGAATAGTTCATGACTAGTGTTCCATGTTTCATTGCAATAGACAATATTATGTATGCAATTGTTTGTACTTGTCCAGACATTTCATAGGCAGTGAGTATTGTTAGTAGGTACATGGCTAATCCAGCTAAGATTCATTGGCAGGCTATGAAATGGATGCTCAGGTATTTGAAAGGGACTTCGAATTTTGGCTTGGTATTTGATAGAGAAACTAACTTCAGTTCCAGGATTGTTGGTTATGTTGATTCTGATTATGCTGGGATCTTAGCTAATCATTGACAGGGAATGTTTTTACTTTGTGTAGTTATGCTATTAGTTGGAAAGTAATACTACAATCTACTATTGCTTTCTCAACTACAGAAGTAGAATATATGGCCGCAGCAGAGGCTATGAAGGAAGCCATTTGGTTAAAGGGTTTGATTAGTGATTTGAGACTATAACAATATAGAGTTTTAGTGTTTTGTGACAGCCATAGTGCAATATATTTGATAAAAAATCAAATGTATCATGAGAGAACCAAACACATTGATGTCAAGTATTATTTTCTTCAGGAGGTTGTTACAAATGGTATGATAGAAATTCAGAAGATTGGTACTATTGAGAATCTAGAAGATATGATGACAAAACCAGTTCCAGTGTATAAGTTCAAACTCTGTTTGGACTTGATTGGTGTTTGGGGTCAATGATTCCCTTAGGGGATTTGGTGGAGGGGGTCAGCTTTTTGGTTAATGGCTTTTGTTTATGCTTGACGAAATTCAAGGCAATGTAGAGATTTGTTGAGAGATGGTTTGATTCTTGTTGAAAAAGCGCCTTTACAGGTTGTTCGCTCGAGCGGTGTCTCTGCCGCTCGAGCGAAACTTCAGATAGTGAGTTCGCTCATTTGTTGCTCGACATTCAGCTCGAGCTGGACACAACCAGTGAGTTCGCTGGACACCTGCTCGACAGTCAGGTCGAGCGGGATGCCAACCCAAGAGTTCGCTTGACACCTGCTCTATAGTCAGCTTGAGTGAGCATCAGTCCTAATGTTCGCTTGAGCAACGCTCGACACTTCGCTTGAGCGAATGTTCGTATTTCAAGGTTTCGCGCCATTTCAATATAACTACATACTAGTCTCTTTGTATTTTACGATTTTTTCACTTGGAGCAGCTATATACGTAATGAAGAGAGAGAGAGTTGTCCTCTCGGGAGAATCTCAAAAGTCTATTGGGTGAATTGGGGCTTTGGGATTGAGGAATTTTGTAATTGATCTCTTGTATTCAACCTTTGTTGATAGTGAATTCATTAAGTCCGATCCCGCCAGTGGACGTAAATTCATATCGAGTCGAACCACTTAAATCTTGGTGTTCTGTGTGTGATTGTCGTATTTTCTTTTGTTTGCTTCCGCTATTTCTCTTTAAATTAGCCTTTGATATCCAATTAATCCCAATACTAATATCGATTTAAGAATTTAATTTTAAATAAAATTATTGTTTTAATTAGATTTATTATTGTTCATTTAATAAGCTTCACTTAATTGCACACATTATTTAACTTTGTTTAATAATAAGAATAATACAATCTGTGGGATGGTGTGGCTTTATGGAAATAATTTTCATTAATAATAATAAATGGGATAGCAGAAGATGTGGTGGCTTCATGAGAGTAAGGTTTATGCTTATAAAAATTATGTTGTATAGAAATATATAGATTAGTCAAGTTAGTCCATCATTTATGACCTCAGCATATAGAAGTTAAAAGATGGAAAATGATAGTATGCCTCATAGTTTTGCTCTTTTATTTTGACAGTTCATGTATTTAATTTTTAAATTTTTTTTTAATGGTTAAGGAATTGATTATTAGTGTATTGATGTATTTTTTTTTAAATATTTAAACATGTTTAAAAAATGTGGAAAATAAAAAACAAAATCAAAAAGTGCAATTTGCACAAAGGGGCACGACCAGCGGTCACCACTCGGCGGCATAGTAGCAATGTCCTTAAAAGATTAAGGCAGGGAAATTCTGATCTTTTATTATTTGTATCACTGTATGATCTTAAAAATATTACAAAACAATGAAGGTAAACATGGGGATGATGCACCTACTTCATCCAAACATATATAATGATGAGAGAGAGAAAGCTTGGTGTACAAAATCAAATACTATTTTTTTTTTTTTTCATTTGATATAATTCTTTTAATAAGAAGCAAGCAAAGGTGAGGTATGATTCTGGTCCTCAAATTCCAACAACTTAGCCAAAACTCCAACCAGTGGTGCTGTATTATATGTGCAGGCCTCAGTCTGCATATAATTGTTTCTTTGGTCCACAAAATTATCATGCGAATCTGGTCCTCCCACCAGGGCCCCAACCAGAACATTGGGGTTAGGCTCCTGCCGGCTGAACCAGTGGTCATAACCTTGGGTGCACCCTATGAACCCCTTGTTCTCTCTGTATGACACGATCGAGGCCCCCCTGTGGTGCACTCTTGTGGGGTAGTTCGAGCCATACCCCACCAAATAGCTCATGTTCATTGGGTTAGAGCCCAGAATGTAGTCAATCTGTGACTTTGCAAAGCTCAGGATTTCTGCATGATCCACCGTTTTGCCATGGCATTTGAGCTTTTGGTTTGAGTTTTGGAGCAAGTCGGAGTATATTGTGAGAAGGAAAGCTGCTGTTGAAACGTATTGCATGTTGTTCCATTGCCTGATGTACAAGAGCCCCCCCGGGGTGCGCTCCACGTTGCTGTCATTGTTCTTGTTCAGGCATGCGCATATGTAGAACTCGGCTTTTGATCGGTATTGTTCGAGTATGTGAACATGCACTTTGTGCTTTTCTTCCTCCATAAGCAACTGCAAAGGGTTTTGACCCAAGACAAAATGTATAATTGTTGTTACTACAAAGTGAATTAACCCACAATTATGTCCCTTCACAAAGAAAAAGAAAACCCATAACAGATTGATCAATACACATTCTTTAAATGATGGTTAAATTTGAACTTCTGCATGAAAGCATGACCTTAAAAGAGAAAACACGGGTAAGAAAGTATAGTATACTCATTCAACTAATTTATTGCAGATGAGATGAGATGAGATTAAAGTTAAAAGTTAAATAAAATTTTAAATTATTTAAATTATTTATTGAAAATTTTAAATTATTTATTTTATTTTATGTGAGAATTTGAGAAAATTGTAATGATTAGATGAGATGAGATGAGATGAGTTGAGAGGAGTTATAAAAACAAACGAGACAGTGTAAAGGTAACATATTATCAGCAATTAAGAATAATCACTTAATCCAAAATTTTAAGAGTAGGTTTGATTCATATCTTCATTAGAAGCCTAAGAAATGAATAATGATAGGGTTATTATCTTATTACTATCCATCTACTATTCTTTTTATATTTGATTTTTTTTAATTTTTTTATTTTACTTAATGATTAAAGAAGTGAATATTAATAAATTTATCTATTTTCTTAATAATTAAGTATGTTAAAAAAATATTTAAAAATAATAATAAAAAAAGTTAAAATATAAATAAATAATAATAAGATAATAACTCTATCGTTACCCTAAAAAAGACCCATATTCAGATCAGTATTGCTACGGGCAGGAGAGTTGGCGCAGGAAGTTGTGCACGCCTACCACATCTACAATGAAACACACCGTATCATTTTACGCTTGCGCAACTTCCTGCACCAACTCACCTACATTTATCATTTTCCTATTCAGATTGTTGCTCTAATGGTACGTGCGACTGGTTGGTCTGGTACAAAACCAGGCATGTGCACCCTGTGTGGCTCTACGCTAATAAAACGAACTTGTGAAGCTGTGCCTCATCTAACATCCATAAATGAAATAACAAGTGGGCCATACTGAAATATCAGGCCCCACTTGAAAGAAAGCCCAGACAAAAACACATACTAGAGCCCAGTAAAGCCCCAACAGTGACTATAGTATTATTCATTAGAGCATTCTCAATGATTTATATATAATATAAAAAATGTAAATTATTTAAGAATTTATTCATAAAATGAGTTCCATTCGATTATGTAAAAAGAACATGGAAAATATAAATTGTTACAATAACTCGCTACATGTAGCTAGTATCGTTCATTCTTCAAACAATTTGTTTATTATTTATAATTCATATACTCTCGCATTTCTTTTTACTTTTATATTTATATACAAATTACTTTTATTGTTCATCATTTAAAACACCTCTATTTTATTTTTTTCTAAAAAATATCTTGAAAATATTATTTATCCAATTTTTTCATATTTTGATTTTATTTTTAATTTTTATTTAGCTTATATATTTTTATTTTGTGTGTATAGGACTGAATTATATTACATTATATATAATAATATATTACAAATATAAAAAGATATTTGGATATTACAAATTTATTGGTAGAAATAAAATTTTTAAAAAGAATAAAAAAATATTATTTAAATGATATGAAGAAAAATAGATAAGTTGATATATCATATATTATAAAAATCAATATATAAAATAAAAAAAGTGAAGTTTGATAATGTATTTTAAAAGATAAGATAAAAGAACTATTGTGAATGCTCTATATCAATATTTTATAAAAATAAACTCATAAATTGATATTTTTATTTAATACGATAGATCTATTTTATAATAAAAATAATTTTAAAATCTGATTTACTCCCTCGACGTAAAAGATATAAGAGTTGAGAATGTTCTTACCTTGTGAAATGCATATCATCTAAAATGCTTTCACTTAAAAGACATACGGGGATAGACCGACCCCACCCCTCCTTTTTGGTGCACATTTGGAGCTTTTACAACCATGTGTTTTGTGAAGTGGCAATGATTTGACTCGGGAGCCACGTGTAAAGCAGTTTCATGGCAAAGCATCAGCTCCACATGGTTTTGTGCTCCAGATTACCCTTTACTTTTCTTTTACTTTTCTTTCTGTTTCTCTCTCGTTTTTTACCCTATTTGATGATACCTTAATTAGGGCTTACTTCATCCACTACCTCCCTCCTCTGTAAAGGAAAGAAAGTAACATTTAAAGCTATTTAAATTATTATTTCATATTTGAATCTAAGGAAAAGCAAAATCCCAAAAAAGATAGAGAGAGTAGGATTACGAGACCCAAATCTAGTCCACTCCAATTGAAAAAAACAAAAAAAAAGAAGAAGAGAAAATACAAAAAAACAGGAGAAATATTATATACTAGTTACTATTTATTCATATATTTTATATTTATAATTTTTTTATAAGATATAGAGGTATTTTTTATAAAATATAAATGTATTTTTTATATGAAATGAGGCGTGAGATGATGAATGATATGAGGCACGAAAATCAGCTGCATGTACCAAACAAATTAAGGTAAAATTTCAGGAATTGACAGAGTGAGTGAGAGGGGGGATTTTACCTGGGAGGCAATAACTTGGAGACCAGCATATTTAACGTCCCAGCTGAACTCTGTAATGGCCCATCCAGTGCCACCAAAGCTATGACCATTGTCAACAACGTACTTCAAATACTCTTCATTGTCGGTGGCCTTGTACAACCACAAAGCTCCCCACAACAACTCATCCTTGTATCCACTCACCGACGCATAGTAGCTCTTCACTACTCCCAAGCTCTCATCGTACTTTCCTCTATACTTGTCTCCAAACTCAAACAACTGCAACATCCTCCAAACACATTTTCATAACACTATATTATATAACTTCACGCATATAATTCCTCTATAAATGTACCCCTGTTGTCCATTAAAAAAGTATATTATTTTTGGTATTGAACTAATCCTACCATAATTAGAGCACAACCCCCACAAGATCTCTGTATTCAGAAAGGAGATTTTGGTGTACCTGTTGGGCGTGAAGCAGGAGCATGTGTGAGAAATGTGGGTTTGTTCTCTTGAATACTATCGATGCTGCTGCCATGGCTGCTGCTGTCTCGCCTGCGAGATCCGACCCAGGATTGTTCTCGTCGATCTTGTACGCTTGCCTTGATGTCGTCATGTCCTCTGAGCGTTGCCAGCAATAATGGTCAGTGTCACCATCACCCACCTGCATGTGGGATATATATGATGTCATGAATTTGGAACAGCTTCAATTTCATCATAATAATGGTCGACGTGTACTTATATGCGTACCTCTGCCCATAATACATTAGGATTAGTGTGTGCTTTGATGAAATAATCCGTTCCCCACTTAATGGCCTCCATGGCATGCTCCAACTCGCCCGCGACGGCAATCTGTTGCCGGTATTCGATGACACCCCAGGAGAGCATTGTCACGGTGAATGCCATTGGTAGCCCAAACTTTACGTGGTCACCGGCATCGTAATATCCTCCTACCAAGTCCACCTACACAAAAATAAAACAATAAAAATCAAATACCACATTTCAATCTCTGTAGCATAATACAAAACTAACTTAAAAGGCAGAAATTGAATGCAGCAATTTTGGAAAATTGGGGTTCGAGAACTTACTCCTTGTTCTAGGCCATCAGTGAGGCCAGAATGATCGCGCCAAGTGACCCTTTGGTTATATGGTAGCCGCCCGGAGCGTTGAGCTTCGAAGTAGAGCAGGCTCTTTCTGAGAGCATCTGCATAATCTAAAGCTCGAGCGCAGGCAGAAATGGCAAAGATGGATAGTAGAAGACACCAACTTTGTGCAAATCTGGGAGTTTTTGGAGCTCCACAATGGTATAGCTTTTTCTTATCCTCCGACTCCATAGTCCCTTCCCTCCTAAAGAGCTTCTTAGGAGTGAAGGGAGTAGGAAAAGTGGCCTCCATCTCACCGCTATATATATGCGTGTGTGCGTGTGTATTTACTTTGAAAAACTTACTTGTCTAATAAGATGTCTCTTATGCCTGTGACTTTCACACATGAGAATGTGGAACTCTTTCCCTCAGTACTTTTTGTCCTACACCAGCGACATTTTGGCACCGGACCACGGTTTCAACGTGTTTGCTGTGCTGTATATATGAAAAACTGGACTGTGGCAGATGGCCTCTCTCCAACCATGATCCCTAAACCGACAAATGTAAACTAAAAAGTAACCCAATTAATGCCAATGATTTTTTCAAGGTTACTTTGATCAGAGAATTAGATATGGAAGGGTTTAAAAAAATGGGCATGATCTGTTGCTGTCAAAGATTAGGCGATGCCGGCCGGGACATACATAGCTTATAGCTAAGAAGTTTCTCTAACTAATTTTGGGCACGTCTTGGAAGAGGACCTGCGGCCAAGTTGTCTCCATTTATAATGCTTCATGGCAGCAGACAATCTGCTGCAGATTGTCTAATTTCTTTCACGTAAACCATTCTGTGTCTTTATGCAGAGGTTAGATTGAGGTTTAAGGGGGACTCTTGGACATTTGGTTAAGGTATCAAATCCAAAATGTCAGTCGTATTCAAGAAACTATGTTGACAGGCCGCCAGCTCGTTCTAATTAGTACAACATTCGAGCAATGGAAGAGAAGAATTGAAAGGAAAAAAAATGAACGACCAGATCGAGACTGATAGCAGAGTTCGTTTTTGCTGCCTTGGCCACCATTTGCTTATCTAATCTATTCTGGTTCCGATCTCGGAAATTCCGACTACGTTCGTACGGGACCAAACACCTTGGATTCGGAAATGAAATGAAGAAAAATCCGTGCAAAGTCTGATCAATCAAAATAAATATTCGAAGGTCATAATTCCATTCGAGTGAAAACAACATGCACTTGATTTGAGGACACTTGTCATTATTGTGGCGTTTCATTAGTATTATCGATAGCATGTAGATGAAATGACATTTTTTAACACATTTTTTAAACTTTAGGGAGTTTTTAAAAGGAAAAAATATATAAATTCCAAATATGGAAAGGGTATTTACCCTCCCAAGTAGGGCATGTAGATGAAATGACATTTTTTAACACATTTTTTAAACCTTAGGGAGTTTTGAAAAGGAAAAAAAAAATATAAATTCCAAATATGGAAAGGGTATTTACCCTCCCAAGTAGGGCTGGGCATATGAGTTAGAATATCCAATTCCGACCTCCAATTAGAGCAAATTTTGATTCTGATTGAAGTTGTCGGAGTTGAAGTCGAAATTGAAACGTTGAAGCCCACTTGGAGTTATATTTTTTTTCTAATTTTCTTATTGATTTTCCAATATTCAAACAACATCCAAAGATTTCAAACAACAATCAATAACATCTAACAATTTCCATCAACATTCAAATCCTCGCAATTGAAAAAGTTCATATATGCACTCCTGCCCTTGCCTTTGTCAAGCTTTGCAAGTTGGTTGAAAAAACAATTAGGAGAAAATAGATAAAGGAACAAACGAAGGAAGAGATAACGTTGTAGGATTTGAAAGGAATAGATGAATATATAAGAAGTTAAATGACATCGTTTTAAGTGTTTCTTTAAAAAAATAAAAAAAATTGCAAAACAATCTCGTACGCCATGGGAAGGGGGAGTTCGAACACGAGTAAGCATCTTTGCAAAACTTTGCCTCGTTAGGCCACTCAACTCTCTTTTAGTTACATTACAATATTCAATGCATTAAGTACATATATCAAAGTCGGAGTTTGGTAGGCTCCGACATCGACCAACATTTTTTAGAGCAACTTCGACTTTGAACTTCGATTTTTCTAACTCTGTTGAAGTCGAAGCAAACATTGGCCAGAATCTAAGCTACTAGAAGTTTTACATATCCCTAAACCCAAGACCTATATATATATATATATATATATATATATATAAGGATATCATTAATCTAAATAAAAACAAAAACTTAAAAAAACTTATAAGAAGTATTAGGTATAAAGAGATTTTATAAAAGTAAACTCACAAATAAACATAACTTCGTATAATATGATATATTTATTTTACAATAAAAATAACTTACCACGTCGAATAATGTTAGTTTGTGAATTTATTTTTATAAAATTTATTTATTATTAAAACATTTCTCAAATCTTATTCATAGCTGATCTTTGGAAAAAAAAAGATCATAATTTAATGCATTATGAATTGGCCTACCCTCACGATTAAAAGAAATGAAAAACCTCATGATAATTCTCAATTTCTCCTTTAGCAATCAACCCAAGATTGGTATTGTTGCCATAATCATGGTCTCGGATTAGTAAAAAGCAATGCAATAATGGCACAGTGGTTACATTGAAAATTTCAAAAGTTTTTACCATCCGCGTACCTAAAAGTAGATGGCCGTATTCATTCGAAGTGAGCAGTGTAGCTCAGCCTCCTCGAATTCATAATGCCTTGAGTGATTTGTCGTTGATATTTCAGACAATAAGCTAATCCACTAAACCAAAGTTCAATTTCTATTTCATATTAACTTAGAAATTCTACTTTTTTAAAACTAAAATAACATAATCAACCTTAACCCTAAATATTTTATCTTATTTTCCAATATATAATACACTTGTTTTGCTTCAGTTGATTGATACCTTAACCCCACATACAATATATGAATTTTGAGATAGTAGTACATAGTACATACATTGTCGGTGTAACCACCACGTGTGAGGAATTGAGTCTATGGATTCTCCACGAGTTGATGTTCCTCAAAGCTCTAACAGAGCTTTAAAGTTTAATGAATATGGAAGAAGAATAAATGAATAAAATAGACTCTATACTGATAATAGTATTTATTAGTATTTAATATTGTGTAAAAAAATTGATAGGAAATTTATATTTAATATATATATATATTATAGTATCCATGTTACTTATTTATAACTCTTTGACAAATGATTTGTAATGTCTTAAAATATGTAAGTTTCGTGCATTCTATTTATAAAAATAGATAAATCTGAAACTCACATGAAAGTTTTGTACATGCTAGTGGCTATAGAGCTACCGTTGGTTATATTATCATTTTTTTTGTGCTTTTTCTTATATGTATTTTTTAACATTTTTTTAAAAAAATTAAAAATATATAATATTATTAAAAAATACTTACTTTATTAACCAATGGATTAAAGGAGAAAATAACCAAACTATTTATGAGGAATACCCCCCTTTTGAAGTTATCAAATTTAATCAAAGAAACACTCAAATTTTAGTTTCACCAATAAAAAAACATAATATATCAAATTTAATCAAAGAAACACTCAAATTTTAGTTTCACCAATAAAAAAACATAATATTACAAATACTGATAAAAATCTTGATAATATAATTCAACAAAACAATTATACCAACTTATATTTAAAAATTATGGGCAAATAATTAGAAAGAATTGAAGCACAAATATTTCCTATAAAACCTACTATTAAAGAAGAAAAAGAAACCCATTTATTTGTTCCCAGTAAGAATAAATTGTAAGAGTAACATTTTTCAAAACGAAAACATACTTTTTAATAGTGGCTTCCAATTTTTTCAAATGAAGTCTATAGGACTTGCACGCTGCAAAGACTATATCTAACATTACTTTAATTATTTTATTCAAGATTTTGAAATTCGAACATAAATATTAAAAAAAAAATCATTATACAAAGTGGAAGTCATTCACCCAGAAGACAAATATGAAATTCAAAAATCTATTCTTTTGATTGAAGTTTCTTATTGAATATTTCATAATGATGGCCTTTTGAGTCCTTAATCTTGCTCTAAGCATAATCAGTGGCATGAGTAGGACACTCGGACCAAGCTCTTTTTATGAGTTAATTAATAACGAGACGGTAGACACGATATTGTCGGTAGGTAATTTCTGTAAATAATGATATTAAGTCAACTCTAAAGGACTCGTGATTGTAAGACAATGGTCCTGCATGACACTAAAACATTATTATAAATTGACGTTAACATTAGCTATCAAATCGCATAAATATGTTAATCTTAACCTACCTTCTGAATTAATATGAAGTTCGTATTAATATTATGGACTATATTAAAGTATCCCCCAGTTTTATAATATTTGATGTATTCTCAGAAGATATTTGTTACGAAGGAAACATGTTTTATGGTTCAAAGAAAATTTTTTATGAAGGAAACATTTTTTTATGGTCCCCTCCAGATGGGGCTTTCTCTCTATGCTTCATAGGAACATAGAGTTCTGTCTCTGGTATCTCATCGATACATAGAGGTTGGTTTTTGCCTCAGTTGATCTTTCACTCATAGAGGAGGAGATTTCTCATCTTTGTAAGGGCCTCAAGCTTACGGAAGAGGAAATTACATTTTCTCAAGATATTAGCAACTCATGCCTTGTTGCACTGGTAGCTGCAGACAGAGAAGTGAACAAAGGAGCCTTCAAAGCAACTATGACTAGGCTATGGAATGGTAAAGGTGGGATTACTTTCAAAGATTTAGGAAGAAACAAATTCCTTCTCGAATTTCACAATCCCACCGTGAGAACCAGGGTGTTAACTGGTCGTCCTTGGTCCTTCGACAGAAACCTAATCTGTATTCAGGAATTCAAAGGCAGGTTAGCCTTAAAAGATATCGACTTTTCTCTGAAACCTTTTTGGCTCCAACTCCATGATCTCTCCATTTTGCTGCAATGAACAAAAGAACAAGTGAGAAGCTCGGGACGAGTGCAGGCAAGGTCATCATGGTGGATGTTGACGAAGAAGGAAGAGCCTGGGGGGGAGTCTTACATGTGAAGGTGATGAGTAACCTCTCTAAACCTTTGACAAGAGGTTGTGTTATTAATGTAGGCAATGCTCGCTCCTGGATACCTTTCAAATACGAAAGACTACCTTCATTCTGTTACTACTGTGGGATAGTTTTGCACTCACATCATAGATGTTCAAGACATTTCTCAGATGGTAGTACGCATACTGAGTCACCACCTCAATATGGCCCCTGGCTTAGAGTTGATCCACCTCAAAAGTCAAATCACTATAAAACACACTCTAACAGTCCAGAGGGGAAGAACTCAGGCAATGGTCGACAGGCCAACTCTGATGATCAAGAATATGATTTTGGCAGGAATAATTTATCTCAAAAGTCAGCTGAATTCTCGCCAGTAGACCCGTGTGATCCTGTGCATCCGAACTCTGCATTGGAAAAGAACAGGGAAGGTGAAGACCTTGTGTCAAATAAGGACAGTGTCAGTTGCCAATAGTTAAAAAAAAACAACTACCCCAACTTGTCTCGAGGGGTCACCAGTTGGAGGTGTTAGGACCTCATTTTCCAGCAGGCAATCAGACTCATTGTGTATGGACACCAATATGACCCTCGTAGCAAATACTTACCAAGTTGGTCCTTCTCTCCTGTACTCTCCTTTAGACCAAAAACTACAAACAAAGTCTCCATTTTTATCAAACTGGAAAAGAAGAGCACGAGGTAAGACATGTTTGAATGCTGTGTCAAGCTTGTCCAACCCTTATACTGGAAATGCAACCACCAAAAGGAAGAAAAGAATCAATGGCTCAACAGTTAAACCCACGAGATCTTCAAAAAGACTCAAACAAACCTTGGCAGTGGCTGTTCAACAGCACTGCCCATCTCCATGATCACCTTATGTTGGAACTGCCGAGAGCTTGGGAACCCTCAGACAGTTAGAGAACTCCACCTTTTGGTGAGACTTAAGTCCCCATCTTTGATCTTTTTAATAGAAACAAAATGTAAAAGAGAAAAAATGGAGTTCATTAGAAACAAGCTAGGTTTTGAGTGCAGTTTCATAGTGGATTGCATAGGTCGAAGTGGTGGCCTAGCTTTTTTTTGGAAACAAGAAACATCTGCCAATTTGTTATCCTACTCCCTTAGCCATATATCTCTCAGAGTTCAAATGGAAAATGATAGAAAATCGTTCATTATCACGGGTTTTTATGGTCAATCTATTACTGCAAAAAGAAAAGAAAGCTGGAACCTTCTAAGACTATTAAAAGTGAACACAGATACTCTCTGGTTGTGCATGGGAGACTTTAATGAGATTACTTCCCATGGTGAAAAGAGAGGTGGCTCTCCCAGACCTTTTAATCAGATGGAAGAATTCAGACAGACCCTTGCCTACTGTGGACTTGGTGATATGGGCTTTGAGGGATCCCTTTTTACCTGGTGCAATAATAGTGAGGGTCCTAGCTTCACAAAGGAAAGATTGGATAGAGGATTAGTAAACAGTGCATGGCAGGACCTATTTGACTCTAATTCAGTTTCCATCCTACCAACCATTTGTTCTGATCACAACTCTCTTCTCATATCCAATTCCTCATTTATTCCCTCTTTTATCAGAAACAAAAGAGTTTTTAGATATGAAGTTTCGTGGGCCAAGCAGGAGAAATGTGAGTTTGTGATTAAAAGGGCTTGGCAAGGCTCATTACAATCGGGCTCCAAGGCAGAGGTCACTAGAAGGGGTCTTAAGAGATGCAGATTCCAATTGAGAGAGTGGTATACCTTGATTAGAAACTCTCATCAACAAGAGTTAAATACCAAAACTGAACTGTTGAGATCCTTGCAAACCTCCAACTCTGGGATGGATAATGATCAGATTCGAATTGTTCAGAAGGAATTGGATGTGTCTTTAGAGGCATTGGACCTTAAGTGGAGGCAAAGAGCCAAACAGAAATGGCTCAAAGATGGTGATAGGAACACCAAATTTTTTCACAGATGTGCATCGATTAGAAAACAGAAAAATTTGGTACAAAAACTCCAAACTGGTCTGGGATAGAACTTGAAAAATCCGGATGACATTGGATGTGAATTCCAATCAGTTTTTAGAGATCTCTTTACTACCTCCAACCCTACAAGCCCTGACTCTCTATTGGACAATTTCAGACCAACAGTCATGCAAGAGATGAATTCTTCCCTAACAAAAGATTACACAAGAGAGAAGATTGAATTTGCCATTTTTCATATGAATCATCTGGGCTCCCCGGGACCAGATGGATTCCCTGCTATTTTCTTTCAAAACCACTGGCATATTGTTGGGGAGGATGTGGTTGCTGCTGCTCTAGAATTCCTTAATACTAAGTCAAATTTCCAATCAATCAACCATACTTTTATCACCCTTATCCCTAAGAAGAAAATCCCTTTGCTTGTTTCAGACTATAGACCCATAAGCCTTTGCAATGTATTCTACAAAATCATTGCAAAGGTTATGGCAAATAGGCTCAAATCCATTCTGCCTCTTCTAATCTCAGACACTCAAAGTGCCTTTGTTCCAGGAAGGATGATCTCTGATAACACAATTGTGGCATATGAACTAATGCATTCAATGCAGAACATAAGAAAGAATCACAAAGAAGCTTTCATGGCACTCAAGCTAGATATGAGCAAGGCATATGATAGGCTAGAGTGGTCTTTTGTACAGCAGGTACTTCAAAGGATGGGGTTTGCCAAGGAGTGGATTGAGCTGGTCATGCACTGCATCAGCACTATCTCTTATTCTATTCTTCTCAATGGCTCACCTCAGGCATCATTCAAGCCATCGAGAGGTATTTGACAAGGAGATCCACTCTCACCATACCTGTTCATTCTATGCTCAGAAGTTCTCACTTATGCATTGAATCAATATGAACAAAAGGGACTAATATCCCAATTACTAGAGGCTCTTTGTCTGTTAACCACCTATTTTTTGCAGATGATAGTCTGGTTTTTTGTAAAGCATAGATGCAGGAATGGAACAGGCTTCATAACATCATCTCCTTGTATGAATCAGCTTCAGGACAAAGGCTAAACCTTGAGAAGTCTTCAATCTTTTTTAGTAAAAACACAAGGCGAGACCCAAAGTTCTATACTATCTATTGCTGGTATTAAAGCCTCGGGGCCTTTTGAAAGATACTTGGGATTGCCCTCTTACATAGGAAGGAGTAAATCAAGGGCCTTCTTTCCAATCCTTGACAGAATCAAAGCACAAATGAGCAGCTGGAAAACTAACCTGCTTTCCCCAGTAGGTAAAGAAGTCTTGCTGAAGTCAGTTATTCAATCCATACCTACTTACTGCATGGGCATTTTTCTAATTCCAAAAGGCATATTGAAGAACATTAACAAACTAATGCAATCCTTTTGGTGGGGTATCAAAAATCAGAATTCCAAGATGCATTGGCTAAATTGGAAAGGTCTTGGAAAAGGAAAACAAGATGGGGGTTTGGGGTTTCGAGATTTTGAATATTTCAATAAGGCTCTTCTAGCTAAGCAAGGGTGGAGGATCATTACTAAGGATCAATCACTGGCCTCTCGAGTTCTAAAAGCTAAATATTTTCCATCTACGGATTTCTCCTCAGCTAGAGTCAAAAGGGGTGACTCCTTTGTGTGGAAGAGTATTACAGCAGGTAGACAGTTACTCTATGAAGGCCTGATTTGGAAAATTGGTAATGGGAACAAAGTGAAAATATGGTCAGATAAATGGCTGCCTATCCCAACATCTTACAAGTCTCAGTCCCAACCCAAAGTATTGTGTCCTGAAGCTACTGTTAACTCTCTCATTGATCATGAAACCCACTCATGGAACATACATCTAGTTCAAAATATTTTCACTCCTGAAGAGGTTGCCATTATTTCCAGAATTCATGTTAGTCCTTGTAACAGCAATGATAAGCAGGTTTGGAGGTGTACTAAGAACGGGATCTTCACAGTTAAATCAGTTTACCATCTTCAAGTGTCAATGAATGATATCAGTAAGGGACAAGCTTCAGATACTTCCAAACATGAGGCCCTTTGGAATCGATTATGGAAGCTTAAAGTGCCTAACAAAATTAAAATGTTTCTCTGGAGATTAGCTAAAGAAATCCTTCCCACCAGAGGTAACTTGCACAAAAGGAAGATCATTGACTCACCTATGTGTCCCATATGTTTAATTCATCCAGAAACTGTATCTCATGTTCTATGGATGTGTAAAGCTGCTCAGGATGTTTGGAGTATTAGCTCAAGGAGAATACAGAAAAGTACACTTCCACCAGAGGATCATACTAGTTTAGCTTTCACAGCTAAGGAAATCTGGTTAAGAAGGAACAAGTTCATTTTTTAGTCCAAATTCGCCTCCCCCCAGCAGGTTTTAAAACTGGTCTCCTCTAGCATGACTGACTTGGAAGAGATTGAAAGGAACCAGCAGAGGACCTCTCCTCAGATCCAATGGACAGCTAGGTGGTGCAAGCCTCCAATCAAATTCTACAAATTAAACTGGGATGCAGCCATTGACAAGATTAATTGCAGGGTGGGTATAGGGGTGTCAATTAGAGATTGGCTGGGTCTTGTGACAGCAACTCTAAGAAGCCCTTGTAATTCCTTTCCTGATCCACTCTTGGGAGAAGCTTTAGCAGCCTTGCGAGCAGTACAATTTGGTATTGATCTTGGTTTGAAAAATGTCATCTTCGAAGGGGACTCAAAACTAGTGGTGCATGGCATAACTAGTGGATCTGAAGACTGAAGTACGGTGGGCTTCATTTATCAAGATATTAAGAAACTCTTAGGCACTTACAATTCTTGGTCGGTTAGACATGTTCCTAGACAAGCCAACACAGTGGCACATTGTTTGGCAAAAAGTTCTCTAGATTTATCTGAGGACTCAATTCATGTAGAGGATTATCCTCATTGTATTCACAGTTATCTCTCTTGAGATTTTAATATGAAGTATCTTTTCTCTCAAAAAAAAAAAGAAAAATTTTATGGTTCAAAGAAAAATGAAAAACATATCAGAAGTGTAAAGTAATTTAAAAAACATTATACAGGCCCACACTCGATTGGGATCTTTTTTTTTTTTTTCCGGTCAGATTTATAAGTGATAATTCTATTTGTTACATGTATGTGGATCTAAAATTTCAAATTTACACACCGAGCAGAAACATAATTGCCTCCACCAAATTTGAAAATAGAATTGCACACTGACTGAATGGGAGAAGAGTCTTATCGGAGAAAGGAGATTGTTGGCCCTGTCGGTGCCCCCTTAAGCACGACAAGACGATGAGGCAACATCTTCGCTCCAAGGTCCTGACCCGCTGGGAAACCAAAGGGTGGAGGTACCAGAAGCGCACGGGGTGCATGTCGGGACGGGTTCTTCTATCTTGGGGCCGCGAGAGGCCCTTGCTCCCAACCGCGCGGAAAGACTACCACCCGTAGAGTCATCTGATTGGAGACACCACTTGAGTGAATAGGAACTCCCGAGCAGTCAGGTCTGGGTATTCCTCTCTGACGGATTTCAGGACCAAACTCCACGCCACGCAGCATTACGTCAAGATCCTCCAAGTGTTTGGGTACACCTGAGCCGGGGCCATGCCTAAAAAGCCCAGTACATTGCGAACCAGGTGCAGAAGGGAAGCCTAACTCATCATAGCCTTTGGAGTCGACGACCCCATTGCCCTGAGCCGGAACCTTCAAGATCATTGACTTTGGGATATTGTACGTACATCGAAGCGCGTCAAGGGTTGTGCGGTCAACAACCATGGACTACTCGTGTCCATCGTAGGAAGAAGAATTGTAATGGGAGGTGCTCTTGAAAGCCATCGCAGATGGATTTGGAAAGGGGTAGGAGCATAAACACGAAAACAATGGGAGAGTAAGGCCCGTTTGTTTTCAGAGATGAGATGAGATGAGATAAGATGAGTTGAGATTAAAATTAAAAAGTTGAATAAAATATTGTTAAAATATATTTTTTAATATTATTGTTGTTTTGAGATTTGAAAAAGTTGAATTGTTTATTTTATTTTGTGTGGGAATTTGAGAAAGTTGTAATGATGAGGTGAGATGAGATGAGATGAGATGAGATGTTTTTGGAAAACAAACAAGGCCTAAGAGTGTCGGGGGATGCTTAGGAAAAACAAGAAAAATGATGAGGAGAATGGAAAGGGGAGAAAGGGTGACGACAAGGGAGCGTTGGCAAGATCTAAAAACTGAACCTGTAGATGGAGTGAGTATAGACTATAGAGCTTAAGAATGTGTTTGATAAGTGAAGAAGTCGTCTCATACTATTTTTTATTATTATTCATAAACAATTTATTATTATTTATAAATTATTTATTATTATTTTATTACTATTATTTACAGATTATTTGAAATCATAACAATATCCAAACTTAACCTAAAATAACAATTTAGAAAGATGGCATGGGGTGATCTCGGTAGGAGCCCTCCTTGGAATAGCTGAATTCATACTATTTTTAAATGGTAAATATATATATTGATTAATTATTAGTTTAAGATGATTAATACATATAACGAGCCAAACTATTTAAAAGATTAAAATATTTAAAAATAAAGAAAAAACACAAAAAAGTATAAGTTATAAAAATCATCATAAATCTAAATAATATTACAAAAAATTATTTTTAATATTAAAAAGATAAAAATTATTAAAAAATAAGAAAAATAATTTTTACAGATCATACATATACAAATTTCATATAAATTCTTGTAATGAAAAATTAATCTTTATTAGTAACACTTATTTTTAACAAAAAAATTTATATATATATATATATATTTTATTTTTGTTATTTTATTACTTTCGCGGCCACAGGAGACAGACTCATAACTCTGCCAAGTCAACATATTGGCCCGTGGAGTCTGTCTTATACTTCCGGAAAGTCTCTAACGTGATTTTTGAGAGTGAAATGCTTTGGATCTCAATTCGAAATTCAAATTTATGTTTTGAAAGGTATTTTTATTTTATTTTATTTAATAATTAAAAAAATATTTTGTAACGATATTATAAATTTTTTATTTTTTTAAAAAATATTTATAATGATTAAAAAAATACACTATTTAAGATTTAAATTCAAAATCATTTTCGCTACTCTTTTTGAAACTCTACCCCATTATATCCAATGTGGATCCTACTGCTGCCCTCCACGTTCCGCCACGTGGCTGACCCAGCTTGTTCCTCCACGTGGCTTACATTTTCGATTCTTCTCGATGATGATGATCATTTCAACTCCTCGATTCTCGACAACCCCCCCCCCCCCCCCAACCTCGCCGTGACCCGATGTGGGTGGCTACTGTGAATCCGGTGGGTACGGTTCCGGCCATAATAAACACTCGCCGAAACCCGAAACTTCTCGTTTCTCTTCCCGCATCATTATCTTGTCGTTTCGACGGTCGTTTTCGGGTTGGGAAGTTAAACGTTCCGGCAGCAAAAAAGCAGCCGAAAGACTTGGAAATTCGGGAACCAGGTCATCCCACTCACCTCATACAATCTGTTCATTTATGATTAATTTAATATCATATTTACTAATTTTGCATTAATTATTTTGATATGTAGATATTCCAGAGAGTGAAAATCTCTCAGTAAGTGAAAAGAACAGTGAAGGTTCTGATTTTGGATGGCTACCTGCTTTTCCTCACGTGTTGATCGCTTCCATGTCCAATTTCCTATTTGGGTATCACATTGGGTCAGTCTCTTTTGCTCTCTTTCCTCTTTTTTTTTTTAGTTGTTTGGGCGAACTTGCTGTTTGTTTCTTTCGTTTTCAATTTTGTGATTGAATGAAACACTCAACTCCGTCAAGCAAAATGATTGTTTCCTTCAGCTGAATGAAACTGCTTTTTTTCTACACCTCTTCTGCACATCACTTGTGCACGTTAATTTTGAGTTAAAAAGGAAATAGATGAAACAAGTGGACGTGATATTGACTATAAAAGAGAAGTGCGCAGAAATTGAGCGAATCACACCATCTTTGCTTTTCCATTGGTTAGTGTCCCCAACCTTGTTTACTTGGAAATATATACATAGCATGGAAGAAATTATGTTATTGTTCTTTCAATTTTATTTTATTGATAGCCATCTATCTAAAAAATATTTTTGTAATTTCTGAACTTCCATTTAGTTAAGTTCAAACAAAAAATTATATCATTGTGTTCTGCACTTATGTTCAATTTGTGGGAGATAACATATTTTCGATTTGCTTAGGAATAATGATTACAATAGTAGTAAGAATAAATGATATTATCTTTTCTTTTCTTTTCTTTTTTTAATCGATAATTCTCACAAGCATCGTACAACAATATCAAATAAATACAGTCTTTTCCCTTCCTGAAAAACAGTATCTAAGATAATGAAATACTAAACTATATTAATAGTGACACTTGAGAGCATTTTTATTAGGTTTCTGGGGAACACAATTGATCATAGCTGCTTAAGGTTTAGATAAACAATTAAATTCAATCAACTTAGACTGCATGTTTCCCAATATTTGAATTGTTATCAACAGAAACTTTGGAAAATCAGTGGATAAACTATATGGAGATATCACGTGTGTTTTGCAGAGTAATGAATGGTCCTATTGTTTCTATCGCACGAGAGCTTGGTTTTGAGGGAAACTCAATCCTTGAAGGTCTTGTGGTTAGTATATTTATTGCCGGTGCCTTTATTGGAAGCATAAGCTCTGGTTCGTTGGTTGATAAACTTGGTTGTCGACGCACTTTTCAAATTGATACAATACCCTTGATTCTTGGTGCGATATTAAGGTAATATACACCACTACAGGACCCAATTTGGTCATCTGATTTTTAGCCAGGGAATGCCAAGGTTTGGCTGTGAACCTCTAGATAAAGCATACAAGTCTATTTTTATTGTGAATTCTTTTTGAAGCTTCTATGATGGGTTTAATTGAAATAGGTTCTCCTGATTTATTGCCATATATATGTTGGATCACATGCTATGGATTTCTAAAGCTCATTATATCCAATTATAAGTTTGGTTTTTAACTTTTCTTAGTGGTCTACGAACTCTGCAACACAATGTCAATTAGGAAGACAAATCAATTTGCTTGCAGAAACATGTACTTAGTGAGACAGATTAGACAAAGAATCCAAGTTTATTTCCCTCTTGCTTCTTTCACTCTCTTCTCTTTTCATCATTTACACATTGTCTTGTTAAGTTTTGAACATATTTGAGTTTTCGGGATTGTTCTCATTGCAAAAATGTAGTTCGAAGCTTGTTTCTCTTAAGAATATGCTGACAAACCCTGGGTAAAAGGAAGGTGACTCCTCTCTAAGGACAGCGCTGTTTCTAGCATGCCTCAATCAATATTTATTGGGATAATCTAAACCCACTTTGCTCTAATTGGTTTGTTATTATAATTGCTGTTGTTCTAATTTTCATTGACAATTTCCATTTTCTAGAGAAAATTTCCCATCATTGTCTGCATGCCTTCACTGAAATACCATTCTTTTCAACCTTCTGTTTACCTTCTTTTCAACAAGTATATGCTGGAACTTCACTGTATCACAGGTACTTGTTGACTATGTTATTAACTATTAACGTTTGTTTCCCCTTTTTCATTTTCTTAGATGCATTTCATGATCTCTCCATAACAATCTGGCAATATTGAGTTCCAAACATGTAGTGTTGAGCATGACATGATTTACATACGTGCATATAACAACCAATATATCCCTGAATTTTCAAAGCTTCATTTTGACTTTACCACTACAATCAACTTTTAATTTACGACTCTTTTACCTATCAGAAAAAGATTGTGACTCTTTTACATTTGTTACAGTGCACAAGCCCACTCCGTGGATGAAATACTTTGGGGAAGATTTCTTGTTGGGCTTGGTATAGGCGTGAACACAGTTCTTGTTCCCATTTATATATCTGAGGTGCCACTGTATATTAATTATGCTGTATCTTCGAGGTTCATTTGTTCCAAATGCAGTTTCTAGTAATTTTGAACTTAATCATGATTATAATGGGTTTCCTTTTAAAATTAGGCAGCTGGACAAGGTCTGGCATAAGAGAACTTCAATATATTTTCTCTAGATATGATGGGTTGCCTTATATTGAGCATATATTATTCCGTATATATTAGAAAAAGTACGGAAAGCAATTTATGATTGGCATGGTTGGAAACAATGAGATGATGTGACCAGCTCCAAAATGCTTTAAGAGTGAGTTCCTGGATTCTGTATAACACGTTAACAGTGCCTTTGATACAAATAATATCTTAAATGATAGGCTGATAGAAGCTTTGAGGACGCCGAGATGACAATGGATGGATTGAAACCTTGTTCCTTTGGGCAGGGGCAGTAGATTTTAATGGGCTTAATGTCCATGAATTTCTTATTTCGGTTGTACATTCTAGATAGGTATATCTTATGTATACGTCATGTGTACTTGGCTATGCCTATTCTTGATTACCTATAAAAAAAAGTAATAGGCTCTGCACACCTTGAGAGTTTTCTGGAGGGTTGTGACTTTATCCTATATAATGTTCAAACACGAAGTTAATATTAGGATGGACTTTTTTTCTTTCTTGTCGCAGTGATCATACTTTTGTGTGCTCATTGCATCTTTTGCAGATGTGGACTTACCAATTTTTAAATGGCAGCAATAGTTAATTCTTTTGGCTCATCCCTTTTTGTCTGTATTTGTTGTAGGTTGCTCCAACAAAATATAGAGGTTCACTAGGAGCCTTGTGTCAAATTGGCACCTGCCTTGGGATTATTTCGTCGCTGTTTCTGGCAATTCCCTCTGACAATGATCCACATTGGTGAGGTTCTGATACATTTTGTTTTGGGGAAATTCTTAATTTTCTTATTATAACTTACTTGCATATGTTGACATTTTTCTGTTATTTGAGAATATTTAAAGAATAAAATCGGGGGTTTTGAAAAGTTTCAGAAACTGCTAGGATTTTCCAGACCTTGTACTTGGGATTCTGAATCCATATACCAGTGTCATCTTTATCAGTTTATCATGTATGTGAATGCTTTTTCACCAGTTATTTCTTACCCTGCATATAAGGGCATGCCTTTTGTCAGATCATGGTTTGTATGTCATTTAAAACAAAGCAGAAAGTAAGAATTTTTTAATGAAAATCTCCTAACTAGGCGTATTCTCTTGTATACTTTCTGCGAACTTGGGCTATGCCTATTTTATATTGATAAATATCTTCTTACTTATCAAAAAATAATAATTTTTTATTGAAGAGTCCGGAGATGACTTTTTAAAGCATAGAATTTTTGTCTTTGGGGAACTTTTGGATAAACTTCAATAATATACCTTTCAGGTGGAGGATGATGCTCTACATCGCAAGTGTCCCTGGATTTATTCTTACACTTGGCATGCAGTTTGCTGTAGACAGCCCCCGCTGGCTTTGTAAAGTAGGACTCTGTCCTTCATTTATTCACAATCTTGTGTTTATTTCTCATTGGGCTTCTCTCAGTACTGCCTTGTGTTGTTTATGAAGGCTGGGAAATTGGATGATGCTAAATCAGTTATACGTGACCTTTGGGGGGCATCTGAAGTTGAGAAAGCAGTTAAAGAATTTCAGTCAGTCAGCAAAAATGATGGAAGTGACTTGAACAGCAGATGGTTTGAACTCCTGGAAGAGCCGCACTCTAGAGGTTGTAGCAAGGTGGTTTTTGGACATGAAAGGAATTTTACAGTCATGCATCAAAATTGGCCATTTTAATTATTTTAATTGAGGGTCAAGTTGTGAGAAATATAAGCACATTTAAATATTTGGTACAATTCCTAGCTTGTTATGAGATTTTTTTTTTCTTCTAATTTGAAAGTGGCATTGTATCCTAGCATTACGTTATATCCCAAATGAATCCTCATTTATGGAAGACTCATCTTGTCTGGCTGCAGTTGCATTTATTGGAGGTGCTCTATTTGTACTTCAGCAGTTTGCAGGCATAAATGGGGTTCTTTATTTTTCATCATTGACCTTTCAAGATGTTGGAGTTACAAATGGTGCTTTAGCAAGCTCGGTTGTTGGATTAACCAACCTTGCAGGTTGAGATCTAATCTGCATCTACTTGTCTCTGCATTTAGAATAAAAATCTAATTAGAACAGCTTCTTATTCTTTTTCATCTGCTGATCATCTCCAGGTGCACTCACTGCTTTATACTTGATCGATAAGCAAGGAAGACGGAAGCTCTTGATTGGAAGCTACTTAGGAATGGTTAGTTTGAATAAAACACACTTATTCAAGAAATTAGTCTAATAACTTGGGGGGGTTACTTACATCTTTCAGAGATGAGAAAGATTTTATGTTTTCCTGAGATCTGTAAATTGTCACAGAAAATTATTAATGTTTGGAATTCTCCATAGTTGTATCAAAGTTATCAAATTTCTACGATAGTTTTCCATATGGCTTATGATACTTGGCTACAAGTGCGTTGTTTCCATGCAGGCAGTTTCCATGTTTCTTGTAGTCTACGCAATCAATTTTCCATTAGATGAATCACTCAGTCACAACTTATCAATACTGGGAACCGTACTGTAAGTATTTGCTTACTTTGCAACCTTTAAGACTAAGGCAAACTTTTTTACCGATAAAAAAAAAAGGATTAAGGCAAATAAAATGCAGAGGATGGTGACCCAATTTTATTAAAACTCTCACTTTTGACAGAGAAATATCATGATTACCAAACTTATGCTCATTCTCTGATTACTTTTGCTCTTCCACCAAACTTATGTACCTTCATGGGGCCAGCTTCAGTCACCAAACTCTTCTTTTTCTTCTTCTGTCTAATTGACACCGAATGTTTTTTCTGTTATCTAGAAAATACTCAGAATAGACATTCATGGATTTTTTTTTTTTTTTTGGCATCTGTTCCTTCTTTAGGTACATATTTACCTTCGCAATTGGAGCTGGCCCAGTGACTGGTCTCATTATACCAGAGCTAAGCAGCACTAGGATGCGTGGGAAGATAATGGGATTCAGTTTTACATCTCATTGGGTAGGTATTAGAAGTTAGAACTAGTGTTGTCCACTTTTTTATTTCCTTGAGAACTGCATGGTCTTCCAACAGTGTCAGTTGTGATCATTTTGATTCATGCTAATTGTGTTTTAAAATGTTTGTATGTTCATATTTTGTTTCACTTATCTGCTTCATGATGGTTCTACCGAATTCTGGACAGGTTTTAACATGTTTCAAGCAATTTTTTTTTTTATCAGGTTTCCAATTTCTTGGTGGGTCTTTTCTTCCTTGACCTGGTGGAGAAATTTGGAGTTGCTCCAGTTTATGCTAGCTTTGGCGGATTTTCCTTGTTAGCAGCAATATTTGCAAAATATTTCATAGTCGAAACTAAAGGGCGTTCTCTCGAGGAAATTGAAATGTCATTGAACCCCAATTTCCAGGCTAGAGACAAATGAACAACTTTCAGACCCAAGAGAACTACAAAGCTAAACGTGTCATGGAGTTAACTGCAGCGATGGTTTTGCTTGGAAGATCCCTGGTATTCTGTGACGAGAATTTCCAGGCGGCGATCGTTGATGTTGCAGTCAAGACTGCATGTAACCAATTTTTTTTTTTTTTTTTTTTTTAATTTTCCCATGATCATTCACATGCTTGAATATCAAGTAAACAGAAGACAAAATTTTGCATCCCTGTTTCCATTGTTGTTCTTTACAATCACCATTGTTTTGATGCCCGTGGCCCGTTTACCTAATTGTTACAAGATAAGTAGTGAAAAGAGATTAACCTACACAATCCTTACCTTCAGCATCCTTTTCACAAATATATGGTACCTAATTGCTTTCATAACATGGGAAAATCTTAGTTGTTTCTTAGCATTAACCCTGGCTTTCATCTTTAACGCTTGCAAAATATCCGATTCACAAAGAATGATGGTCAAAATCTTGTGACCTATGGCCTGTTCTTTGGGTTTGGTGGTTGATGTGGTTGAATAGGATGGTTGAATGTATTAAATCTTTATAAAAAGCATTAAGGGAAACATTTCAATTTCCAGTCAATACAATGATGGAGCACTTAATATCGCCTTGGATATTCACAATCACATACGTTCAAGGCATTTGTGGAGAGTGCAAATAAACTGGAAAACAAATGCTTGATTTCAGTAAGAAGCAAAAACACACGGAAAGTAGCATCCACTTTTACAATTTCAATTCATATCAATCCAGTTGAGACTACCCACATGAACATCTGTCAGTAGCCACTCTTCTATATCCTAACTCGAGTTCTTTAAATTCTCCTTTCAAGGCATAGAACTCGAACATATCCTCCTTTCAAAAGTATGCTTGGAATCTCGAAGAAGTGGTCCTCTTCTTCAAATCCCATAGGCTCTTAGGTAGGAATGTTGAATTTCTTTATCCAAGATGACTCCACATCATACTCTCTCATTACCAATATCTTTAATTTCCCATAGCTGCAATAAACTGCAGCAGAAAGACAACCTCTTAGAACCACCAGATGATAATCACAACCCTTTAATGGTGTTGGGACCTCCTGAAATTTGTCGTCTGCCTAGTCAAATGAGATGATGTTTTTACCTGCTGCGTTGCCAAGTGACCCTGTGAAGTCTTCCATCAACCAATACCTGTGACGGCCACTGATAAAGGTGGTAATCTTCATAAAAAGTACAAGGAAACTCAGTTTCCGGTGATGTAGCACTGGTAGAATTTCACAAATACAATCTATACGAGTCTCTGACTTCAGATCACATGTAGATGTTTACAACCACATACCTTCGGGGGCTTTGGTGATGGAAATCAAAAACCATGGGAGAAGAGGCGGAAATTATCTGAAAAACAAATGCTTGATTTCATTATGAATTAAGCAAACTCACCAGGAAAGAAGCATCTACTTTTTCCATTGTGGCGCTTCATGCATCAGTGAAGGTATCAATCCACTTAAGGCTACCCATATGCACAATTGTTTGATACCACCTTGGGATTCCCTGAAAAATTAGGTCTTTAAACTCTTCTCCTTTTGGGTCATAAGATACCAGAGCTCTGCTTTCGTATTCCAACAAGATCTCACCGTTCTTCAGAAGGCATAAAACTCGAACAAATTCTCCTTTCTCAATTATCTTTGAATTCTTGTAGAATTGGTCCGCTGGCTCTTCTTCAAGTCCCATAGGCACGTAGGCTCCTATGTTGAACCTCTTGACCCAAGACTCCTCCACATCATACTCAGTCATTACCCATATCTCCAATTTGCAATAGTTAAAATAAACTGCAGCAGAAAGACATCCTCCTAGAATAACCAGATGATAATCATACCCCTTTAAAGTTGTACTTGGGACCTCCCGAAACTGCTCGTCTTCCAAGTCAAACGAGATGATCTTGGTCCCTCGGTGGTCTTTGTGTGGCCAAATCACCCAATGGAGTCTTCCATTAACGAAGACCTGTGATGGCCACTGATAAAGGTGATAACTTGCCTTTCCTAAACTTCTCCAGGCGGAGCTACCCAGAGTGAGAATTTGAACCTCTGAATCTCTTATAGCACTGAATCCAAAGGCTGTACATGCTTTCCTATAGTAAACTATCTTAAGCACCTTGTATTCTTTGGTTTTGAAATTGAACCCGAATCCGAAAACCACCCGTTGATTCCGATACTGTGCAGACTTGGGCAGATGTTGGTAGTTACCGGTAAAAGGATTGTATACGTAGAGTGCATCACTCTGTAACGAATCGGATAGAGATAGCAAGCCATTAGATGAGCCTAGCACATTAAACTCAGGCATTGCCTCCTCCAAAGGCACGTGAAACCTTTTCACCTTTTCGTCCTCGTGATTGCAAGCAGGAAAGTCAACAAAGTAAAGCTGGTCTCTGGTGGTACAATCACTGTGGAATATGAGGCATGGACTGTTCTCATCCATGCATGTGCTATGCTTATTAACAACATCGAGATCCTGTGCTAACATGCGCCAACCTCTGCATACAGACTTGAACTGAACCAAAGATGATATGGGAAGCCTTGAAAGTATATAAAGGATGGGGTCATGCGGGAGACTTTCCAGTTGGCTTGATAGTTGTTGATCTCCTTCTGGGTTGCTCCTCTTTCTTTCAACCTGATCTATGATCTCCGAGTTTGAGTCCATGACTAGGGTAAGGTTTACAAGGCAAAAGATACACATCAAAAGTTGTTAAAGGGAGAAGGCCGGCAGAAGAAGAACATGCAAGATTAAAATAGTAAACTTTGATACGATCATCAAATTAATATCTAAATTGATGGAAACCTCAAGAAAGTTTGGCGTGAGAGACAATAAGTGGTCTCTTTTCGTCACAAGTCAATACATCATACTGATTATAAATGTTTCCTTGTTAAAAAATTTGCAGAGCGAGTGTAAAGATTACCTCATGCATGCACAGTGACATATTCGCTAACTAATTTTATTTTGTGCCGAATTGAGTAGGTCCAACTACAGTTGCCTTTTGGTGAATTACATGAGGTGATTTTAGCTCTCTCTCTCTCTCTCGTAAAAAGTCAGAGATCTGATTTTTGCCTCCCTCATTTCTTCAATTTATAATTTTCCGACAATTCTCTAGAAACACATCTAGCATAAGAAGACTCATAGGCTATAAATTGTTCGGAAGATAGTGACGGTTTTGCGAAAATCACCGCATGTACTCCTCACTCGCCATCACTTCTGGCAGCTTTTCTCACCACACGTTTCGGATAACAGGAATCGCTATAATCAGATTTTTCAGATCTGACTTCTGTGGTTGAAAAGAGACTAGCATGTTGCCTTCATGCACCATCATAGATTCCAAAGTCTACTAGAATTGGTCCAAACTGCAATACGTTTTTTTTCGCATCTATCTTACTGTTTTCTTTATTATTTCCTTATTGTTTAGTAAAAACAAAAAAATAAGTTCGTTTCTTGGACGATTTTTTGTAAAGATTGAGTCCTCTCTTTCTATATATGAAGGGTGAGGTTAAGTTTCTATTTAGGCAGAGTGGTATCTCTTGAACGTTTGTCTGTAGAGAGTATCAGCAGTAATGAAGATCATATCAGTCACAAAAGAAAATAGTGTACTGTTGGAGCGCCAAATGCATTAATTGGTTTATGAAGTAATAGTTGATATGAGGATATTCTTGCATGTATTTGGTCATGGATGTAAGTTTCTCTGATGAATGAATTATGACAATTTTTCTTAAAAAAAACTACAATTGCCTTTTGAGTTTTTTTTTAAAGGGAAACTGTCATCATTCATTCATAAGAGAAACTTACATCCATGACTGGATACATGGAGGGATATTTCCATATCAACCATTTCCTCATAAACCAATTAATGCATTTGAAGTTCTACCAGTACACTATTTCCTTTTGTGGCTAGTCTGGTCTTCACTACTGCTGATACTTTCTACAGAAAAACGTCCAAGAGACAATACTATACCTAAACAGAGACTCAACATCACCCTTCATAGAAAGAGAAAACTCAACATTTACAGACAATCGTCCAAAAAATGAACTCATTTTTTTTATTTTTACTAAACAATAAGATAGATGTGAAAAAGAATGGATTACAGTTTGGACCAACTTCGATAGATTTAAGAATTTGTGGCGGCACGTGAAGGCAACACGCTAGTCTCTTTTTAGCCATGAAAGTCAGATTTAAAAGATCTGATGGTGACAATTTCTGTGATCCGGCACGTGTGGTGAGAGAAGTTGCCGGAAGTGGTGGCATGTGAGAAGCATGCACAGTTGTGAGCGGCGCGTGAGGAGCATGCGAGGTGATTTTTGCAATACTGTCATTATCCTCTGAACGATTTGCAGCCTATGAGTCATCTTATGCTGCACGTATCTCTCGAGAGTTGCCTTTTAAGTCTTGGGAATGGCTGTTTCATCACTCGTCTAACTTTTCATGGAAGTTCTTTCCAATATATGCTTCTCTGGTCAGTAATTATGTCCCCTTTTTTGTGACTAAACGAGGCACCTAGTTTATTGTAACACCCCGCTCCCCAGGTTTAAGAATAAAAATTTTTTAGAAGTTCTCGGGAGCTGTAGTGCTACTACTGACCTTGACTTAAAAATGTTTTCTTTTATTTTGAAGGAAACGCCAAGTACAAAGATTCCTTATAATAAATAGAGTCGTTTTGAATTAAAATACTAAAATCATAAATGAGAGTGCGTGCACGGAAGCATTTATTAAAATTTCTCATAGCTCGTGCCATAAATATCATAACTTAAATTTTCTATACATGATCTAGGTCACTGTCACTCATTTCTGGACTAAGTCTCATCCTACAGCTATATTGTCATAATTATCCTAATCTGGGGTGGTTTAAAAATATAAAAAAAAAAAAAACTAAAATGAGTTGATGACTTAGTAAATAACTCATCATAACGTAAACATACTTAACATAAGGTTTTTCATAAAACATTTTATTCTAAGAACTTAAAATCATGATTGATCATATGGACTCTTATGTTATGCATGATGTGTCTTGATCTATCTGAATTAACTGATTGAGTTGATTTATCTGGCTGACCAACATACTTAACCCTGTGTGCAAGGTTATGCACTAACTTCCCCTGTTGCAGCAATGAAAGCTGACTGTGCAGTACTCTGGCGTACTAAGGTGAACCACGCTTGAGTTCGGGCTTGCATATTCACCCTGAAACTGCATTGGTACCATGAATCTGAATAGCCATCTGATTAACTGATATGATTTTATTTTGAATTTGAACTTAAGATAACTTATTTGTCTTATGCACATGAGATGCATAATATATACATAACTATAATATACGGAATGAAACCTGATGAATGATGTGCTTGCAAATATCATAACATGTGTGCTATGTAAACATTGGCATCCAAAGAATCGACTTTAATAATAATATATATATAACTAGCTATCGTATACTAATCATTTATGATCAAGTTACTTATCTTGTAGTGTTACTTCTTAAAATTTCCGACACAAAATTGATCACGATGTTGGATTGAGAAGTTTATGTTTTTTATTTTTTTTTAAAATAACACGCGGAATGAAGATATTTATAGAGAGATTTGGGAGAGGGTAATGACCAATTTGAGTTGGATTTGGTTAAAGAGTTTTAACGTGAAAATGACTTGTAGAGTTTTATCCCTGTTGGAATATGCCAACGAGTTCGAATTCGAGTTAGACTCCAAAATAATCATTCAAAAAGAGAGTTTGAATTTAAAAAGATTGTCCAATTGTTCATTTAATATAGGATTTGCAGTAACTGAGATTGCGTAGGGGACTTCAATCAGTAATGATTTTAAATTAAAATAAATTTATAATGGTCGATTTTTAAATTTTAAAAAGAGTCTAACTCGTTCAATAAATAATAAATGAGATTTAACCTAATTATTGAGATTAATTAAAACTCTTAATTAACCTTAATAATTTATCGCTCGTATGCTTATTCAATATGGCCCATTAAATATAATTTAGTGACTGCATATTCAAGCGGAGTGGATCGTGTGACTGCATGTCCAGGCAGAGTGGATCGTGGACTCATCTAGTGTCAGCCTCAGTACCCTTCAGCGGCTCTAATGGCTTATACACCTACCAATATCTAACCATGTACAAAACAAACAAATAAATAAAATACTGGCACATGTCCCTCATGCGCTGCCCAAACCTGATACTATTACTTATTTCTAAAGATTAAGTTGATAAAAAGGATAGATTTTATTATATAACTTATATCTTAATATATATTTTTTCGCGCGTGGGTTAGACTCTCATTTATTAAGTAGGTCAAATACGTAAAATATTTAATTAATTAAAGTACATACAATGTAGAGTCAAGATTTGAAACATGACATTTATTTTAATATCATGTGAAATCATCACTTATATTAAATATTTAAATTAATGGAAAGTGGTATTAACTCGTATCTTAACATCTTTTTTCTCCTTTGCCAAATTTTGATATTCTCCTCTGTCAAGGTTTGATAGAACAAGTGGTAATGATCTCCATCATCAGATGCGTACTTCAAAAATATAGTTAATCGTAAAGCATTTATATTATATTATATAATATAAATCATGACTCGTTTGACGGTCTCTTGCTTGGTATAACTAAGGAATGTGAGAACATATTTGTTGGATCGATCAGTTGTCTTTTTTATGTTTTCTTTTCATGCATTAGGTTTGCTGTAATAATAAACAACAAAAAATGTTGGTTACTACTTGTCTTCTTTTTCTCTGTTTCTTTTCCTCTCTCTAATATTTTTGGTATCCTCTTGTTGCCAACTAAAAGTAAGAGTAATGTTATATATAATTATAAGATGCACAAATTCCACAGACTCTATTTTAAAAAAGTGAAGTCCACTGTTGAAAACAAATGATTCTTTTATGTGGATCCCAAATTTAATAATTTGTTTTTTAAAAATTAGTATGCGAGGCTTGCATACCCTAAAATTATAAATATCATTTCTCTAAAAGTAAAAAAGTAAAAGTAAAGAAATAAAATAATTGGGAACAAGATGATCCCAAAAATATTAAAAGAGGGAGAGAGAGGTGATCAAGGAACAGAGAAAGGAAGACAAAATGTAAGGGAGTTAAAATAGATTGTAAATATTTGCTTGTGTGAGAAAAAAAAGAATAGATTATGTTTATAAGCTAATTTCTTTAACTAATTTTTATTCCTCTTAAATTGGAATTTTGATAAAAATAAGTAAATAGAAAGTTCATATAATTAGGTTGTTAGTATAACTAACATCAAAGCACCAGTGAGGGTGGTGGCTCAGTGATCCATGAGTTTGGTAGTGGGCACCATCTCCTGGGGTCGAATCCCATAATGGGAAGTGCTCGGGATTATTGGTGTGTCCCATTGGCTCATGGACTATTGGTGTTCTTGTGGGGCTGGGGTCAGGCTATGGCTCAAGTCCGACTTATAAGGAGCGCCTGTAGTTCTCGCTATCTAGGCCCCTCTAATCTGACTTTCCAGTGAGTTGAGTGCTACTATAGTGACGTCTTAGTAGAGAAACCATTTCTAGTCGCCCCTCCAAGCCTTTATTGCCGAGAGAAAAAAAACTAACATCAAAGCAAAACTACTTTTCCAATAAACCAGAAAAGAGTTTATACAATAATTATGGCAAACATCTTTTTTCACAAATATAATAGGTACAATATTCCGAGGGGTATACCACCTAGACAGAGAGCTAGCCATGGAATGTTTGAAAATGGTATTTAAGCTCGATAATGAACCAGAATAAGTCAAGGACTGTAATCAAAACGCGATATATAGTAGAATAAAAAATCAGGTTCATCTTGTTTCCAGAGAATTTGGTGCTTCATGCATCAGAGAAGGTATCAATCAATCCAATTAAGGCTGCCCGCATGCACAATTGTCCGATACCACTTTGGTATTCCCTGAAACATTAGGTCTTTAAACTCTCCACTTTTTGGGTCATAAGATACCAGAACTCCACTTTTATATTCCATTAAGATCTCGCCAGTCTTCAGAAGGCATAAAACTCGGGGCCAGCTCCATGCCGACATATGCCTCCAGATCCCTCCATGCCGACGTATTCTTGAATTATTGAAGATTTGACTTGTTAAGTCTTCCTCAAGTCCCTTAGGCATGTGGGCTCTTATGTTTAATTTCTTAATCCAAGACGACTCCACATCATACTCTCTCATTACCCATATCTCCAATGTGCCAGAGTTCAAACAAACTGCAGCAGAAAGATATCCTCCTAGAACCACCAGGTTATAAAGAGTACCCTTCAAAGTTGTACTTGGGACCTCCCGGAATTGCTCATCTGCCAAGTCAAACGAGATGATCTCCATCCTTTGGAGATCTGGCAGAGTGACCCAATGCAGTCTTCCATTAACCAACGCCTGTGATAACGACTGATTAGAAAAATAGCGGTCCCTTGCCTTTCCCAAACTTCTCCAGTTGGAGCTACCCAAAGTGAAAATTTGAACCTCTGAATCCGTAATATATGCTGATGCATCGGGTCGATATTGGTAGAATGTACCATCTCTCCTGTAGTACACTAACTTAATCACCTTGTATTCCTTGGTTGTGGGATGAAACCCGAATCCAAAAATCACCTCTTGATTTGGATACTGCGTAGGGTAGTTTGGCAAACGTACGTAGTTCCTGATAAAAGGATTGCATACGTAGAGTGCTGCATCATTCTGATGTAATGAAGCAGATAAGCATAACAAACCATTAGATGAGCCTAGAACATCAAACTTACGCAGTGCCTTCCGGGAAGGCACTCGGAACCTTTTTATAACCTTCTCCTCCCCATGGCTGCAAGCAGGAAAGTCTACAAAGTAAAGCCGTTCTCTAGTGGTACAATCACTGTGGAATATGAGGCATGGATTGTTCTCTGCATCTATGCATGTGCTATGCATATTAACAAGATCGGGATCTTGTGCCAACATGCGCCAACCTCTGCATACGGACTTGAGCCGAACCAAAGATGATACGGGAAGCCTTGAAAGTATGCAAAGGACGAGGTGGCGTGGGAGACTTTGAAGTTGGCTTGAGGGTTGTTGATCTCCTTCTGGGTTGCTCCTCTTTCTTTCTACCTCTATCAACTCCAAGTCTGAGTCCATGACTACGTGATCAAGGTTACAAGGCAAAACATACACAAATTAAGTTCTTAAAGGAAGAAGGCCGGCAGAAGAAGAACATGCAAGATTAAAATAATAAACTTTGATAAGATCATCAAATTGATATATATAATAATTTAACGGAAACCACAAGAAAGTTTTTGCGTGATCATGAGAACCGAAGACAAAGTGGTATCTTTTTAATTATGTCGTATAGCAGTGTTTTTTTGTCACATGCATGTCAATGCATTAATTAATTGATAATACTGATGAATGTATAAGATGCTTTGTGAAAAAAAATTAATTACCCGATGCATTGACGTCATATTCGCTTATTAACTGAATTTATTCCGTTCTTTGGCTAAAGTGTTGGGCGCTAGACTTTGGCCAAACTTTGGTCCATTTACGTATAGTCTCGAATTGGGGACTCTACCTAGAGGTGTACAAAATTAGATCCACATCGAAAAAACCGACCGGACGGACCAAATTGAATAATATTGGAGGGCCCGGTCTCGGTCCCAAAAATTGTGGATTGAAGAAGTTCGGTTCGGTCTTAAGGTCTATAAATTTTGGACCGACCGGACCAAACTCCTACATATATTTTTTAAAATTATTTTTAATAATTTAATATATTATTTTTATATAGTAATTATATAAGTTAATAATGTAATTTTATTTAATTTATTATCATTGACCATATAAAATATTAAATAATATATGTTATCAATTAATAATAAATCATAAATCATATGATAATTTATATCATTATATATAAATAGTTAATATATCATACATTCATACATACGCTACTATTTACACTTAATTAAAGTAATTAGGTAATTTTTTTAAATACTTAAGTTGCAAACTAGCATGGATATTCTATGTACAATGAAATTATTTGATATTCATTAACCATATATAAAATGTATGATATTATTAATAATTATGCATACTAAATAGTAAAATCTAAGTTAGTAAGTAGTAACTATCCAAATCATAAATATAATTATAGTTAAATATTTTTTTAATGAGTTAGTTATATAATTCACATTAATAATTCACTTCATTTTAATTTTAGTAATTTAAATAATTTTTTATTAATTTATTTGCAAAAAAAAAAATGGATAGACTGGATCGATAGCTACCAGTCCAGTCTAGTCCCTATGGGTATTCGGTCTGGTCTGGTCCAAGAAAATGATGGATCAAAAATTTTGGTCCATCACCCTTTTGGACTGAGCTAGCGCGATTTACACCCGTAACTCTGCCCCACACTCCTGGACAATATTATCATTTGCCTTTTGTTTGAATGATAATAATGCCCCTACCCCTAATTCAATCTAGCTTGAGATTATCTCAAATCGCAATTCGCATATTTGAAATCTCGGTCAAAATTTCCCTCGTTCCCCTCTTAAATCTTTGGCCATAGTCGACTTGATCTTATACTCTACCACCATCGGCTACTGACCATGTAATAAGGATTCGAAATATATATTTTTTAAAGCAAATGCCTAAAAATAAAAATCAGCTCTAGTTTCACAAGAGATCTTCTTGCTCACAACTTTGCAATTGGATATCAAATATGAAACAACATGAAATTGATTAAACTTGAGTAGATCAAAACCATTACAGAACAAAAGACAATGATTTCAAAGAAAAATATTTGGTTAGACATTTTTGTCTCAAAGATTTGTACAGAGAGAAAAAGCGAAACAAAACTACCAACCATTTTCTTTTGTAAGTCAATCTTGTTTTACTTTGTGTTGCTTGTACAAAAATTTTAATTGGAAAAACTATTACGATAGCTCACACTTGTACGTTTATTTTATTTTAGAGAGAGAGCAAAACAAAACAAGAATTTGTATGCGACGATGGGGATGAAGGACCTCTATAAGCATGGGAATGAGGGGAATAGGAGGTTAGGGCTCGGGAGGATGAAAGATTCAAAACTTTAGAAACAAGTTATATATAAATTATAAAAAAATAATAATTATATGTGAACGATGAACTAAGATTTGAGTTTTTGAATAATATTGTATGATAGTAAATTATATTAAAATGTTTTAAGTAACACCTGAGTTATACATACTATAACTCAAGCGATGAGTGTTGTGAAGAAGACGAAGACGAGTTCGAGGGAGGAGATAGAGTGGGCTTAAGACGAGGTTCATTGGAAGGCATAAAGGGTCGTTGCATGATGGTAGTGGGCTAGAGTCTTATGATTGGAATGGAAAGAGGGGTTAATTTTTTATTGTGATAGGATCTATAGAGTTGGTTTCTTGGTTAGATTCTTGGAAAATTATATCTCTTGAAAAGTAGAGTTTTCCAAATTTGAGATCAAGACATTATATCCTTTATATAAGTGGCTATATCCAGAAAGACACAACATGGAGACCGAGGTTGTAGTTTATAAGAGTTGAATGGGCAAAAGTTTGGCCAACAAGCACAACCAAAAACAAGCAGGGATACATAATTGGGTTTGGTAGAAAATAAAGTTTCGAAGGGAGATTTCTAACTTAAAATTGGTGTAGGTAAGCAATTTATGAGATAGCAGGCACTAAGAAATGTATGATCCCAACATTTTTGTGGCATATATCTGGGAGTGTTAGATTTTATGTAAATATACACAACAAAAGAAATACCTTAAGGATAATCTGTGTAGTTGTTCCACGAGTGAATCTAGTATTCAAACTTCCTTTCAATCCAATTTTGCACCTGGTGTGTGAGTGTGCTACGTAGATAATTCTAGAGACACACTCAAGATGCCTCCAACCTAAGCGTTTTTCACTGAACAATATAGAGAGATCCCTAAAACACTTAAACGTGTTTCTATTAGAAATCAGTCATCGTATGGTAACCGTCGGCTAGCCTTAAAGGTCAACCTTCATGACTCCAGGCATAATGTTGGGAGTAATGCCAGGCGTTATGCCTTGCATCCCATTATGGTAAGTGGCAGGGGCATGTCCGCCAAGGGCACCCCTGCTTTATTACATCTTTCACTCGCACATAGTGGGCATGCCCTAAGTATATATCTCTCAACGTGTTCTCTATCTCGTTTATACAAATAAATATGTTGTGTGATTATCGAGTACACCTGAAAAAAAATGTGTGGGAGCACTATACCAAATCTATTTTAGAGAAGAGTAGCATAGCAACATCTCTAAAGTGTCTCGTATGCTCTAGACTCATTTGATCGCATCTGATCAAGTATATTTGATCCCTTTTGAGTTTCAAAAACTCATAATTATGCATAATTGCTTCTAAGTTACCACGATGTATTCACAAGATTTGTCACTACCAAATTGTAGCAACACAGTTTGATAACAACAAACAGTACTGAGAATGCGTTGTCGAATAGTCTTCCCTTCGCTGTCATGTCACTCAATTTTAGACTAACTACTTTCCAAGCAATACCTCTTTAGACCGAATCAAACATGATAATGGACAACATACTAAAGTGTCAAATATCAGAGCCTCCCTCTTATGACATTGTCAAAAGTCAAGAAGGACATTTAAAAGTAAAATACAAGACTCACGTAGTGAAGGAACAGGGAACCATTTGTTCACTTTCATATCTGGTCACATAAGCACATGTAGTATGAAATACATGCTACGGTAGATCTATATTTCTTAAAGAGTGTATGTCCATATAAAAAACAATACAAATATTATTCCAGACACAATTTCTACATCTAACTCGAGTCTCTCTGTTTGCTTGCCTCCAAGGTGCCAAAGAAAATGTAACACTCCATTCCCTAGGGTTAGGAATGTCATGTGTTTTTCTTAAAATATAGCCCGACAAGAGATCTCGTATTTAATAAAATAACATTTATTTCATAAAATAATTATTTAATAAAAATGTGTCTCCAAATAGAATTAAAAGAAACAACTAAATAATATTTATGTCATAAAAAGAATAATTCATTCTAAGAAGTCTGAAATTTATCAACTGCTCCATCTAATCCTAGCATGCCTGCTCATGCTCATCATTCTCACCTGAGTGGTTAAAAACATGAAATAAAACTAAAATAAGTTGAAAACTCAGTAAGAAATCCATCACAATATAAACATAATAAACGTAGGATTTTTTCATAAAAATATTTCATACTAAAAACTTAAAATCATAATCATTCATACATATGCTCATGTCATGCATGACTTATCTTAAATAATCTGATTTATCATACTCATCATATTTATCTTACTGGCCAACATACTTAACCCTGTATGTGAGGTTGTGCACTGGCCCTACATCCTGCGGCTACAAGGGGAACTGCTAATAGTATTCTGGCATACTATGGTACCATGTCCCACATCCGTGGCTTGCACGTTCACCCAAATAATTGTATTGGTACCATGAATCTAAATGACCATCATATAAAACTTATCTTATCTTACACTTGATTATAAGAAAGTTTATGTAACTTGATCATAAAAGCTTACGTGTCTTCTGCACATGAGATGCATGACATAATACTTACATAATTATAATTTTTGAATATGAACATGATGCGGAATGACATAATCGTGTACTATGTTGGATGACATATTTGCATAAATAGTGACATACATACAGTAAAAGAGGCTATCAAAAATTGGCTTTAATAATAATTTATCTAAGCTATCATGTGATAATCCTAATTTGTGATCAAATTACTTATCTTGCTGCACTGCTTCTTGAACTTCGCTTTGTAGCTCGTCACCTATACAAAGTAATAAACGTCACTAAAGCTGTTTAAGAAAACGTGTCCTAATATTCCCCCTTAATTAAATTCATACTATAAGAAATAATCAAATAAACATTCTATTTAATACAACGTCAATGCATGCTAATATTTTAAATTATTTAAATACTAATAATATATTTTCACTTTCAAATCATAATTTAATAGAATATTTAGGCTATATTTAGTCCTATTAAATAAGTCATGAAAACCTAAATTCTTAAAATAGGATTACTCCTTATAATTAACATAGTCGTTCAATTCTACAAGAATTCTAATAAATATTATTATCATTTAAGTATTCTTAATATATTTATTTATTTTCTAATTATAAATATAATAGAACAAGTCTTATCAAATATGATGAAACGACCAATGACATTCCTTTCATGAACTAGACTTACTCGCTTTTAAAATTTTTGAAATAATTATTACCCTCTTACTAGTTTATTACTAAAATCTAGTTATAAAATTAATACTAAATTATATAATTCAAATCCTTAATTACTTTTTATAGGAAACATAAAATTTTATGGGCTAACAAGAAGTAAACAAAGTCTCTTAAATAATTTATGTGTGATAGATTGAGCCCAACCCAAACCCAAGAGTCAAGCCATAGTAAAAAGACAAAGCCCACGTGAGAATTGTAAACTACATCCAGATCACTAGGAAAAAGTCTTCTTGCAAGCGGGTTCGCGCACCAAACCGAGTACCAATACTAACATGTAAGGCATCTATTTAATGAAATGGTATAAATTAAAGACGAAAATTATTTTCATGAGATAGAAGACCTTATTCTTCTCTCAAAATTTTTCTTCTTTTATTTTTCTTTTCAATAAAAAAAATCATGTCAGTGTCAAGGTTACAACATAAGGGTAATTGGGTAATTAAACTTTACACTTTGTAAGCACTAGGATTACGGAATACATATAGGTTTCTTTTTTCCCAAGAGTAACAAGTATAGGAGGAGGAAAGGGAAGTGTGCGGTAGGGGCTTACCGAGGTAGAAGACATACGACGACAAATCTGGGAGGCCAAACATGTTCAGTGGCGAGGAAGGCTTCTGAGATAAAGCGATGGTGTCGTTAGCTTTGAGAAAAGTATGCAACCAAAAGAGAGGGGTCTCGGTGTGGGCTTACCCAAGGAGAAACAAAGAAACAGAGACACCGTGGGAGAGGGCACACGACAGAGCTGGGCTAAGGTTGGTACGTGTGATGGCAAGCAATGTGAGAGGGAGGTCGGATTTTTCAGTCCAAGATGCAAATGCTCAAAAAAGGTAGCGAAAGGATTCACTCACCGAGAGAAGCAACGTGCGACAGTGGGTCTGGTGAAGATTGACGGCGGCAGTGCACTGTGAGAGGCCTCTGCTCGGGGTGAATTACAGAGAAAAGAAAAATTAATTTCTATGGTGCTCACTGAGAAACAAAAGAGCAAAGGGAGAGGGTGAATGTGATGATCATGGCTTACCTAAAAAACGTCTTGCACTATAGTTCTGAGTGGCTAGGACGATGGTGGTAGTAGCTTCGAGCAGCATGAAGTATGGAGGCAAATAGATGAATGTTGGTTCTGAGTAAGATGGAAGACAGATTGGATTGTGAGAGTAGTTGTGTTTTTGCATGAGGATTTTCTGTGATTGAAATTGTAGAGGGGGAAAGGATAAATAGATGGAAATTGTCTTGTACATGTTCAATTCAAAGTGTTTCTGGGAATTTGCAGGATAAAGACTAGGTGATCAGACTGAAAATAGAGGGATAACAAATGGGTTGGTGTGAAGTGAAGAGTGGTTTATTTGTAGTGAATTTCAATAGTTAAAATTGACTTAGGCGGGTTTTTCACAATTAGAGAGGATTTAGTAATTTATTAGAGACTCGGTCAGTAGTGTTTACATCTGATAAAATTAATGCAGATTTTGAATTTAATATTTATAATAATATTCAATTAATAAATCCTCAATATTCTAAAACTAATAAATAATAATAATAGTAACTAAATGATTATATTTATCTTATATGCTTCTAATTTATGTTTAGTATGTTCATTTGGCTTATCATAGGCTACACAGATTATGGGGTGTCCATGTACGGTCCTATTATATATGATGAATCTCATCTTAGTTCTCACTAAGGCAACATTTTTTCTGTGTCATACTTATCCCTCTAGACAACTATCGAGTGATATAATGTCTCATCTTTGCTCGCTATCTCTTTGCAGCGCCAAAGGCGATCGCTCATGTGATTGAGCCGATCTAAGCATGTTAACATACCTTGTGTGTCTACAATTCATGCAATATGATAAAGAAAAATTCAAAGAAAATATCACATTACAATTCATGCAATATGTAATTAAATTATAATTACAGTCTACACAGTCCTAAACTTTTAACATGAACCATAAAAAGCGTCTTTCACTATGGGCTTTGTCAGGAGATCAGCAACCATACGACTCGTAGATAGATGCTTCATGACCACTTCCTTTTATGCCACCATGTCTCTAATGTAGTGTTATTACATATCAATGTGTTTTGGTTCTTCCATGATACTTTGAATCCATATGCGAGAGCAACCAAGCTATAAAAAAATAGTCACTGGATCAGAATAATTCGCGTCAATATCTAGGTGCTGAAGAACCTCATCAACCAAACAGCCTCCTGAATTGCTACTGAACATGCTATGTACTCTACCTCCATGGTGGATAAAGCTATGCATGGTTGTTTCTTGCAACTCCATGTAATGGCATCATTGTTCAGCAAGAAAACATACCCAGTTGTCGACTTGTGCTCGTCTAGGTCACTGCCCCAATCAACATCACCGTAACCAATTAGCTGCAAATTTGAACCCTGACAACACAACTTATAGTTTACAGTTCCCTTGAGATATCTAAAAATCCTTTTGACTGCTTTTCAATGGGCCAATCCAGGATTAGATTGGAATTTATTAACAAAGCTAATTGCATAGCATATATATGGTCGAGTACACATCATTGTGTACATCAAACTACTAATTGTGCTAGCATAGGGAACACGAATCATCTTCTCTATCTATCTTAGAGTCTTAGGACACATTTCCTGGCATAAGGTATCTCCTTTAGCAATGGGGTTGTCAATGGGTTTACAATTACTCATTTGGAAATGCTTAAGGACCTTTTTTATGTAAGTCTGTTGAGACAAATACAAAAGTTTCTTTGGATGATCTCTATAAATCTTAACCCACAAAATATATTTTGTCTCACCCATGTCTTTCATCTCAAAATTAAGGGACGACCACTCATTAGTGGCGACAATCATCTTAATCATTTCTAGCCATCAGAATGTCATCAAAGTATAGTGATAACAATACAAAACTAGTTTTGGGATGTTTTATATAAACACAATGGCCTTTTGTGATCATCGTAAACTCATTCGAGAGAATGACTCGATGGAATAGGAGATACTACTGTCTAAATGATTGCTTTAAGCCATATATAGATCGTTTAAGCTTGCAAACTTTGCGCTCTTGACCTTTGACTACAAAGGACATGGGTTGATTTATATAGATCTCTTCATCTAGTTCTCCATTGAGAAAAGCCATCTTAACGTCCATCTGATAGAGTTCCAAATCCAAATGTGCTACAATGGCTAGAATAAAGCAAATTGAGACAAACCTTGCTACTAGAGAAAAGATTTTCTCATAGTCCACAAGCGAGTTTTATACCTTTCTATTAACATGTCCGCTTTACGTTTGACTTTTAGAACCCATTTGTTCCCAATGGCCTCATAGACTCCATTCTCATCATCTTGTGCTTTCATCCACTTATCTTTTGTAGAATATGATAGAGCCTCTTGGATGGTTCTAGGCTCATCATCATCTTGTAGCCTCACCATGAAAATTTTCCATTCAATTCCAAATCGACGATGGGGAACATTTCCACATGAGCTTCTACATGGTTGAAGCTTTTATGGATAACCAACAAGTGGTTTATTGTTACTTGAAGCCAAATCATTCCCATTGTTCCTAAGACCTTGAGAAATTCTATCATTCTCAACTAGGATGCTTAGAGTGGCTTTCTCTTGATCCACAAGCTCTTGGAGTTCTAAACTCCTATCAACCTCACATTTAATAAAAAATTCATCATCAATAAAATTCACATCTCATGACTTAATTTCAAATACTGTTTCATCAGGTTGTTCACCGATTAATACATATCTCTTGGAGTGATCAGGGTATCTTATAAAGATACAATTCTTCTCTATAGGACCCAACTTTCCATATTTATGAAAAGAATCGTGAATGATCTTAAGCAGTGTCTTATTTGTCCTTTCCGCCACGCCATTTTGTTGTGACGTATATGGCATCGTCAACTACGTTTTAATTCATTTGTTATAACAGAGCCTTTTAAACTGCTTGAACAAATAGTCACATCCACGGTCAATTCTTAGAACCTTTATACTCTTATTTAATTGATTATCAATCAATCTCACGTATTTCCTAAAGAAATCCAATGCTTCAGAGACTTTTGGGAGGTCAAACAAACATGACCATATCGCAAAAAGTTGTCTATGAATGTGATGAAAAATATAGCCCTATGTCTCGCCCTCACACTCATTAGGCCACAAATATCTGAGTGGATTAATTGCAATGGAGAAAATGCTCCTACTATTTTTTCAAACAGTTTTCTTTTTTATTTTTCCATCAAACAATGTTTACATGTGGGCAATGTGACTTTAGCGAGATTTCCTATTAGGCATTCTCTTGCTAACTGAGTCATCCTCTCTACCAATATGGCCAAGCCTAGTATGTTATTTATATGAATCTACATTATCAAGTTCAGTGAAAAAAAATAGTAGAATCATTCATATTCGAATAATTCAAATCCATTATCAAAAAACCGTATGAAAGAAAAGCAAACTCCTAGCACCTTCACACTAGCTATAGGTACTAACTCCTAGCAAATCCATAAGTGACCACCTCGCAAGACTAGCTTATAGGTACTAACTCCTAGCACCTTCACGCTAGCTTCATTTCCCACCTTGATATCACGACTCCCAATTGAAATTCGATGATACTCCACAAATCCGACTCTATCTCTTCCTATGTGCTCAATCGCTTCTGAATCAACAGTCTACATAGGATAGGAGTGAGCAACCATCACATGACTAGTTATATAAACAGAAAGAGAATAGTCAGATTGTACCTTCCTCAGCTCAGTACTGTCACGAGTAAAGTGACATTTCTTTCCACATTTAAAGCAATCCAGTTTAGAATTGTTCTTCCCACACTTGCCTCTCTTGCTGCATTTGAAAGTTCCTGACTCTTTTTGCACACGTCCAATAGCTACCACAAGCTTGTTGTTCTTATGCTTGAGTCTAACTGCCTTGAGTAAGCCAAATTCAACCACATATGATGAATGTTTAGGCTTAATAGCCTCTTGGCGCTCGGTCTCAAGTTTCAAATGATGTGAGACATCATCAAAGGTTTTGATGTTCCCCTTGTGCCTCAAATTATGGCTCATCGTTGCTCAAGAAATGAGTAGCAAGTGTATCACCACTTGGACTTGTTGCTCATCAATCAAATTGTTTCCAACCACTTTGAATTCACAGACCATGGATGACAAGTTCTAAGATGTTGCTTCATCGTGTGTTCAAAGTGCATCTTGTAGGAGTCAAACCTCATAGTCAGTCCGCGCAACCTCGTGGCAAGAGTACCCCCGAACTTCACTTTCAATGCTTGAACTCACTAATAAGGTCATTGTGCATGCTGCTTAACATAGTAAAACACGCACATCGATCCTTCTTGAATCAATTCTCAAAGGCCTCGTGATCCTTTTAGTATTGTTCTGAATTCTCATTCTCAGGCTTAGTTAGGGATTGAATTAAGGTCTTCAAGACCTCTTGTTCATTCAAGATATATTGGGTCTTGCAATGCCAAATATCATAATTCTCCACATCCAGTTTTTTCTCTCTGTTCAAATAGGCAACAATACCTTTGGATATCATTTCACTACAGAAAAACTAAATATTAGATATTACACACACACACACCTAAAAAAAGAATTTGCCGCGTCAATCAAAGTTAAAGAGAAAAATAATTTAGGCATGTCACAAGAATGAAAATTTTTCAAACTTCTTAATCATCTCTTGCGCAACAATGCCTAACTATTAACTTTCAACTTAATTTTCGTGCAATTTTAAATTCTATGGGAGACTAAAAATTCCATTTAATTTCAACATACATTATCACTTTAAAAAATATTTGTAGTCCAAAATAAAAAATAAATAGCCTTATTAATCCAATGATAATTTCATAAATCAAAACTTCAATCTTGTGCATTAAAAAAAAAACCTTTTCGGGCTGGGCTGAAAAATAAGCCTAGACCCATCTTCTTCTTTTCTTAACACAAAGCAACAGAAAACCAAAGTCTACTTCAACTTTCGATTTGGGTACTGTTCATTTCAAAAGTGCCACAAAAACACAACAGCCACTTGCTGCTGCTACAGTGAGCCACTGCTTCTCGACGATACTCCGAATTTGTAGAGCACTCACGGGTATGCTTTGAACATCACGGCGTACAACACCACTATAGTTAACATTTGTGGTGCGTGCTGCACCATTGCGATATGTGAAGCAACCTTGGTGCCCGTAGCCCCACGCAGTAGGCACAGCACCCGATGTGCATGCAGCACCACGTGGTGCGTGTAGCAACCATGCGGTGCGCACAGGAACCATGGTGCGTGGAGCACCTAGTGCGCACACCACCACGGTGAGCCACAGCACCGTGCGCAGCGCTTGGTGAATTTCAACATATTGCACTCTCAAAATATACAATACAATATATACTCAAATCTACAAATGAATGCCCAAAAATCATACTTTCAAATATATCTTTCAATGGAGCGATGTTCATGTAAACATAGATAAATGAAACTTACGGTAATAGATCATGGTATTTCAAACCGTCTCAAACATGTTTTTATAAACAGAGACTCATCCCTATATATATATATATATACATGATCAGATTTATAGAATGTAAGAAAAAAAAAATATGCATATTACATGAATAAGAAACAAAGATATATATCATTGGGAACAACCAACGATGCTCTGATACCAATGCTATATTTTATGTAAATATACACAGCGGAAGAAATACGTCAAGGATAATCTGTATAGTTATTCCACGAGTAAATCCAGTGTTCAAACCTCCGTTCAATCCGAGTTCGCACTTGGTGTGTATTGTAAAGACACAATCAAGATGCCCACAACCTAAGAGTTTTTCACAAAACAAAATAGAGAGATCCCTACAACACTCGAACATGTCTCTGTTAGAAATGGAGGACTGATTTTAAAATCATTTCTCTTATGGTAACCGTTTGAGGCCCACCTTCATCACCTCCATGACTCTAGATTTAACACTTGGAGTAATACTAGGCATTACGCCTAGCATCCCATTATGGGAAGCGTTAGGGGCACATCCACTGAAGGTGCCCCTACTTTATTATAGGGAGTGATGCATTAGAGTAAGGCCAGTTTCAACCAGATGAAGGTCCTTACGTTCAATAATACTGTTTTGTTTATGAGTGCGGGGGCATGAGAGATGATGAATGAATAGTGATTCTACATTCAGTAAGTACTTTGTAAAGTGATCGATACTCACCTCCCCAATCGGATTGAAGAGTTATAATTTTTCTTATAAAGAAGACGTTCAATAAACATATAAATTTTAACAAAAATAGTGGAAACATCACTTTTACATTGAATAGAAAAAACGCATGAAAATTTACTAGACACATAATACTTAAACCCAGACACTGAACAAATAGGAGAAGGTCCCAAACAACGGTGTAAACTAAATCATGAGGACCTTGAGCACGAGTTGTAGAATAAGTAAATGGTAGTTGTTTACTCTTAAAGGAGAGACAAGCAGGAGTACCTTTATTGCAGGAGACTTGGAGACCATGATTGGGGAATACATGACAAACAACAAGGAGAGCAGGATGACCAGGATTAGGGGTGTAAATCGGTCCGGTCCGAGGGGATGATGGACCGAAATGGTCCATCATTTTTCCGGACTAGACTGGACCGATCACCCCTAGTGGACAGGACCGAACTGTTAGCTATCTCTCTAATCGGTTTATATCGATCCGGGCCAATTTCAAATGGGGGCCCAATCATACAAAAAAGGCTTATCATTCTTGAATTATACAAAAAAGTCTGCAATGTGTATTTTTGGCCCATTAGTATAAAAAAACCCACAATGTTTATAACTTTGAATAATATGACTATTTAACTTTATTTGCACATTTTTTTACTTAAAAATAGCCTAAAAAAAGTTGTTCAAATTATCAAAATTGATAATTACATATTAGTTAATTGATATTAGTTAATTAGCAATTATATATTTAACATTTTATATTGTCAAAATCATAAGTTAGATAAAAATTACACAATTCAATTATATAAAGTAATATATATATTTTATTAAAAAAAATATATTTTTTCAAAAATATATATTTGTAGTTCGGTCGGTTCGATCTGATCCGAGGTGAAAAAAACCCACCTCGAGACCGAACCGAAACCCATTCAGTCTCTCAAAATGAGGACCGAAATTGACCAAACAAGTTTTTAGTCTGGTCTGGTCTGGACTGAACCATTCAGTCCAATCAGTTCTTCGACCGAAAATTTTACACCGCTAACTAAAATGCAAGTGCCAATGCTGTATGGAAGCACATTCACCGAAAAGAGCTGTTGGACAGGATTTATTGTTGACTAGAGATGAAGAAGAAAAGAAAAGACGTAGAGGCCATTACTACTCGGCCAATGAACAAGTGTTCTCCTGGTTGCTTGATCCTTCACAACAAAATGTGAAGGGTGGAATTCATAATATGTGTTAGTGTCTTTGGTAAATTTTTGAACAGATAAAAAATTCTTTTGGATGGCTAGAACATGCAAAACATTATTCAATTGGAAAGAAATAGTAGAAGTGGAAAGATGAGCGGTGCCGACATGCAGAGCAAATAGCCCATTACCATTACTGACTCCAATCTGGGTACCAGTTATTGTCAACAGTAGCTTGAGGAGCAGCAACAAATACTTGCATGGAGGTAGAGGAGTCAAGCTGATAGGAATCATCAAAACGATGATAGCAACCGAGAGAGACATGACCATCTTTGTAACATATTTGGCATTCTAGATGATATGTATTGGAGGAGGGGGAACTACAACCACACCCCCTTCCACGGTTGTGTTGGAAACCATGATGTTGACCACGATTCGTGAAGGAGTTGAAGGAGGAACCTCCCCGAGAGCCTTGAGCAAGTTTATCCTTAAAGGCAACATTAGCACCTGCAACAATGAGATCAACAAAAGATTGTGAATGTTTTAGACCTAATTCATGAGCCAGAAGATCGACATAAAGATCCTCAATCATCATGGGTTCAATGTGGGTGGTCACTAACGTTACGAAAGTGTCGTACTTAGTGCCTAGCCCAAGGAGACAAAAAAGAATCCATTTCAAAATGACCAATGGGTTGATCAATAGCCACCAAGGTGTTAGTGAGACTTGTGAACAAAGTAATCTGCTATTAAGAGATTGCCCTTCTTGAGAGTGGCAAGTTCGAAATAAATGTTCAACTGCTGAGCATGGGAAGTGGTTGTATAAATACATTCAAGAGTTGTCCAGACATCTCTGGATGATTTGCAGTTAAACACATGTGCTAAAACATTCTAAGAGAGAGAAGAGGTTAGAGCACTTAAAATGAGTTGGTGATCTTGCATTTGCCAGGAAATGAACGATGGGTTGAGTGTAGTAGGTGTTTAATCATTAGGCTGAGAGAGAACAGAGGTGGGTGGAGGGCAAGGGTAAGAGCCATCAACATAGCTATAAAGGCGTTGCCCTTTGAGGAATGGAACAATTTGAGCCTGCAGGAGTAGATAATTATCGTAGGTAAGTTTAATGGTGATTAGATGGTGAAGAGGAACAATGGAGGTTGGGTGGGTAGATGGAATAGAGGGATAGGCACCGATGGATTGGGAAGTATAGGAGTTTATTGGAGAAGTCATTTGGATCACTGGGACATATGTCTGTGGCTCTAATAATAATTGGCCAAAGCTAACAAATGGCTAACAACAGGCCGGAAGATTGAACCGATAATGAATTACATATGGCCTTGGTCACTTATAGGTAGGGCTGCAACCCGACTAACCCAGACCATGTTTGGGCCCAACCCGACCCGGCTTAACAACGAGTCAAGCCGCTATGGGCTGACCAGACCCGACATTGGAAGCAGGAAATGGGAGCCTAAATCGTATACAAACAAATCAAAAAAACCTTACAAATCCCACTATTTCTATACAATCCGATCAAAACCCAGCATCAACCATTACAAACAGAGCACATTTTCTCTATAATTCATGGATAAATGCACAATCCTTATACAATCCCTTTCCTGAATTTTCAAATTTAACCAACGCCCACTATTATAGACACAACTTGAAAGTATCCTCACCCCATCACTTCAAATTTTCTAGGGAAAATAAAGGAAATTTGAAACTATGAAAGCAAGCTAAAATAAGGGGGAATCACAAAAAAAAAAAAAAAAAAAGAGACTCGTGATCGATCACTGCCCATGACCCTGAAGGAAAGAGACTAGCCAACGAGAACGACGTTGGACTGCCAATTCTGACCCCAGTTGCAGCTCATGCTCATCCACCCAGTGTTCGATCCTTTAATGCTCACCCGCACGATATGCTCACCAGCACAATATGCTTACCCGCAACGTTGGTAACCAAAACCAGATTAAAGTAACAGAAGCCATTGTTAGTGAATTTGATGCCTCCTTACGAATCCCTACACAAATCCCCCTGAAATCTCATCTCTCACCCCCTAAAACGTTTCAACCACAAACCCATCGGAAGAAGAAGAAGAAGAAGAAGAAGAAGAAGAAGAAGCTTCAACAGCGTGATCCTTGGTGGAGGAGCCGACACCACTTATGTGCAATTTCTCGAGCAGGGACTCGCCGTAAATGTTGTTCTTGATGGCGATGTAGAGTCCGGTGATAGAAGCCGTAGAGGCTGGAGATGGCAACGTCGTTCATGATGGAGGCTAGGGTTTCTGAGCTTTTATTTGAAGAGAGTAAACTTCAAGTTTCAACCCGCCCCTTTTTTTGGTCTTTATAGCAGTTTCAGCGGGCTCGACCCGCAAGTTACTTCAACCCGCTATTTTGGTTGGATCGGGTCGGGCCACACGAACGGACCGGGTCCTAATGTTTTCTGCACAGCCCTACTTAGAGCACTCCAATTGGATTAGTTAAAAGCTAAATCCAATGAGAATTTAGCTATTAAACCATAAAATGTATCACATTGAAATAGCTATATTCCAAATATAATATAGCTACAGTAACTTCTAAAGTTATTTTCAAATTTGAAAGACACTGTTTATTCATCAAATCCATTTTATATCATTTGTTTCTCTCTCTCGAGGTCTCCATCAATGTCTTTCTAGTTTCTAATTTTAATCCATAATTTAATTAGAATATGATTACTAATTAATATATAATATTATGAATAGTAAAATATGATAAAATAAAATAATTTTGTAATTAAAAAAATTAAAATATTTTTGAAATTGATATATTAATTTGAGTTGGTGATATATTAATTTAATAAGAATATGATTACTAATTAATATATAATAGGTAGAATAGTAAAATATGATAAAATAAAATAAATATATAATCTAATGTGGAGATTTGATGTGAATAATTAAAATCAAATTCATATTATATTATTTTATTATTATATAATGAAAAAATAACTATTCCAATGTGAAGATTTATGTGAATGAAATAGCTAAAAGTCAAATTTCTCTTACATTAATAAAAAATGTCCTTTAACTTTAGTTAATCCAATGAGAGTGCTCTAATTATAGGATCAAAATTGAAAAGGCAAAAATGGATTTAAGGCTTTAGACAATGCTCACAATAAACCAAAACTTAATAAAAATAGAGCTCACAACTAATAAAGATACTCTAAATGCATGGATATGAGACGAGACATAATTAAACGGTAATGATAATTTTGTGAGGGATAAGCTAGCGGAAGAACTAAAAAAAAAAAAGTCTACAAGATCGAGCTTGGCGTTAGCTTTAATACCATGTAAAATCTAATTAAGTTTTTACCAAAATTGTGGTGTAGGAGAAGGAAAAATCCTAATCTAGGTTGATTGCCTTATCCTAACTGCCTTGTGATCAACGTTTGAGTTGCTTATATCTGATGAATCTTAAGGAGTAACTGTAATATCCTTGACATTCTTAAAATCATTAATTATAAGTAAATAGAAAGTTCATATAATTAATTAGGCTGTTAATTTAATTAACATCAAAGCAAAAACTACTTTCCCGATAGACCAGTAAAAAGTTTGCACCCACTAATGCAAATCCCAGATATGAAAGAGTCGGGGGTATTGATCATGCAGTAACGGTTATCTAAGATACCACCTCGACATGAAAGAGTCAGAGAATGTTTGAAACTGGTATTTAAGCTCAATAATAAACTAGAATGGGTCAAGGACTGTAATCAAAACGCCGATATACAAAATCAGGTTCATCTTATTTCCAGAGAATTTGGTGCTTCAAGCATCAGTACTGAAGGTATCGATCAATCAATCCAATTAAGGCTGCCCGCATGCACAACTGTCCGATACCTGCACTCTGGTATTCCCTGAAACATTAGTTCTTTAAACTCTCCACTTTTTGAGTCATAAGATACAAGAACTCTGCTTTTATATTCCAACAAGATCTCGTCAGTCTTCAGAAGGCATAAAACTCGAACAAACCTTCCTTTCCGAATTATGTTTGAATTCTTGAATAATTGGTTTGCTATGTCTTCCTTTAGTCCCTTAGGTATGTGGGCTCTTATGTTTAATTTCTTAATCCAAGACTCCTCCACATCATACTCCCTCATTACCCATATCTCCAATGTGCCAGAGTTCAAATAAACTGCAGCAGAAAGACATCCTCCTAGAACCACCAGCTGATAAGTAGTACCCTTCAAAGGTGTACTTGGGACCTCCCGGAATTGCTCATCGGCCAAGTCAAACGAGACGATCTTCATCCTTTGGTGATGTTTGAGTGGCCAAGTGACCCAATGCGGTCTTCCATTAACCAACACCTGTGATGAACACCGATAAAGGTAGTGGTACCCTGCCTTTCCCAAACTTCTCCAGGTGGAGCTACCCAAAGTGAAAATTTGAACCTCTGAATCCCTAACATATGCTGATGCAACGGGGTATCGGTAGAATGTAACAGCTCTCCTGTAGTAAACTATCTTAATCACCTTGTATTCCTTGGTTGTGGGATGAAATCCGAATCCAAAAGCCACCTGCTGATTTGGATACTGCGTAGACTTTGGCAAATCTATGTAGTTCCCGATAAAAGGATTGTATACGTAGAGTGCATCGACATTCTGTAATGAATCGGATAAGCATAACAAACCATTAGATGAGCCTAGCACATCAAACTTAGGCAGTGCCTCCCGGAAAGGCACTTGAAACCTTTTAACCTTCTCCTTCCCATGGCTGCAAGCAGGAAAGTCTACAAAGTAAAGCTGGTGATCTCTAGGGCTACAATAACTGTGGAATATGAGGCATGGATTGTTCTCATCCATGCATATTGTGTTATGCATATTAACAAGATCGAGATCTTGTGCTAACATGCGCCAACCTCTGCATACAGACCTGAGCTGAACCAAAGATGATAGGGGAAGCCTTGAAAGTATGTAAAGGACGAGGTCGCGTGGGAGACTTTGAAGTTGGCTTGATGGTTGTTGATCTCCTTCTGGTTTGCTTCTCTTTCTAATTTCAACCTCTATGAACTCCAAGTCTGAGTCCATGACTAGGTGAAGGTTTGCAAGGCAAAAGATACACACAAAGTTCTTAAAGGAAGAAGGCCGGCAGAAGAAGATAACATGCAGGATTAAAATGGTAAACTTTGAAAAGACCATCAAATTAATATATAATTTGACGGAAACCACAAGAAAGTTTCTGCGTAATCAGAACCAAAGTTGTATCTTTTTAATTTATTTAGTATAGTAGTCTCTTTTTGTCACAATCCAATACATAATAATGACGAACAGTGGCGGACCCACACATGGCCCCCAAAAGTTTTTGAACAATATTTAGAATATTCCCTAAATTTTATTCATGCCACCCCCAAGAATTTATAATCTCTATGTGCTATCTAAATTTTTTTTAAATTTCAATATACCCAAAAATGCTTCTCTTTACTTTTTTTTTTTTTTTTTCCTATAATCTCAAGTTTTTGTATAATTTTGGATGTGGCCTCGCCAAAATTATATTAAAACTTAGTTTAGGAAAAAGAATAAACTTATTAATATGTATTTCAAAATTTTTTTTAATACAATATTGGATTTCTTAATATGAAATCTAAAGTAAAAATATAAGAAAAATCATTTAAAGTTGATGATTTATATAAAAAATAGTTTAAAGGTTTTATACTGATCTAAACTTCATAGAGCAAGAAAAATTTATTTTAGGTCTCAGTTATAGCATTATATGTTTAATGTGACACGGAATGAATTATAACTTTCTAAAAAACCACTTGATAGTTTCAATAAAATAAATAAATTCTAAATATTTCATTACAAAAATAATAATGGATGAATATTATTTTATGAAATATTATCGTCAGAAATCTGAAACATATATTAAGTTGTGTTTTTAAAATTTTATTTTTACATGTATGTAGCAAATTATCGAGATCAGATTTTATATATAATTAACGATTTTATGATTTTTTTAGTTTCTTTTTAATTTATATAAATGTGTCCCTCAAAAAACAATTACGGGTTACCGAAGTACTGCCGATGAATGCAGTTGCTTAATAAAAAAGAAATTAATTTACAAAGCCTGAAGTGACAAGATTAATTACCCGATGCATTAGAATGTTCGGTTAACTCAATTAATTATGTTCTTTAATTAGGTCCAGCTTTTGGCCTCTCGAGTCATGAGCATGCATGGCCGTTAATTTCATCAATCGTCTATTTTCTGTCTCTCTAGTTGTAAGAGTGTATAGCGTGGTTTTATTCTTCTCACCTTTATAGCTATTTGAAGGTGTTGGCAGTGAAGACTCATGTGAAGTGGCTAAATTATCTCAATTTTATTTAAAATATTTAATTTTATTCTTCATTTATATGTTTTTATTCTCATGGTTTTTTTTCTTTTAAAGGAGAGCGGCACCTCCGGCCTTTTATTATAAATCTTCACTTATAGTAGAGGAAAACCTTGTCTACATGTTTTTATTCTCATGGTTGAAATATTTATCCCTTATTAAAAAGCATACAAATTAAAACATGACAATTTCCATGAAAATACATTTTCAATTACCTACCAGATTAATCCAACAATCATATTTTTCAATTAATGGATATATTCATCCAATAGTTATATTCTTTCAACGGTCATATTCTTACAATGATCATATTATTCTAACGGACATATTTTTTAACGGTCATATTTTTTCAACGATTATATTTTTTCAATGGTCATATTTTTTTAACTATAAAATATGATAATTTCCTCAACAATTTTATTCATTTCAATACGAGTTTCTTTTTCAAATCATCTTTTCATTTTCTCCTAGAAATTTAATCCATTTCATTTTGATTACTAAAAGAAAAAAGACACCAAAAATCAAAGCTAAAATTCAGATTTTATTGCACAAAAATTACTTATCTTTGAAACATTAGTAGGGGTGTAAAATAAAAACCAGAAAATCGATTGAACAGATCGAACCCGGTTCGGTATCGGTTCTTAAGAATCGAAGCTGGTTCAGTACAAGTTTTCATATTTTAGTCTTATTATTTATGTCTATGAGTGTTATAACAGAAAATTAATATAGCATTTAATATAATATAAAATTAATCTTATAATTTTTAATATAACATTTGATGTAAAATATAAATTTTAATTTTATAATATAAAAGTAATATAACATAAAGCTTTATGTAGTGCCACACATGCATGTAAACGGTAAACGGAAAAAATCGAAGATTTTTATTTGTTTTTCTCAGCATAATAACGCAGTGGTATACCCTCAAACATGGAGATATTATAGGCAATTTTGCACAAACCCACAAGCTAGGTTGCCCAAATTAAGTCAAAAAATAAAGGAAACGAAAAAGAGTACTAGATCAGCATTCAGTCATTTGAGATCTAGAAAATAAGGATCCACCTTGCGAAATACCTACGAGTAGAGCACTGATAGTAAAGAATTAGAAGAAAATATTTCCTAGGGTTTGGATCAATGGCACAAAGATAGTCTGGTTTTTTATCTTTAATAAAAAGGATCGATCGGCTTATTGAGTCTAGTATATAGAAACTTGCTGAACAATAGTTGCCGGAAACAAAATGGAAAAACAAGAGGAGAGTGCAAAGAAGAAAAAAGCTGTCAAGCCAAAAGCGTATGCAATAAAATAATTCACAAATAGATGGCCACCCAAATTCACTGGCCATATTTGGCCTGCCCAAATAGCTGACAATAAAATTAATGTTTGCTTAGTGGTTTGATATCTGGTGCGTTTTGAACTCACTGGCCAAACTTTAGCTAGATTTTAACTTTGGCTAACTCACTACAAATACTCCAAAACCTTTTAGTAGTGAACAAGATTGGTATAAGCCGTAATAGATTGGGTTGTGCTGCATTTTGCTAGTCTAGATTGGTTGAAGAAGACTTTCACTTCCTCTTTCTCATGATCTTTGGTTAGGACAAACGGGAGCATAAGAAAACAGCATGTGACAGATGGTTTGAATCGCCAGCAAACGATCATCAGCGGCTGTGTAGGCGTATGGACGTCATGCCCCAATGTTCGAGAGAGAAGGTTAGTCTAATCTGATAGATCCAAGGGCGCCCCTGATTCCACTAATGCCTTGCGTGGCGATAGAATGCTCACCACGGTGCAGCGGCACATGTATCTCACACTCGATATAGGTCGCGTGTGAGCCATACGTGCTGCTCTTTTTTAAGATATTTTCCTACCGATCAAAGGATCGTCCAGGTTGTGGTATGGTGCATGTTGGTTGCGGGTGGACGGAAGGCAATAAGTCTGTCCATTTCAGTTCTGTAGTCGAAAAATAATTAAAATATAATCACTGAACACTTTCGAGAAGGGCTAGAATGGAGGGAGGGAGAAGCCGAAGTTCCACCCTCGTCTAGATATATAGAGATAAATGAATAATCAGGTGTTGGGCAAAGAAAAGAGATATTTCAAGAGGAAAGAGAAGTAAAGCAACATCTTCTGGTTAAATTTTAGAGAATCACTTCAAATATGACGTGGTGTAAAGAACAGGTTTACACCCTCCAATATATTTGTGACACATGTACTTTCTAAGAAGTGAAAAATAGAACCAGTCTCAGGTAACCAAATCTCATTCTCCACCCCCTTCCTTCTCTCTCTCTCTCCCCTCTCTCTCGAAAGCTAAACCTCGGTCATTCTCTCTCTCTCTCTTCAAACCGAAGCTCTCACTTTCTCAAAGAAAAATCCAAGTTGTATGAAACATCAAAGCAAAGGCAAGGTCTATAACTACGTACTAAAGCCGAAACTCTCTTTCTTAGTGGAGGAGAAACATCAATCTAAGTTGGATGAAAGCCATAGCCTCGTCCATGAAAAATCCAAAGGCAAGGCACAAAGTGCCTGTAACTCCTCATGCTTGGATTCTAGAATCTGCATCCCGTGGAAAAAAATTTAAGTTGTTGTATCTGCTTGAAGTCCACGTACCTTTCTCAAACTCTAGGGTTTATGGTGGCTTTAGACAGTTGTATTCACCGTTGTGACATTTGTGGTGTGGCAGCACGTTTAGGCCCGATTTGGTTTGCCAACTGAGATGAATCTATCTTATTTGGTCTGTACGGATAATATCTAAACGGTTAATTTCACATTTCTATTTCATCTCTTATAAGTTTTCAAATTCATCTCATTATTTTTGACATAAACAATAAAAAAATCTCACACGATTAAAAAAAAAAAAAAAAACATTTGTGATTAAAATAGAATAATGAAGTCATTATTAGAATAATATATTTTCACAAAAAAATTGATAATTTTGTGAGTATTGAATAGAAGTGCATTTTGGGATTTTATTAGAAAATTCGAAATTAATAAATTATTTAAAACAAATCTACAACATAATTCATATACTTATTTATTACAATAATCAAAATTATTATAATTTATAATTAGAATAAAAGAGTGCTTCTACACCCACAAATGGGGCATCCCGCCTAGTGTGTTTTTTTTTTTTTTTGGTTTTTTTCATGCATTTTTTATCATTTTTAAATATTTTTTTTAAAAAAATCCACATGAACATCAATAAAAAATATTTACTTAATCATTAAGTAAAAAAAAAAAATTTAAAAAAAAAACAGTCGGGATCTCAGTTGTGGTTTTAGTATTTTTCTTTATCAAATTCCAAAAAGTCAAAACAATATCATCTCATCTCACTATCCAAGCATACATTTTTTTAAAAACTATTTCATCTCATCTTAACTAAAAAAAATTTATTACTATTTAAAATATCTCATCTGAACTATTTATTCAAACCAAGCCTTAAGCTGCTCCTTCAACGCACTTAAGGAATGTGTATCTATGATAGTGTGATATTGCACCAGCAGTACTGCTACATACCATCGGGTGGTAAACCCGTCGCGGCCACGCGGCTGATGTGGCAACTGCCACATCATCCGATTAAAAAAAAACCCAGAAACAATACGAAATGCGGGAAGAGGAATTCATTTCATTTTCAGTACGTTTGAAGAAACCAGAGCCCCACGGTCTTCTATGCTGGATTTGAAGTCTAATTTTCATCTGCAATTTTGGGTAAGAGTTCTTCATCTATTTGTTGTTGGGTTTTAGTTTTCCTGGGTTGAGGTCTTCATCTGCCGTTTTCTTTGGGTTGCTGAAGTCCTTTTTGTTTGTATGTGAAAAATCTGTGCTTAAGAATCTGTTGGTGTATGAACCCCATTAAAGCATGTTTATCTTCATCGTTACTTGTATCTCGTAGCGCTTCAAACCTGAAAGCTACCCTAATTTAATTTAATCAATGAATGAATCCCAATAATGGTTACCTCACTTGATCACTACAGCCTATTTTGATTTAATAATCCCAGAAGAAAAAGGGTCTCATTCGAAATTAAGTTCGGATGTTATTTGGAGATTGTCATTTTCAGGAAAAGGGTCTCATTCGTACACGGCAGCAAGCCAATGATGCATTAAAAGCAATGAATGGAGAGATAACAATTAAGGAGTACAAACAATAAGTAAATCTCAAACTAACTCTGTATTATTTTCAGAATTTTGCTTATGTTTTTGTGGGTGAATGAGGCATGTGTCCACTGTCCATGGTGTTCTATTTGATGGCAGAAGCATTTTGTATCTTTTGCATGAAAGATATGTTTTTCCTAATTTTATGCAAGTTTGTTTATCTCCCCTTCAAAAATCTTTCACCATTTAGTCAAAGTAATTTCTTTTTGAGATGTAACCCAAGTACACAGGAGGCATATCTCTTTTGTATACTTCATTAATCAACAATCAATAAAGTTCACATTTGCTTATCGAGAAAAAAAAATTATTAATCAACAAGAAACTGCTATGAATTTCTTTTAGTAATTTCCTTCTGAAAAAAAAAATCATGATGATGTAGTAGTAATTCCCATCCCCCACCGTAGCTTCTTGGAAATGAAAACCAATTAGACTTGAAGTTGAGGATCCATCCCACAAGATGCTTTCAAAATTAAAGAATATAATAATTTCTATCTAGAGTCCTGTTTCATTCTTTCATGATTGTAATGATGAAATCTAGACTGCGAGACACCATTGAGGAATTTCGGCGTTTATTGCAACCAAAAGAGAGTGCTCTTAAGGCTTTGCAACAGTCGCTATTGGAGAAGGAACAGGTATTCATATCATGGAAATGGCTGAAAAGTTTTTTCTTTATGTTCATGTGTGTTTATGCATGTGGATATATCTGCTATGTAATGTTTTTATTTAAGGACTTTGTTGGATATGTACCTTGGCTACTATTCTTTTTTGGACCAAATAATAGAACCTCGGGTGTTTCTTCAATTTATGTGATAGTGCTTTATACCTCATGCTTAAGATTAATTTTATTATATCTTCAATTTATGTGCTAGTGCTTTATACTACCTCGGGTATATCTTCAATTTAGGTGCTAGTGCTTTAAAAAAAAAAGAGCCTCTGGAATGATTGGAACTCTACAAAGCATAATTGTGTAGTGCTAGTGCTAGTGCTAGTGCTCTATAAAGCAGTTGTCCTCTAAGTTCAGCGACCATGCCATGGCCTTTAGGACTACTTCAGTCATCATTTCCATCTTGACAGTATAATCGTGTAGAATATATCTGTATTGTTTGTGAGCTATTAAGTTAGATTATTATACATGCATCAAGCTTTGAGCATGCCCTTTTAATCTTTTGCGCAAGAATATAATCTGAACAATTGTTACTTTCAACACCCATAAATAAATGTTGGCAAATTAATTATAAGCTAAGCTATCACCGCCCTATATATGCTACGAACTGTAATATATTAATGTCCATTCAATTGGCATTTCAATTGTTTGAAATGGCATTTTAGTTACTTTTGCATGATAGTTTAATTTTTTTCCAGCTATAAAAACCCACATGCTGAATGTCAATTGGCTGTCTTGATAGTTTATACTAATTTTTAGAATGAAAAACGGGAAAGAACAGCCAACTACTAGACATTATCTAGCTCAAATCCCCCATCCGAGGTATGTATGTTATATGATTTAATATATCAACAACATTGGTATTGTTGACTCGATTTTTTTCCCAAAATACATCAATAACTTTATCTAATAACATATTAGGTCATACCATCAACGGCACCAAACATTCCAAATTACATGCCTGGTTATTTTGGAACAGTGCCTACGTGGTCACCGACTTTTCTACCATATCCAGTTGGCAACCCATTTCAACATATCTGGAACCTCCGACTCTTATCAGCAATACAAGCTCCGCCACAAGCAGAGTAGTTGGTTCAGAGGATAATAGACTCGATGGTGGGGAAACTGAAGGGCCATGCAGATCTCCACGAGCTGAAGAATGTACTGAGGATAGACCAAGTCCTACGAAACCTGATCATGATGATACAATTAAGGAGCCAAAGTTGGGAATGGAGTTTAATTCCTTTAAAGATTTATTAAGATATTATAAGGAATATGGTACGAAATGTGAGTTTGGGGTGATGACAAAACGGACCGAGAGGGGAGAAGATGAGTCTGTTAGATATGTCACCCTTGTTTGTGCTCGTGGTGGGAAGGCCCGGAATAGGACGTTGAATGTTGCTAACTCACGTCCGACAGGGAAAACTGAATGTAAGGCAAAGATTAATGCCTTAAGGCAAGATGGTGTGCTTCGGTTGACGACAGTACATAATATCCATAACCACGGCCTTAGTCCAAAGAAAACTCGCTTTTTTCCGATGTAATAAAGAAGTTAGTGATGCCGTAAAAAGGGTCCGCGATACAAATGATTTGGCTGGCATCCGAACGAATAAGAGTTACGGATCTCTTGTTGTTGGCGCGGGTGGATTCGAGAACCTACCATTTTTGGAAAATGATTGTCGTAATTATATTGACAAGGCAAGACATTTATGACTTGGCGCAGGTGGTGCTGGAGCGCTTCGAGATTACTTTTTACGGATGCAGTACAAAAATCCTGGGTTCTTTTATATAATGGATATAGATTATGAGGGGAGGTTAAAGAACGCCTTCTGGGCAGACCCCCGTAGTAAAGCAGCGTACCAAGATTTCGGTGATGTGGTCACATTTGACACCACATACCTAACGAATCGATATGGGATGCCCTTTACACCATTTATTGGTGTAAACCACCATGAACAGTTAATTTTGTTAGGAGCAGGCCTGATTTCTAGTGAGGATACCAAGACCTTTGTGTGGTTATTCGAGACATGGTTGCAATGCATGAATGGTATCGCTCTGAAGGCTATTATCACTGATCAGGATAGAGCAATGAAAAATGCAATCGCAACTGTTTTCCTAAAAACCCGGCATAGATTTTGTCTTTGGCATATACTAAAGAAAGTCCCCGAGAAGTTTGGCTCATATAATTCGTACAAAACTGGGATGAAATATGCATTGATGAAATGTGTATATGACACCCAACTTGTTGATGAGTTTGAGAAATGTTGGGATCAGTTGATTAACACTTACAACTTACATAAGAATGCGTGGTTGCAAAGCCTATATGTTGAGCGTGAACATTGGGTACCGGCATTTCTGAAAGAGTGTTTTTGGGCTGGAATGAGTACAACACAGCGAAGCAAGAGCATGAATGCATTTTTTGATGGTTATGTTCATTCTAGGACAAATTTGAAGGAATTTGTAGACCAATTTGATAACGAGTTGAAAAAAAAAAAGATTGAGAATGAAAATCTTGCAGACTTCCAGTCATTTAATGCCACAATCCCCTGCATATCTAGATCTCCGATTGAAAAGAGGTTTCAAGAGTTGTACATAAATGCTAAATTTAAGAAAGTTCAGCAACAAGTTAACGGCATTATTGACTTGAATCCAAAGTTACATAAAAGTGATGGTGCAATAAAAACATATATGGTAGAGGATGAAATTTGTTTGGAAGAGTTCACTAAGCCGGTTACCCATTTTGTGAACTTTAGTGGAGAAGATGCAGTTGCAAAGTGCTATTGTGGATTATTTGAGATGAGAGTGATATTGTGTCGGCATATTTTGGCCATATTCAGGTGTAACGGTATTAAATTTTTGCCAGAAATGTACATTTTAGATCGATGGAGGAAAGATATTAAAATGCGATATACATTAATCCACAGCAGCTACGATGGAAGGGAACAACGGGCAGATTGTAATAGATATTCAAGTCTTTTAAATATCTGTTATCAGATGATTACTCACGCATCAGGTTCGAGAGAGCATACTGAGGATGCGAGTACTAAGTTATATGCAATGATTGATTTATATCGTGCCAATCAAGAACCCCATCGATGACTCAAATTGGTTCCAATGTTGATAGTACGACAAAGGACACTACAGTTGGTGGTTCTAGGGAAGTACGTAGTTCGCGTGTTGTGCGAGGTAAAGGCAGACCTCCATCTCTAAGGAGAGCATCCAGGATGGAGATAGACATGCGAAAAGCTAAAGCAAAGACCAAGAATGCACCAGAAAAGGGGAAGCATAAAAAGGTGATGATATTTTAATATCTGCTTTTTATTTATATTTTGTTGACGAAGAAAATGAGTTAATGTAATTTTGTTTCTTAAATAATTATTAGCGGGATGGAGGAGATACCCAAGTCGTGGATAGAGGAGATACACCAACCGTAGAAGTATGCAGGAATTTATTTGGCCCTTCTAAGATGGTATATTAATAAACTTATATATAAAATTATTACAAATTTCCATTATTTCGCTATATATTTACGTTTGATTTCTAGCAAGCTGTTCCAAAAAGAGAAAGCGTGGCTATAGATGTTACTGGAACCCAACCCCAAGAAATAGTGATGCAAAGTCAAGAAAGCGTAAGTGGTTCATAGCTTTTTTTTCAAGTTTATAGATGTTACCTGAAAACTATATTTTGTTGTTTATTCTTTACAGATTCAATTTGGATTAGATGGATCACAACTGTTGCAATGATGGGTTCCTCGTTAAACATTTTTGTGTATTGAATGTATTGCAGGGGTTCTTTTTTTTATTGAATGTATTTGAGGGAGGGACTTTGTTGTAATCATGGATTGGATATATTTTGTGTATTTGATGGACTTTGTTGTTATGGTTGGGTTGGAGGAACTTTGTTGTGGATTGGATATTTTGTGTATATTTGAAGGACTTTGTTGTAATGGTTGGGTTGGAGGAACTTTGTTGTGGATTGGATATTTTGTGTATATTTGAGGGACTTTGAAAATTTGTTGTGTATTTCATATATTTTGTACTAAAGAATTCATGATGAGTAAAGCATTGCATGCCAATATATATAAGCTTGAGTGGTTACCATTTTCTTTGTTTTTTTTATACTCTTGTTATGGACACTCTGGTGTTGAACATTAAGGAGTATGTTGTACTACTGTTAAGGCTAATTGTTATTATTATTATATTGTTTTTTAATTTCATGCCGTGGCCTGCAGAAATACCAGCCAAATGGAGTTGAAATCCATTTAACATTGGTGCAGCATATTCTCTTGTATATTCTCTTGTATATAGGATTTGATGGAGTTGAAATCCATGGGGGCTATGGTTACATTCTCGAACAGTTTATGAAAGACCAAGTGAATGAACTATACAGAATGAATATGGTGGATCTCTTGAAAATCCCTGAGCCTGTTATTGGTTATACCGATTATCCTTTCCTTGAAGACATTCATGCATAGGTTTATAATGAAGAGAGGAGGGAGATTTAGAGTATCTAGAATAACCCCTCCTTAGAGGCCGTATGTGTTTTATCTTTGTTGTGGTTTCTAATTGTATTGTATTGTACAAGAGCGTTTGATGGCATGACTATTCATAAATCTTGGGACTTTGTTGTCTATCAACCATTCTCTATCAATCTATTTCTATTTCACAACCATTCTCTAGCCATCTGTTTCAAAGATACATAAACTGCTTGTAAACTCCAGCTAGATTAGAAAAATGTACAGACGAAATTGCACAGCAAACGGTATGCTAAGACCTGCTCTAGCAACCGTAAACTATTTCTCCACAATTTAGATAAACTGCTTGTATATGCATAATCCTCTATCAATCTATTTCTATTTCACAAGCATTCTCTAGCATCTGTTTCAAGTCCAATACAAATCCTCATACATTCTCTAGCATCTACTGAAACCCTCATAATCTCCACAAGTTACCATTTGAGAGACATGCTTTAAGTCCAATACAAACTTAAAACATGTATAAGTCCAACAATACAAACTTAAAATAAATGTACAAGTCCAATACGAAGTTAAAACAAATGTACAAGTCCAATACCTAAACATAGAACTAACAACAATCCCAAATTACTTATATAACACTAGGTAAAATACATGTACAAATGCAAAACAGCAATAAATCCGAAATAGCGTGTCTACACGCCTTATTTTAGCTTCTTGTGTATTAAGCACCAACTCATTTTGCATAACCTTGTCGTTTTTATTGGATAGTACCAACTGCACCCTCTCGAGGTGATCCACTATCTTATGCAGCTCAATCTCCCTCTTTTCAAGAAACTCGAGTATATTCTCGACCTCTTTCTCTTTCTTTAACAGTTCATTCATTCTTTCTTCAACTTGTAGCTCAATCACTTCATTACCATCCAACTACTTGAAAAACTTACAGTATGGTAAGCCCTGCTCATTTCATGCATATATTGTATTGTATTAGAGATGAATGAACTGTACATCATATTAAATTAATATATATAAAAAAATGTTTTAGGCAACAAATAATGTAGTTACCTAGGTATTGTACTTTGAACACCCTAAGAAGGGTCGTCTAGGATTTTTTGCAGTAGTTGACCATTTCAATGTGGCTTCGAGCTCGCAAAAGCACAATGGTTTTCCAAAAGTACATTTGAGAAAACATGAAGATGATATTGATGAAGATGATTATGAGATTCTAAGATGAACCCCCTTAAAACAATTGAATAACAGTTGAATAATGATGGAATAAAATTGAATAACAGCAAGTTTTAATTAAGTATTTTAACTGCCTCTGCCCTAACATGAAAATATCATGCAACATGCAAGGGGCAGAAATGTATAACCATGTACACAATGGCAGAAATGTGCAACATCAGACACCTTGAAATGTTGGGGTACATCATACAAGTGGGGTACAACATCAGGCATGTGTAACCATGTACACAATTCGCAGATTTGGTATATGCACGTTATATACATATCTATACATACATACAAATGTAAGGTACAAAGATAAATAAAAAAGCGTGGCTATTCAGATTGCAAAATATATGTATATGCATATACTAATCATTTACACCAAATGAATATATAATAATTATAATGTCCTCTTAATACTAATAACCATGCAATTAATTTTTCCAATATGAATTTTTCCAATGAAGTCGGGATGTTTCCCTTTCTCACTTCAATCCAAACTACAAACTTCTTGAAACATAGTTAACTACCCCATTTAATTCTAATGTGAAGATAAATAAAAAAAGATATTGCCCCTAATTCAAATGTAAGGTACAAAGATAAATGAAAAAGCAAAAAATTCAAATTGCAAAATATATCCTTAAACAGAATCAAAATCAAACATTCAAATCAAGTAATGAATACTAAAACCACAAGCACAAATTTGATTCATAAAAGTAAAAGCAACAATCCAAAGAAAACCTGGGGGGTTAATCAAGCAGAGGAGGACCATGTCCAATCGCCGCCTCAGGGGTGAAGACGACAAGGATAGAGCTTTGCGGGGTCGTGGAGAAGAGAGAACTGTTCACGGGTTTGTGTGGGTTCGCGGCTTGAAGGCTGAAGAGGACGGGTAGATTAGGGTTAGGGTTTGTGCAAAAGAGAGGGATGAGGGGTCGTCGAGAAGAACGAACGGTTTGCGGGTTCGTGTGTGTTCACGGCTTGAAGGCTGAAGAGGACGGTAGATTAAGGTTAGGGTTCGTGCAAAAGAGAGGGATGCGGGGTTATGGAGAAGAGAGAACGGTTTGCAGGCTCGTGTGTGTTCGCGGCTTGAAGGCTGAAGAGGATGGTAGATTAGGGTTAGGGTTCATGCGAAAGAGAGGGATGCGGGGTCGTGGAGAAGAGATAACGGTTTGCGGGTTCATGTGTGTTCACGGCTTGAAGGCTGAAGAGGACTGTAGATTAGGGTTAGGGTTCGTGCGAAAGAGAGGGATGCGGGGGATGGAGCTTTGCGGGGTCGCGGGTTCGTGGGTTAGGGCTCGTGCGTGGGGGAAAAAGAGAGGGATCGGATGCGGGGGAAAGGAAGAGAGGGATGGAATGCCAGAGGAAGAAGCGAATGCGAACTGAATTCCAGGTTCGTGGGTTAGGGTTCGTGCGTGGGGAAGGGAATAGAGGGATGGGATGCGGGGGAAGGAAAGAGAGGGATGCCAGAGGAAGAAGCGAATGTGAACCCGAATTCAAATTATTACATATGGCGACATACGGCGTCGTTTAGCATTAATGCCACGTAGGCGCCGAGGCCGCAACGGGGACAAGGCACGGTTGTATTCAGCATTTTCCATTGCCCCAGTGGGTTGTTCGTTGGGAAGAGATTACAAATTAGCCTGATGGAGCTTCTTTTTGTAGCTCCTGTAAGGAGCTGATGGAGATCGACTGAGGAAAAAAAGTTTTAGGCATGAGAGAGAGAGAGAGAGAGAGAGAGAGATGGGGGTGGGGAATGGGGTTTGGTTAACTGAGTCAGTTCTATTTTTTACTTATTAAAAAGCACACAATTCCATCAAAGGGTGTAAATCTTTTCTTTACACCGCATCCAGTCCTAGCTTCTCTAATTTTATTCATCTTTTAGAATGGCAACTGACATATATAACCTGTTGTCTTTATTTAAGACCATTTCTACCATATGATTATCATGTTTGATGACTCTTAATCAGGATTGCTATTTCTTTGTTGGAGTTTTTTCTTTGAAGTTGCTTTTTTTGTGCTAAGCTTAATTTGGCAGAGTTTGTGTTAACAGCATAGAAGTAGATATTAAATAATATTTATGGGTCATGCTGGGGCCACTATGAGTGGCACCGATAATTCTTATCGATAAGTATAGAATGTACTTTTTTATTTTATATTTTTTTAATTATTTTTTGAAGTTCCTTTAAATATTTAAAAAAATTCACAAATTTAATTAAAATACTTACTTAATAATTAAGTAAAAAAATAAAATAAAATATGAATCGATGACTTTTCTTGTGCTGCATACTCGATGGATGCAGCATTTTTAGATATTTATTAGCAATAGTTTAGTGGTCAATTCCGTAGCGGTAGCAATATGTAATACAACTTGTTAACTCAATACGAATACGATATGAAATTAGTTAGTTTGGGTTTTATGTTAACGGGTTCGGATCAAAACGGATTGACCCGTTAAGACACGATTCATTAACGTGCTAACCCACTTAACCTAGTGATGGCATGTTTAGACCTATTAAATTTTTTATTCAAAATTATAATTATATCCTTTTTAACCTAAAGACAAAAATACCCTAACTATTTCGTATTTCCTAACTCTCTCTCTCTCAGTTCTCAATTGAGTTAGTTCTCACAAGTCACGACCGCCTCCCATACTTCCTCTATAATGTAATTTTGGTATTTTTATTGTTTAGATTGTATTTTAGATTTATGTAGTTAGTTTTATATTTTTAGGAGATATTATGATTTTAGATTTTATATAAAATTATATTAATCAGGTCAAATTGATTATTTTGGTCAACTCAACCCTTCCATATAAATGGGTTGAAACAGGTTCAAACGGGTCATGTCATGTTGACATATTTTTAATTAATTCATAACGGATCAAACAGATTGTATCATGTCAATCCATTATTTTAATGAGATGTGTTAAGATTTAAAAATCTTATCTATTAATCTTAATGAATCGTGTTCAAATTAATCTATATTATATAATAAACACGACTTGACCCGACTAATTATCACGATTTATCAACCCCAATGACATTACCACGTTTATTACTGAATTAAAGAAATGTCGTATCAACCTCGAAAAGAAAAATATAATTAGATATAATATAGAAAATAAATTTAAAATAAAAAAAATAGGGGTCGCCCATCATGCCTTTGGGCTTTGGTAGCGACCGCTCAAGTAATTTGATATTGGTTTGCACTACAACCACCGATTTTCGGTCTCGACTTAGTTTTGATTAGTGCAATTCATTTTTTTAGGCATTTTTTCTGTATTTTTTTAATAACCTTAAATGTTTTTTTTTAAATCACAATATTATTAAAAAATATTTTCTTAATCACATAAAAGGATAAAAAATGTATCGGAAGATTTTCTCGAGACACAGAATTTCCTTTTGATATTTTGTACTAACGATATGTAACTATTATTAAAAATTGTCTTGAATAATTGTCGAATAATTAAACCAGTTTTTATAACGTTTGAATAGTAAAATATTATGTTCAAACTGTACCTTTTTTTAACTTTTTTCTTCCAAAAGAATTTTGCAAGAATTGTAAAACACACTTGGAGGACTCTCAATGAATTTTTTATCCTATTTTTTAAAATACATCACTAAAATTCATTTTTTTCTATTTTACATACTAATTTTTATAATATGTCATCCATCAATTTATTTATTTTTTTTTCTATATTATTTAAATATTCTTTTTATTCTTTTTAAATATTTCATTTCTACCAATAAATTTACAATATCTATATATTTTTTTATACTTGCAATTTATTCTTATATACAATGTAAAATAATTCAGTCCTATACACGTAAAACAAAAATATATAAGCTAAATAAAAATTAAAAATAAAATCAAAATATGAAAAATTTGGTTTAAAAATATTTCCAATATACCTTTTAGAAGAAAATCAAATATATGTGTTTTAAATGATGAATAATAAAAAGAATTTGCTTATATGATAAAAATCTAAGTAAAAGAAAATGAGGGAGTAAATGAAATATCAATAATAAAAAAAAAAAGTTTACAGGATGAACAGTATCCGCTACATGTAGTGGGTTACTGTAGCTAATTGAATTTTACAATTCATTTTACCTAATCAGATGGAACTCCTTTTTAGAGCAATTTTTCAAATAATTTACATTTTTTTTATATAATACAAAAGCCATTAAGGGTGCTCTAGGCCAACTTTTTGTAGTTCACTATCTTTGGGAAACTCTCAATTTGCCCCCGAAATCTGAAAGCTCTCTCTCCAGTTAAAAGTTCTTCTATCGCCTCACCCAGGAGCCTCCTCCACCTCCTCCCCTTGCTATTTCGAGTTTAGCTTTGTTTCTTCCCGTTTTGCCTTTTAATTTTAACCCATTAGCACCGAAACATGTCGATCTGCTATTTTCCGGCGATCTAGGACCGACACGGGTCCCACCATTAGCCTCTCCAGACGCCGATCTACCAGAAGACGAAGAAATCCATCGAATAGTGCGGCGCGTACATCTCACGCGCGGCTTATGCATACATCCAATGATCCTAAAGAACATTCAAATGCATTTTGCACAATAAGCCATTAGTGACAAACATTTGAACAATTTTCTAGAATGTTCAAAATTTACTCCAACACGTTCGAATGCATTTTGCGCACTAAACGTTAGCGGTAAATGTTTGAAATCACTCAAGAAAGTTAGAATAATGTGACTCGAGAGTGTTTGAACATTGCTAAGCTTTTATGTCAATTTTTTAAAGAGAAGTGTTACAACTATAAAGAGATTTTACAAAAGTAATATCATAAAATGAGTACCTTTGTGTATTCATTAGATTTACTTTATAGTAAAATTAACTATACAATTTGGCGTACCACTTCAAGCCATATCAATTTGTGAATTTACTTTTGTAAAAATCATTTATGTTTAAAGCATTTCTCTTTTTTAAAACCATTAATTATGATACAACCGGTGGCTTTATTTTTAGGGTGCTGCTACTCAACCTTATGATTTTGCCTCCTCAAAGTAACCACTAGAGCAATTGCATTTTTTTTTAAAACATTTTTTAAATATCTTTAAACATTTGAAAAAAGACACAAATTCACTAGTAATCACGTCCATAACCCTTATGAAAAATATAAAATAAGATACATGAGCGAGCAAAATCATGGGACTAAATAGTATTATCCTTATTTTTTATTGCCCTGATTAATTTTTAAACTTAATGTCTATGTAGAAGATCAAGTTGATATCATTGAAAATCAGGAAAAGCCAAACATGCGACCCTACAATAAAAATAAACTCAGCTTTCGGTCTCATACATGCATCTTCCTTGGCTACAGTCTTTGTCATCAAGGTTATAAATGTTTTGATCCATCAACTGAAAAGACTTATATTTCAAGACATGTTATATTTTATGAAACAATTTTTCTCCATGTCAACCCCTCTCAATTCGAGTCCTCTACTCTTCAAATCGTGTCTCTTCCCTCAAATATAAACGTTGAGGCACCTACCAGCACCACACATTTGCAACCTCACCTCCTCCCTACACAAACACAATCTGCACCTTGTTTACCTTCTATTGCAGAAACAGAGGAAGAGTGCTCAACTCAACATGCATTTGTTGTCCCTTATCGCCAACCATACATAGCAGCTCCAACTTCGGATTTGGCTTCTACTTAGTGCACTACTCCATCACAACATGCTGCAAACAGCCACCCAATGATTACAAGATCAAAGAACAATATTCATTAGCCCCAGAAGCAATTAGATTGCTATATTCGATACCCTCTTCTGAAAGCATTGATAATTGAAACAGCCACTCCAGCTCCAGAACCAACATCTTTTACGGAAGCATCCAAGCATATTCATTGGCGTGCAGCAATGAACAAAGAATTTGATGCCCTTCTACAAAATGGAACCTGGTCCCTTGTTGCACCTTCACCACACACTAACATCATGGGCTATCGCTGGGTATATCGGATCAAGAAGAAAGCCGATGGAACCATTGAGCATTACAAGGCTCAATTGGTTGCCAAAGGCTTCCATCAACAAGAAGGAGTTGATTTTTCATAAACATTTAGCCCTGTTGTAAAACATGCAACAATTCGGCTGGTTCTATCTCTTGTTGTTTCTTATGGTTGGCCTACACTTCAACTTGATGTGCAAAATGTCTTTCTGCATGGCGATTTACACGAAGAAGTGTTCATGGCTCAACCTCAAGGCTACATTCAGCCACAGTATCCACATCATGTGTGTAAGCTACACAAGTCACTATATGGCCTACGCCAAGCTCCAAGAGCTTGGTTTTCGAAGCTCTCGGATAAACTCAAATCTTTGAATTTCAATGAAAGTCAAGCCGACAACTCCCTTTTTATTCTAAAGACAAAAACAGAGGCTATTTACATTTTGATATATGCTGATGATATATTAATTACAAGCTCAAGCTCTACTGTCATCACCAAAATAATACAAAGTCTAAAAGCTGAGTTTGCTTTGAAAGAGCTTTGAGATCTCCACTTCTTTCTCGGGGTTGAAGTTGTTTGAAGCTCAAAGGGACTTTATCTCACTCAACGAAAGTATGTAGTTGATTTACTAAAAAGAAGCAACATGGATAAAGCTAAGTCGTGTACCACTCCATTGGCTTCTACATGTCATCTTACTGCAACCGATGGCATTCCATGTACTGATGTGGGTTTATATCAAAGTATCGTTGGCAGCATGCAATACTTAGCTTTTACGAGGCCTGATTTGGCATTTGCAGTTCACAAAGTAAGCAAGTTCATGCATAAGCCTATGGAATCACATTGGCAAACTGTTAAACGAATATTTAGATATCTCAAAAATATGGTTTCAACAGGCCTCTTCATCACCAAAGCAACAAATCTGCAACTCCAAGCCTATTCAGACTCAGATTGGGCGGCTGATAGAGATGATAAAATATCTGTCGGTGCCTATTGCATTTTTCAAGGACCTAATATAACTTCATGGAGCTGCAAACAACAACAAACAGTGGCCCGAAGCAACATTGAGGCTGAATACAAGTCCCTTACAAACACTGCAGCCGAAATCACATGGATCAAGTCCATTTTATCTGAGCTTGGCATCTCTGTACATCATCCGCCTGTGCTTTGGTGTGACAATATTGGCGCAACTTACCTCTCATCAAAATCGATTTCCACTTTGTCAGGGATCAAGTGTCTCGCAAACAATTATCTATGCAATTTATATCGAGTCGTGATCAGCTAGCATATGCCTTGACAAAATCGTTGCCACCAAGCAAGTTCAAGAATGTTCAATTCAATCTGAATGTTCGTGATCTCCCCTTCAGATTGAAGGGGCGTGTAGAAGATCAAGTTGATATCTCTGAAAATCAGGAAGAGCCAAACCTACAATCATCACTTGCCGAAATCAGTGCTACAGATAAAGGATGAGGAGTTGTGATCTTGCGGATTTGATTTTGAATTAGATAGTTGTCAAACTAAAATTAGAATGTTGCATAAAGTTAGGAAATCAATTGTAATTATGTGTATATATACACCTCCTGTAATCTGCCAAATTATTTGAATGAGCATTACACAATTCTTCAAAAACTCTTCTTTACTTTCTTTACAATCTAACTCAGAAGAAGAGAGATCAACTTATGTTGCAATTCTTATATGGAACATCTTTCTCACAAATATTAAATTATGCTGGTACGTACCATGCATATTGTGAGGGATAGGGGCATTAATGTAAGTAACTGTTAATGCTTCTTAGCATTAACATTACTTTCATCTGTTAATCCCACATAAAGATGCTCAAATCTTTGGAGGACTAATTCAAACGATTATCAAACCTTTTAATCTTCATAAAGAGCATAATTAAGGAGTTTTCAGTTTCCAATGATGTAGATCAATATTTTAACAAAAATTCAATTGAATTCCAAATTGGAGGCTTTGGTTATGGAGATCCAAAACAATATGAAAAGGATGTGGAAATGAAGAGAGAAGAAACAAACTCACCAAGAAAGAAGTATGCACTTTTTCCATTGTCGCACTTCATGCACCAGTACTAATCAAGGTCGTGTCAATCCAGGTAAGGCTACCCACATGCACAATTGTCTGATACCACTTCGGCATTCCCTGAAATATTACATCTTTAAACTCTCCGCTTTTAGGGCCATAAGATACCAGAGCTCTATTCTTATATTCCAATAAGATGTCACCGTTCTTCAGAAGGCATAAAACTCGAATATATCCTCCTTTCCAGATTATCTTTGAATTCTTGAAGAACTGGTTTGCTGGGTCTTCTTTAAGTCCCTTAGGCATGTGGGCTCTTATGTCGAACTTCTTGATCCAAGACTCCTCCACACCATACTCTGCCATTACCCATATCTCCAATTTGCAATAGTTAAAATAAACTGCAGCAAAAAGACATCCTCCTAGAACCACTAGATGATAATTAAACCCCATTAAAGGTGTACTTGGGACCTCCAGAAATTGCTCCTCTGCCAAGTCAAACGAGATTATCTTGATCCCATGGTGGTATCTACGTGGCCAAGTCACCCAATGGAGTCTTCCATTAACCAAGACTTGTGAATGCCACTGATAAAGGTGGTGGAGATAACCTACCTTTCCCAAACTTCTCCAAGTGGAGCTTCCCAGAGTGAAGATTTGAACTTCTGAATCCAACTCAACATAGACTCTAAGGGCACGCAAGTAATCTTTATTAGAATTCATGTAGTAAACTATCTTAAGCACCTTATATTCCTTGGTTGTGGGATGAAACCCGAATCCATAAACCACCTGTTGATTCAGAAACAGCGTAGACTTTGGCAAATCTTGGTAGTTTCCAGTAAAAGGATTGCATACGCAGAGTGCATCATTCTGTAACGAATCGGATAGGCATAGCAAACCATTATATGAGCCAAGCACATCAAACTCAGGCATTACCTCCCAGAAAGGCACATGGAACCTTTTTGCCTTCTCCTTGGACTCGTGGTTGCAATCTGGGAATTCTACAAAGTGAAGTTGGTTTTTGATCGTACAATCGCTATGGAATATGAGGCATGGATTGTTGATCTCATCCATGCAAGATCTATACTTGTTAACAAGATCGGGATCTCGTGCTAACATGCACCAACCTGTGCATACTGACCTGAGCTGAACGAAAGATGATACAGGAAGCCTCGAAAGTATGCAAAGGATGAGGTCGCGAGGGAGACTTTCCAGTACTGGGCTTGATAGTTCTGCTACTAGGTTGCTTCTCTTTATTTCAACCTCTATGATCTCCGAGTTTGAGCCCATGACTGGGGAAGGTTACAAGGCAAAACAAACACTCAAGAGTTCTTAAAGGAAAAAGGCCTGCAACATTAAAATAGTAAACTTTGATTTAATCAAATGAATATCTAAATTTACGAAAACTACAATAGAGTAATTTTTGCGTGAGAGCCAAAGTGGAATAGTTTTATAGGAATAAAGTATTGAAAGGGAAAATGACAAAAAAATATAATGAGATAAATTATGTTTGATGACAATGAATTAATTTTCCTCTTGACAGTGACCTACCTAAAGACAAATGTAGTCTGCGTGTTTGATACAATGTCTCACTAACGATGAAAACATGTAATGGGGGATAACAATGTCTGTACAGATTTTACCATTACAAATGGGGAAAATCAAGGACTATGAACTGGAAAGAAATAAAATGATTTCCTAGAAATTTAGTCATGGTTTCCATAGTTGTTTGCAAGAGTTTTCATATGTAGCCATTGGAGGATTTGTGTGTGTCTCAACTTCCTAATGTGTTGTAGCCATTGGGTCTGAAGTTTCCTTTTGTGTGGAGTAGATCACATGTGTATCTTCAAGACTCCCTCGCAAACTGTGCCGAGAGAAAAGGCCAAGTTTGGTACGGAGAGATGAAAGAGCAGGTTTTCCAAGTGGCTTGGTGAAGATGTCAGCAAGTTGAAGATGGGCATGGACATGTCGGGTTTGGAGAAGACCAAAGGCAACACATTCACGCACGTAATGGTAGTCAGTCTCGATATGCTTGCTACGAGCATGAAAATTTGGATTTACCATCATATGGAGTGCACTTAAGTTATCACAAAAAGTGTTGGTGGTGATGGGAGATGAACACAAAGGTCACAAAAAAGAAAAGAGATCCATGTGAGTTCAGCAGTAATGTGAGCCATGACGCGATACTTAGCTTCCAAGCAAGATTGAGAAATGGTGTTTTGTTTCTTGGCAGACCACGAGCTGCCATTACTCGCTAGGAAAATACAGTATCTAGGAGTGGAGCATCAAGTTTGAGGACAACTTGCCCAATCTACATCAAAAAACGAATAAAGATCAAGTGTAGATTAAGAACTAAAGTGAAGTCCAAGATTAGCAGTACAATGTAGATAACGTAAAGTACGTTTCACCATTTTGTAATGAGCCATAGTGGGGGGATGCATAAATTGTGATACAAAGTTGACACTGTAGGCTAAGTCAAGGCGAGTGAGTGTAAGATATTAGAGAGCACCAACTATACTACGATAGTGACAAGGATCAGGAAAAAGACTTCACTAGTGAGACCCTTTGTTTTTGGTATCATCGGGGTGCCCATGGGTTTACAGTCGTGCATCTGAGTACGGTCTAGGATGTCAAGAGCATACTTAGCTTGTGACAAAATGAGACCATCAGCAGTGAGGGTGACTTGAATCCCAAAAAAACAATTTAGAGGACCAAGATCTTTCATAGCAAATTGTTGACTGAGAACAGTAATGAATGTACTGAGGTGTATGGGGTTCGATCCAGTTAAAAGCATGTCATTCATATATAATAATAAAAGAAGAGTACCATGAGATGAGTGATAAATAAAGAGAGAGGGGCCAATGGAGCTACATGTGAAACCATAATTAAGAAGAAAGTTACTAAACTTGTCGAACCAAGCACGAGGGGTCTGTTTTAAGCCATATAAATCTTTGTTTAATTTGCCAACACGAGATGAAAGAGTCGGATGGATAAAACCTGGAGGTTGGTTCATAAAGACAGATTCTTGAAGATCACTATGGAGAAATGCATTTTTTTACATTGAGTTGGCAAATATCCCTATGATGAATTAGAGCTAGGTTGAGAACAGTTTGTATGGTTCCAGGCTTGACCACAGAAGAAAAGGTCTTTGTATAGTTGACTCATCAATTTGATGAAAACCCTTCGCAGCAAGTCGAGCTTTTAAGCGATCAAGGGTTCCATTAAGATTTATTTTTGTCTTGAAAACCCATTTGTAACCAATGACATCCATATGCAGAGTGTGAGGAAAGAGGGTCCAAATGTTGTTGTCCCATAGAGCTTGGAGTTCATCATGCATAGCATTGGACCAACTAAAAGAAATCCAAATGACTAAATTTAGAAATTCACACTCACAAGGCTAGGTTCAGTAATTTTTTCATACACATGGTGTGTGTAAGGGGATTTTCCCCACAAGGCCCAAAAGGCCCTATCAAGCTCAGCCAAGATCAGAAAGCCATGAACCTAGCCCACTAGGAGGCTCCTCTATACATAAACTGCAAGAGGAATGGAGCTGTAGAAGATGGGACTCATCGATCTGAGAACCTCTCAGGTAGTGTTTGGTCCACGAGTGCCAGCCCACACAGTAGAGAAGATATACAAAGAATCATTGATCTATTGACAAAGAAGGTATAAACGGACTAAGAGGAAGGCAGACTAAGAGGAGAAAGTTGGAGAACCACGCTACATTAATGGTTCCGCCACCCGGATAATACACCACATTAATGACGCCGTCGTAGAGCCACACCGCATTTAAAGACTCTGACAAAAGGAACAGTACGGAGAACCCGAACTTCGTGAAAGCAAGCATGATCCGCTCTTCAGGCTTGTAGTAAAAATAGCAGATCCTGGGTTCGAGGAAGTTCTCTGATCTCTAGACTCTCTTACTTATTTGCTACACTCCAAGAACATTTACAAACTTTGACATTGGAGATTACCCGGCCCCAAGGCTGCCCTCTCAAACCGCAGTCTTTTCTACCTTGTGTAGGGCCCATTTTCGAATATCTGAGTTGTTGGAACTTGACCCAAAGGTGTGCGAAACATGACGTTAACAATGTGCATGCAGTGTTCATTGTTTACCACATAACCACTCATCTAACATAAATACAGAACAAAATATGAAGTGAAAATGCAGTTGATGTATATAGCAAGTAAAACTGAAAATCATGCAATGCTTGCCTCGGTGATGGACCATCCGATCACCAGGGAGGTCACAAGTATGTGACTCTAAGCCTGCCAGTCATGAGCCCCATCCTTCACAGAAAGATTTAGAAATCAAATGAACAATAATTTGATAGTCGGGTATTACGTAAGAATAGCTTTGGTTGAGACTTAAGGGAAACTCCACAAGATACACCACGCCAAATACAACCTAAAACCAATATGTGGCAGTGTTGCTGATATCAGAGATCTCACCAAGCCGTTGTATTAATTAAGAACACATAATTATTAATTCTGGTTCAAGGCAAAACTTTTTCTTTTTCTAAATTACGGAGCAAAAAAATATGAGAGCTGCTACAAGGAAGCCCCTTTTACTACACAAAAAGCACGAATTTGCCGAGGTAGATAAGTAAAGGAAAAATAAAATATAAAAAAACAATAAAAAGTCAAATCAGAAGTTTCTTTTTACTTTTTTTTTCTCCCTCCTATGTATCGTCTTTCATCCTCCCGCCCAAGTTCATGAAACGTCGAAAACAAGTAATTGTTTTTCTCATGCACTGACGATTCATTCATCATTCGCAGCATTTCACGCTTCCAAGAGAAGGTAATTGCCTCTCTCTTCCTGGTCTGTGTAATATGTGTGTAAGGCAAGAAATTTGTAAATATATTTTTCGGGGTAAAATACGTGTGTAAGTGATCTATAAACATTTTTTTTGGACAATCCAAGATTACTCTCTTTGCATTTTATCTTCATTTGTGTGTGTACTTAGTGATTTTTAACTAAATTGAGAGCATCCATTTTATCTTTATTTGTATGTGTATACTTTAGGTCTTCTACAGCTTAAAAAAATTGAAAAAAAAATGCAGAACAGCAGCCATAGCCAAGATTTGTAGTGTTTTTTCTTAAAGAAATCATTTTTATGTACATCCTCGAATTTTAAAATTGACTTGATGGTTTCTAGTTGTGTGAATTTGATGTGAAATTGGAAGGAAGGGTAAAAACCAGATCTTAGACCAATGGATTAGATAAAAACATATGATTTTAGTTTGATTTGGATAGAGAAAATGTGTTTTATGGATTGGCCTCTGACTTGTAGCGTTGTTGGTTATCTAATTATATGAAATAAATTACCAGAGTAGTGAGGAGGAGTATTTTTGGTTAAATAACTTGATAGGGGAAGAGGATGGCCTGTCAAATATACACTTGACGGATTGTTCAAGCTGTATGAAGGTGATTATTTAGTTTAGATTTATTTAATGAATCTTATTTTTGCTATTGTTTGAAAACTAAAACTAATGCTTTTTATTGTACTTTTTATTTAGGCTTATTATGACGTCAGGTCAACACAATTTGTTCCACCATTTGTTAGGACACAACCTCCATATGCTCCACCAACCCCTAATGCCCATCCAAGTCCCTATCCTTGCCCTCCGTGTGCTACTCCTACAAAGCATAATGCTCCTTCCATAAGCATACATTACCCCTATAGATGGGGTTGTCATGTGAATATAATACATTTTTTTATATCATACATTTTGTATAAAGTTAAATAACTTATTATAATACTTTCTTTTATATCTGCCCATTTTGCAGCCCCCAATTATCCAACCATTTGGGTCATATAGTATGGGTACATCAAGAGAAGTTGAGGAAATTGCTAAAAGTGGGCATGATGAGACTTCAAAAACAATTAATGAAAGTGTGATTGTGGAGCTCCTTGCAAATAAAGAATGTACAAGTTTGCACTCAAACGAGCATGATATTGAGCAAGTGGATTGCACTATTCAAATTAGTGAGTTAAATGTAGGAATTCAAATTTTAAAAATTTTGGATTGAATGTTTGGTTTATGATTGTTATGTAATGACAGAAGAAGATTGAGAGATGAAGTCTAAGAGGGGTATTGATAAGGATAGTAGTGCAATAAATCATGAATCTGCGCCTGTTGATGAACCCAAGTCTGGGATGACTTTCAAGGATGAAGCCACACTAAATGCATATTACAAGCGATATGCAAAACAAAAGGGATTTGGAGTGAGGACACAAAGCACTAAACGAGTGTCAAATGAGAAAGTGAAGCATATTACACTTGGTTGTTCAAGGGGTGGAAAGCATACAAGTAGTAGTAGTAATATATCGAAACTACGTCCAACAACAAAGACAAAATGTAAGGCTAAAATCAATGCTCAGCTCGATAATGGTGAGTGGTGTTTGACTAGTGTAGAACTTACCCATAATCATGGATTGAATCCATTGGTGTCTAGATATTTTAGATGCCATCGGAACATAGACTCACTTTCTAAATGGAAGCTAGAATTGAATGACAGAGCTAGGATAAGGATGAATAAGAACTATTATTCATTTATTGTTGAAGCGGGAGGCTTTGACACCTGCAATTCACAAAAAAATATTGCAGAAATTTTATTGACAAGGCAAGACACATTCACCTTGGAAAAGGAGGTGTCGTGGCACTCCTAGAATATTTTGAGAGGATGCGTAATATGAATCATGACTTTTACTCCACTATGGACTTGGATGAGGAGGAATCTAGATTAAGAAATGTATTTTGGGCTGATGCACATAGCAGAACATCATACCTATATTTTGGAGATGTTGTTACATTTGATACGACTTATTTGACTAATAGATACGAGATGTCATTTGCACTTTTGTCTGTGTAAATCATCATGGTCAATCCATACTTCTAGGCGCAGAGTTGATATCTAGTGAAGACACACATACGTTTGTATGGTTGTTTTGTGCGTGGTTAAAGTGTATGGATGGCCAACAACCAATTGCAATCATAACAAATCAGGACCGTGCAATGAAGAGTGTGATTGCAATTATCTTCCCAGAAACAAGACATAGATATTGTATATGGCACATATTAAAAAACCTTCCAGAAAAGCATGGCTCACATTCGATGTACAATTGTGATTTAAAATCCAACATTTTGAGGTGTGTGTATGATTCTCAAACATGTGTTCAATTTGAGAAAAGTTGGGGGAGGCTATTGGATGCATACCAACTTCATGATAATGCATGACTGAGTGGATTATATGAGGAGCGTACATTTTGGGTGCCAGTTTATTTAAAAGATGTATTTTAGACTAGGATGAGCACTACCTAATGGAGCGAAAGCATGAACACTTTCTTTGATGGATTCGTACATTCGGGTACCACACTTAAAGAGTTTGTTGATCAATTTGACAATGCCCTTAGGAAAAAAGTTGAGAATGAGCAATCTACCGAATTTAAGTCCTTCAATGCCACAATACCATGTGTTTCAATTTGTAAAATAGAGAAGCAGTTCCAAAGTGTGTACAGTAATGAGAAATTCAAGGAGGTGCAATAGGAGATAATGGGAATGATTTGATATAACCGCTCATTTATTAAAAAAATGAGGGTGCAATCTCAACCTATGAGGTATCTAACACTGTGCAAATTGAAAACTTGTAACGGTTTGCGTTTATTTCAATATTGAGGAGTTCGAGTTAAAATGTAATTGTGCTTTGTTTGAGACTCGAGGCATTTTATATAGGCATGCATTTTCTGTGTTTAGAGCCCAATGCAGTGAGTCTAAGTATATCTTAGACCGTTGGAGGAAGGACTTGACGCACAACTACACACTTATTAAGAGTAGTTATGAAGATTTACGTGCCAATCCTGATACACAGAGGCATGATCATTTTATGAGTTTATTTTCTGAGGTAGCAAAACTTATATCGAGAAATGATGAGTGTTACTCGAACATGGAGGACCATTTACTCGATGTCAAAGACCAATGTAGTGACTTAATGTGTTAACCAAGGCCTTCAGAAAAAATAGTTCACACTAATAAAAGTGCAAAAAAAGGGTAAAAATGTCCTCAGTCCAAATATTGTGAGAGGTAAAGGAAGGCCGCCAACACGGCGGAAAGTTTCTACGGTTGAAAAGTATGTAAAAAAAAAAAGAATAGTAACAAACAAAAGGTCTGAACCTCTCTTTATAGTTTTTAATTCACTTTGCTACTAGTGTATAGATTTTGTTATATTGACACACTTTTAATTTCTACCAGCCCATCCAATTAAGTTGATCAAATGAAATACAACCAACCCCTCTAACTCAAGTTAGCCGAGTTTATACGGTATGATTTTCTATTATACTTTTCTATGCTTCTGTAATCCTTACTAATAAATATTTTCTTTCAACTGTGCAGAAAGAATGTTCAACACCCAATGGTGCCTAGTGGAGTAGGTTCTATATTTTTTTTGTTCTATATTTTTTCCTTCAATTAGCAGAAAATGCTTCTTTTTCACAAGTTGTGCTGGATTTTGAGTTCATAAACTGAGCACAGAATTGCATGGATTGTTCTACATTGTTGACTCGAAATAAATTTTCTTTATTTTTTTAGGTTGTGACTACATCTAAGGGTCAAGCTCTTGCTTATAAGTATGGCATCAAGCTTTTGAAATTATATGCGGGCAACAGGCTACCAAGACATGGAGGAGATTTTCTTCTCAGTAGCAAGGGATATTTTTTCCTTCACTTGGATGGTTTTTGGTTGTCTCACTGGAATTTCTATTGAACAATAAAAAGCTTGTTATTAAATTTGTATTGAACAATTATTTAAGCATGATGGGTTGTGATGAAATAGTTTATGCAAGTCTTTCTTAGGCCTTTCGTTCTTTCTTGACTATTGTTTCATTTTAGTCAGATAATGCATAAATTTCTGACATTTTTCTAGAAACACTCATTTAATCCATCCATAGTCGATATGAATTCACTGTGCTATTGGAGCCCTGGCAGGCTAGAGTACACTCGGATTCTATACCAGATTTCCAACTTCCTTCTACGCTGATGAGTAGTATATATTTTTATAATTTGTTCGCGTTATTTAACTATACAACCTTTTATTTTTTTTCTGGCTAGAGTTTAACGTGTTGTACATGTAGTAAACTGCTAGTATTACATTCGGAATTAAGGATACTAGTTTAGACCAATGAATGGTTTCAACAAATGAACCATTTAAGTCTTATCTTAGTCCAGAAGCTCTTCCACTACATTGTAATTTAATAAGAAAAGCACGGAAACTAGAGAGCATGGAAACTAGAGAGGGGGGAGACTGGAGAGAGAAACAGAAAATGGGTCTCATTGAGGTTCTATTTTAAAGAAGGATAAATTGGACATTTCATATGTATTTTATAAGTGTCATGCCTTTCGTGATCTATAAGTGTCTTGTGATATAGCATTTTTCAAAAAATATTACCCACCCACTAGACCATGAATAATCTATTAGGAAAAAAAAATAAAAGATTAGAAAAAGAAACATAGAAAGAATTAGAATCGAACAGATTTAAGACTTCAATCTGATTTGGGAGTTTAAGAAATTATTTCCCAGAAAACACTTATCCATAGAAGACCGGAAAAAAAGTGGTGGAGATATTTGTACCTCCAAGAGGGCAGCGGTTTGAGCAAGCTGAAGTGGGCATTGGACGGCGTCGGAAACCTGTTCATGGCTGGACTCCCTAAGTGCATGGACATTATGGTACAAGACTTTAAGCCTAAAATAGATAAGGGTAGATAATGAATTTAGTTGGGCATTGTGAATAAAAGAAGGAAGAGGCTGGAAGGATCACATCTAGAGAGATGTGATTGTTGGCATACCATCCAAAGAGGATGGCCCAATTGTAGGCACTTTTCAACATCATCAAATTTTCCTTTTCATTTATTTAAATTTTTATTGTAATTAAAATATTTATTCGTTATTTAAAAAGTACACATTAATTTTTTAACGTTTATATTATTCAAACGGATATAATTTTTTAAAAGTCTTTTTTTTTTTTTTACAACGGTCATATTCTTCCAACGGATATATTTTTCCAATGGTTATATTTTTTAATGGCTATATTTCTCCAGAGGTTATATTCTTTCACTATAAAACATAACATTTTCTCAACAATTTCATTCACTTTAACTCAAGTTTATCTGTAAAATCAGTTTTTTCATTTTCTCCAACATTCACTTTTTCACAAAATGGTATTTATCGATTTAGATTATGGCAATGAATTTGAGATAACGAGACAACTTGTTTTGGAAGAAGAATGATCAAGCTCATGTGGTTCTTCTAAAAAATTATATAGATTCATCAGGCGTGATCGATTGCAAGCCCAGCAAAAAAATTTTCGCGACTATTTTGTTGATCCTCCAATCTATCCTCACAAATACTTTCGAATGAGTCGTTCTCTATTTCTTCATATCCAAACTGCGGTAAAAGCCCATAAACCTTATTTTGTCCAGAGACGAGATGGTTCTGGAATGCTTGATTTTTCTTCTCTCCAAAAGATTACAGCTGCCATGAGGATGCTTGCATATAGTGTTACGGCTAATTTTATGGATGAATACTTGAAATTAGAGAGACTACCGCATTAAAAAGTCTAGATTTTTTGTCAAAGCAGTTGCTTCAACTTTTTATGAAGTGTACTTAAGGAAACCCAACAATGATGACATTGCTAAATTACTCCCAGTTGGGGAGAAACGTGGATTTCTAATTATGTTAAGGAGTATCGATTGTATACACTGGAAATGGAAGAACTACTCAACTGCTTGGCATGGTATGTATTTTGGTCATATCTATTATCCAACAATTGTTTTAGAAGCAGTGGCTTCTTACGATCTATGGATTTAGCATTTTTTTGGGTTACCTATATCTCATAATGATATAAATGTGCTTGATAGATTTGCAATTGGCAACATTTGTTAAAACCATCTTAGCTCCCTAAGAAAACAAGAAAAAAATATTTTGTTGCAGCCCAAGAGTCCACAAGGAAGAATGTGGAGTGTGTTTTTGGTGTGCTTCAAGCATAATTTGCTATAATTCATGGACCTGCATGATTTTTTTCACATTGAAATGCTCAACGATATTATGATGACATGCGTAATTTTACATAATATAAACAGGCTGACAACGAATCTGAAGAGTTTGAATATGAACAGTTGGCAGAAAGCACACATGATCTAGTGTCAACTGGTCCTATACCTAAATTTAGCGAGTTCATTCAAAGCCATCGTGCTTTTAGAGATATAAAAATTCATTGTCAACTTCAAACAAACCTTGTCGAGCACTTATGACGACAATATGGTGTCGCATAATACGTATGGTTGTATTAATATTTTATGGTTGTTTTAATATTTTATGGTTGTATTAATGTTTATGATTGTATTAAAGAAGCCAACAAACATAAAGACTTCTAAAATATCAAATAAATGCTACTCCATAAAAAACTACTAAAATGTCAAATACAACCCAAGGTTCAAAATATCAAATAAACGTTATTCTACAAGAAAAACAAGCCAACAAACATCAAATGAAACATTACTCCATAAAATACGTGATAGCTAGTTACTCCTAGCACGAATATTTCTATGTCATGTTCGTATATGAGACCATTCACCTTTCATTCGAAAACAGCATGTCATTCATTGTCTCAAAAATTTCAACAAACACCAAAGTTGCTTCAATATATACAAGCCAACAAATCTCATATTTCAACCAAAGAAATCTCAAATCAACAACCAAAAGCTAACAAGCCATGGGGGAAACTTTAGGAGGAGAAAAAGAACCGAAATTACTTATCAAGAAAACAAAAGATTGAACCGAAAGCTCAAAAGAAATAGGGTCAACGATGGAAAGATTGAAAATCAAAAACATATTATCTAGTCCAACATAATATTTCAGTCAAAAAAATCTCAAATCAACAATTAAAAGAACCGAAAAAGAAAAAACAACCAAAAGAACCGAAAAAATCTGTTTTCCAGGCACATATGCAAATAGAAACAAGGTCTGGAAAAAAAGAACCAAAAAAAGAAATAAATAAATAAAATAAGAGTCGGAGATGGTGTGAGCTTACCTGAGGGCGTTTAGCAGTGATGGTGGCAGAAAAGCTATTTTGGGGAGACTTCGACAACGGTTGTTCTATATTTTTGGGAGACTTCGGCATAAGCATTTGGTCTTTTCCAGGAGATGTTTTGTGGAAAGTAATAGCCTTTGCACGTGATGAACATATAAGCTGGAAGAGTATATGTTCAAAAAATAATTTGGACTGGCTAGATTTAGGCCTTGTTTGTTTTCACATATGAGATGAGTTGAGATTAAAGTTAAAAAAGTTAAATAAAATATTGTTAGAATATATTTTTTTAATATTATTTTTGTTTTGAGATTTGAAAAAGTTGAATTGTCTATTTTATTTTGTATGAAAATTTAGAAAAATTGTAATGATTAGATGAGATAGGATGAGATGAGTTTAGATGAACTGTAAAAACAAACGAGACTTTACCCAGTCAAAAACATGATGGATAAAATTATTGGATGTGTTGAGTTTGATGTAGATGTATATTAAGCAAGTTAGCTAAATTTGACTATGTCTAGCCCACTACTAAGACCATTTACATTGAGTTCCCTATAAATTTTTCTAAAATTTGGCTAAAAAACACGCTTCTTAAAATTTTCTCCTATTGCCTTGTTTGAATACAGAGATGATTTCATCTCATCATGATAACTTTCTCAAATTTTCATACAAAATATAATAAACAATTCAATTTTTTCAAATCTCAAAATAATAATAATATTAAAAAATAATACTCTAACAATATTTTATTTAACTCATCTAAAACCATCTCATCTCATCTCATCTTACTATCCAAAAGAGTCATACTCATCTTCAAAAACTTCTTACATCTCATTCCCTATTTTTTCTCTATTATATTAAAATAATATTTCTCTATTTTTTCGTTATTACTTTTTTCTCTCACTTCCATTTACAAGCTTAACTACTCATTATTTTATCTTTTTTCTTATGTTTTAAACTATTACTCTCTAACAAATATTTTAAACAAAAATTTAAATTATTTTTTTGCAGGTATAATAATATTTTTAAAATTATTATGTTTTTAAGAATAATATAATTTTTTTTTCAAAATTCACCTTTTCAAACGGTAATATTTTTTAACGGTTAAATTTTAAAAATTAGTAAGAAATTGAAATATATAGTTAAATTCGAAATAAAAATCTAAAAATATATAATTATTAGGGAATTGAAGTCGCAGTATGTTTGTCAATAAAAAATAGTTAAATTTTTAGTAAAAATGATTTTGCTTAATATTATTGAAAGATATAGAATTTCTATGTACCCCACATTAACAAAAATAAGAAAATTTGATTTTTATGATATGGTTTATAGTTTTGAAGTAAGAGTAGGAATAAAAAAATATAACTAAATAAATATAAATTCAAAATAAAATAAAAAATGAAAGAATGATTTTGGCTTGCTACAATTACTCTCTAAATTATAATCTTAAAATCAAAAGTTATTTTAGGGAATAGGATGTAGCTCACATTTACTTTCATGTTGTTTTTCCTAAAATTTAAAGGATAAGTTACAGAGAGGCGGATGGACCGATGGTGATGCTCTAATGCTGGGATTATTTAAAAAAACTATCCCTGGCCATGATCCACTGTACAAATAGAGAGGCATTAATATCCGTAGGATCGTAATTCGTCCCCAAATGAACTATAGATCGTTCGATCACCATCAAACCCCTTCTACCGGTGGATCCCACCGAAGCCGTCGCCATGTGGGACACACCAACTTGACCGTTTACGAGTCACTTTCCAACGACCACTATTCCTCCTCCCCCCCGTCTTTACTTCTACTCGCAAACACTGTACGGAAGCTAAAGAGGGTTTTTGCATGCCCTGGACTTTGACTGAGAATGGCGTCTGCTGAGGCCGGAGACGGAGATCATGCCGTGGTTGAGCTCATCGTCCGCGACCAAACAGCGTCCGAAGCTGATGCTGCCGCGGCAGTTGTCTCCGAGGAGATAACCCCCCTCTTGAATCCGGTCGAGAAGCCCAAGATTAACATCTTCAGTGTCTCTTATCCCCGTAGAAAACCTAGGGTAATACCCTAATTCAATTTCTATATATTTTCGTGGAATTTCATTTGAAAATTTGGTTGTCGGATTTGTTTTTTTTTTTTTTTTAGTGGAACCTCGTTTGAATTTGATTGCTGAGTGGGGTAAATTCTCCGCTTTTGTTTTTAAAATTATTAAATAACAGGGAAATATGGTTAATTTTATGCGTTGAGGCTGTGTTTGGTTGCTGTTGAAATTGAGGGAAATATGGTTGAAGTGTTACACTTTAGGCTGTTTGGATTTGAATTTTTATGTTGTGTTGGATAATGTTAGCTTCAGTCAGCCTTGTGACTGAGTAAGGTTGAAGTGCTTTTTCAACGAAAACATTGAAAACGGAATGTATCAGTGCTCAAAATCTTCGAATGCATGTCTGCTAAAAAAATCAATGAACCATATAGTTCTGGGTTTGAAAAAACAAAGGGGTTAGCTTCTATCCGCTACGATTGCATGTATGTTTGAAAAATGTATTATTCTTCAATGAGGTTTGAATAAATATGTTTCTGAGGTATGAAAGTGTCATTTAGTCTACTAAAGTGAGCTATATAAGTTTCGCACCAGTGCTTAATCATGTGCTTAGTCTTGCAAGTACAACTTTGAGGAGAAGATAAAATATAGGTGAGCATGAAGGTTTTTTGGTTTATTTTGATGTTTTTAATGGTGTAGTATAGTGCTCTCTTTTCATTAGAATTCGGTGCATAAAATTTGAATTAATGTACCTGCTATGTCAAAACTTTTCAGGAGCAAGTGACAAGATTTCCTGAAGTAGAGACAACTACGCTAACTCAATTTGTATTGTGGGTGTGGAGTGGATCCAGATACTCTGGTCTCTTGTGTATGGCCATATCGTCTATCGTCTATTTTTTCATGGAAGTTCTTGCTAATGTTTTCTCTGGTCAGTAAATTATTTCCTTGTTTGTGACTATATGTAAGTCTCAAGGCATATGATGTACACTTCTCTTTACTTTGTATGTTACAATGTGCACGTACATTCACACTTTACATTTGCAGCATAAGACCTACTATTGGCAAACTATGTTTGTTTATCTGCTGATTAATTTCATTCCTCTTTTATAATGGCAGCGCAACCAATTCCTTTATTTGAGACGGCTTTTACTAGATGTACAATTGTCATGGTTCTATCATATTTTTGGCTGAGAAAGAATGGGTATTCATTACTTGGATCGACACATGTTAGGAAACTTTTGATTTTAAGAGCTCTTATGGGATATCTTTCACTGATGAGTTATGTTTATTGGTAAGTGGAACTCAAATGCCATTCTCTCTCTATGATTAATTGCATGTTTCTACTACTGGTCCTTGTAACACATCTGAATATTCCTTCTCCAGTGGGAACATTTATGTGAATCTTTCTGCAGTTGTAAGGCATTTAAGTGAGATCGTGATAACATAGGTTTCTCCAATAAGTTAACTTTCCTACAAGATGCATATTAGATTAACCACCTGGATTAAACACAATTGCATTATGTAGCTTCAGATAAGAGCATTTGCCAGTACCATATTCTGCATGCAGGTGCATAAGCTAATTGTTACAAATGGATAGTGAATTCATAACTTTGTATGATCTTTTTTTCTTTGGCAGCCCCGGGAGGCAAACCTGAGAAAGGTATACCCCACTGACCCTTAGAGGTCTACACACCACCCACAGGCCACAATAGTATGAATATAGTGGGATTCAAACCCATGAATTTTTTTAGGACAATGAATTAATTTACCACTTATCTATCTACTGCAGTGGTACGGCTTTGTATGAACTTGTTGGAACATAACTATGTTCAGAAGATAAAGATAAAGTGTATGGCACCTTACAAAGAGTCGTGCAATGTTAATAAAGTGCCATCAGCATGAATTTCTTTGATATCTAACATTAATAAATCTATCAGCTTGAATTGGTGTAAAAGAAAGTTGTGCAATGTTTGGTAATGTTGTACTATAATCTACTATCAGTACACACTATTACTTTGCTGCTGCATTCTAACTCTTTCAGCTTGCTTATGCTTTATATTCGCTTATCCCTTGACCTATGCCTGATATACTAACTAGTAAAAGCTTTGTCAGTGAATTGTTATTTGTGGTAACCACAATGACTAGAAGTTGCTTTATTTATTGTTTCAGCATTCAAAGGTTACCTTTGTCTCAGGCAATTGTATTAAGTTTTACCACACCAATTATGGCATCAATCGCAGCTCGAATAATTTTGCACGAGAAGTTGAAAATTGCTGACATCGGAGGTATTGTTGGTTTGTAATTTTATCGAGTTCCTGTCTCTTAATTCTCCCTCCATCAAAGTAATATGTTTAGACGTGCAACTATGCCCTCCACAATGTGTACTTCCTTCATGTTTATGTTATGGAACAATAAGCACCTTAAGCATCTGCTGACTTAAAGTTGGACATGGTTCATCTTGTTTAGGGCCCCAAATAGTTTGGGAAACAATTTGCTGAAGGGTTTGGCAAGTAGCTGCAAATGTTTTGTATTATACTTCTTTTATAGCAAACTAGATAGGTTTTATCTCTTGTATACTTCCTTGTGTACTTGGGCTTTGCCTATTCCTATTAATACTACCGTTTACTTATAAAAAAAAAAAATGTATTATACAGGATGAAACTACTTTTGTCCCAAATTTATGTTGATTTCAGTTTCCAGTCTTAGTAAAGAACTTGAACTAGCTTGTGTCACAGGTGTTTGCTTTGTTAACTATCATGCCATTTTCCAGGTCTTTCCTGCAGTTTCTTTGGCGTGCTCTTCATTTTCCGTCAGCTACTTACAACAAAAGGTACAGAAGTGAGTTAAAGTGACCTTCTATATGTGATGCAAAATGTGGTTGTTTTATTGTTATGGTAAAGAACGTAATCAAGATTGCTTAACAAAAATGTAGAGAACATAGTCAAGATTGAATTGTTCTTCGGCTATTATTTTCATTTTTTCTGTTGTTATTCAATGTTATATGCCTTTTTTGGTTGCTGCTATGCTAAATCTCAAATTTTCCTTTCTGCAAGATGCTTGTTCTTGCATCGTCTGTGCCATATTCCCATAGTTAAGAGAATATCTTGCTTTGATATTTATTCAATTTTGTAATGGTAAAAGTCAAAACCTATTCTTTTTTTTTATCAATAAACATAATTTTGTTAAGCATAAAATAGACAAAGGCCCGAGTATACGGGACATATAAAAGTGCGTCACCTATAATAGTTAAAGCCTATTCTTGTATGAGCAAACTACAGTATATATTGGTAAGTTATAGACGTAATTTGCAAACCAATATACTATAGTAGAGTGATATATAAGCGTGAACCCCATTTTCCAACATGTGGTATTGAAATCTTCTTTGATGTTTTTAATTTTCCCATCTCATGTTTGAAGAACTAAAGGTCAACTTCTTGTATTAATGTTCTTAGTATATATTTATATCTTTCATTATCATCCTTTTGGTTGCTTTGTTTAGATTTCCTTGAATAATATAAATCCTGTTTTTCTCTCTATTTTTTTTCAATAAAATGGGTTGTTTTTCATTCTGTTTTCGGTTCTACTATTTTATTGATGTTTAATTTATATAAGAAGAGGGGACGGGTTATTGGACCACATCTTTAACAATGACTGCAAATAGTGTTGGTTGTGTGCCTTTTTCAGGTGGGTTAGTTAAAGCTGGGGAAGCAAGCAATACATATCTTAGTGGCAGTCACCATATATACGTGGTCTTAGTTGGTTTGTTTTCATCAATAACTGGTGGAATCAGCTATTCCCTCATAAGGGCTGGAGCAAAGGCATCTGATCAGCCAGTGTAAGATCGAGTCACTTGCATCATCTTTACCCACCAATTTGAAATGTAATCTACTTCATTTATTTCCCATCAAACTACTGAAGCTCAAAGAAAGTCAATGCTATTCTGCTCCTCACACTTGATATAGCTTTCCATTTCACTCAGTAACCATGTGCAATGGAAGTTAAAGTAGCTTTTACTTGATTCTGTAGTAAACTTGAGGACTACAAAAACTGAAAAGAAGCTCATAACTAATTAAATTAATCAACCAGACCAAGATATACTAGTGCTGTCACACTATGATTTCAGAAAAGGAAGATTTTGTGTAATGTGATTGCCTTAGTAAGTTGCTTGCTCTTTTTCAGGGTTACAGTTTTTTCGTTTGTCGCATTGGCTGCCCCTGCTGCTGGATTATGTACATTTGCATTTGAGGTAAGTCCATGACATGGTGAGAAATACTGTTTAAGAGATGATTCTAATTTGTGAAGGTTTCATGCATCTCCAAGATTTTCTGTATATAGAATGTGTATACCTGAAATACGATCAATATCTCAAAATTATAGAATGTAAGATATTCGGCGGCCCTGAAACCCTGGTTCAACGTACATATCATCCTTTTGTGGTATCAACATGCGATTTTAGCCATTCACTTCAGAGATAATTAAGTAAGAACTTTCAACTGATACTAACTGGAGATCTAGAATAGTAGGGTGAAGTATAACATTCATCGTCATATCAATGGCTTCAATTAGGGGTGTGGGTTGATGCTGGCCGCATTTTGGTGGCCAAAATGTACAGGGTCAGTAAGAATCCTGCAACCAATCTTGAACCGACCTCCTAGATCAGAACCGAGCTAAACCATTTGGGGTCAATTGGATTGGTTCAGCACATGGGAGAGGATTATAAAAAACTTTAATTTGAACAAAATGAGAGAAAGAGAGAGAGCTCTGACCTTGATGGGATGGCTGTGCCGGTCAAAAAAAGGAGGGCAGCAGCCCATGTCTTCCCACCGAGCAGCCAAATGCTCCGTAGGAAAATATCTTATTTGTCAGTGACAAAACCCTATGGGTTTATAGGCATCGGGGAGTTGGTCAGTTCAGGCAGGTCAGCATTTTTTCTGCTCAGCGCTTGTTTCAATTTGTAGTTTTCATTTTGATTTTTTGATTAGCAAGTTACTCGTGCACTCATTACAAAAAAGTATGTTACCCGTGCACTTAGTGGGTCATGAACTCCCAACTTCACCAGTCGCTCTAGTGAATCAGAAGTGGTGCCACTGCACTAGAGTTTATTTGCTTAGATTTGTGGTGTACTGGCCCTTGGTATTTATGCTGCATGGATTTATGGTCGTTATCTGTTATTAATCTGAGTATCCTTCATTCTAAAAGGAGCTAAAAGGTTTTAGATATTGTGAATGTAAACCTGTGCCAGAGTCAATTACAGATAAAGGCATTATTAATTTAGCTTGATCGTGCTCAACTTCTTTTGTCATAAAATTATCAGAGGTATCTTTTCTGTGTTTGGTGTTGTCTTTCTGGGTGTTCTGTTAACAGTTTTTTTTTTCTTGCATGATGCAGGACTTTGTGCTGCCAGGTTTTTATTCCCTTTTACTCATGCTGGTACTCAGTCTTCTGGCCTTTTTAGCAGAGGTGCTGTTCTGAACTATTATGATGCAACAGTTATATCAATGAAGCATAGGTATCTCTGGTCTGACCATGCTCCTGCAGCATACGGGCTCTGAAATTTTGTATTCAATTGCAGGTATTTTTAGCACGCGGACTTCAGCTTGAAAAAACCAGCAAAGCTGCAAATATACTGTACATAGAGGTACCATTCCTTTCTTGCCCCCTTCCCCAGAGGGCACCCACTTCAACCTAAGTCAATGCAAATTTAGCACTCTTTCTGGTGACAATTGCTTTATATATTTAATTTCTCCCCTTATCTTGGAACGGGGATGGTTATAATCTGTGAACACAGACCATGTGCAATCAAATAAAATTGTATGAACTTTTTTACATTGAGGAACTTTTAGGAAAGGATTGGGAAACATAGAAAGAATCATAGTACTTTTAAGAATAAAAGGAAATAAACAATCTCTCATCTTGTTAGTTACGTTGATGCTTTTATTGCTTTTTCAGGCTGCCCTGTCACAATTATGGGACATAGGTTACTCAAGAACAGCTCCATCTTTTGGACGACTTGTTGGATGTTTACTCATTTTTATTTCAGTGTGTTGCACATTGTATGTTGGACCCGATAAAGAGATGGAGTGAGATGCCATATTCTCAAATTGTTTGAAGGCACGCACCCCATTTGGTGCACCATTCTTTGTTGTTATCTTCCTAGTTTATAAGTGTACTTAGTTGCTTTTATTTTCACTGGCTTCAGCCTATATAGGATCTTTGTTGTTTGAAGGAATCGCCATGTATGCTTCTCAATCAGTAGATTACTCGAGGCCAAAGGGTAATCAACGGCACCATTCAGGAGTCGTTCTTATTCCTTACCATTGCTTGCTCATATCACTAATATAAACACCCAAGTCTTTTTGTTACTATCCTGGTTCGATTATAATCTCCTGGAATATATGACTTTGTTTCAATCTTTATAAAGGGATTTAAGTTATATAATTGCAAGTCAGAGAAATCAGGTGATAAAAAACACCAAAAAGTTTGAAATTATAACCCTTTTTGGGGAACACAATGAAGAATCTCCAAGGAGTTACGTTACATAGCCTGGTGGTGGTGGTGGTGGTGGAGGCAAAGGCAGAAAATGATATGTCCCTGTTAATTCTTCATTGGAGAGAGGGTGACAACTCGATACCAAAAAGCAGTACATGTAGCCTAATGGTCTGTAAACCTCTGGCTCCTCCAACCTGACTTTATTCCATCAATAATCAATGCCCATTTCTATGTCATATTTGCAGGTTGCTCTCCAAATCTGGCTAATAAATTAAGAAAATGCCCTGAATTCACACGTGCAATTCAAGAGAGGAGAGTATCTGTTTCCATGTACAGCTTGGGTGGTCCTACTTTGTGCTATTAGTTCATTAATACATGGCATTTATTCCCAAAGCATAGAGCAATTGCTTCGTACAAAGCCACTTTTATGAGGGGCCACTGGGAGGTTCTGGATAAAACCATAATTGTCACCATCAGCGTTTCAGGGTCTTTGGGTAATGAAAAAAAATAAAAATTCTATATATTTTTTGATTGCCTGCATCATTTTTATTTTAATATTAAATAATTTTTTTAATCAATCACATCAATAAAGTACATAAAAAATACGTAAAATTAGCTATATATAATAAAATTCATGAAAAAAATTTATTTTTAAGTTCATGTGTAAAGCACACTAAGTAAAGTATTTATATAATATAAATTGATTTGATTAATAAATTTTAAAATTTAAAACTTACAAGTTATCATTTAAATTATGTGGATAGTATGCTACATAAGTAATTTGAAAATAGAATAATTCTTCCAAAATATAAAATGGATTTTTAAAAAAGAGAAATTGACTTATCCGGATTGAGCAATGTTCAAATTGGCTCCGGCAAAAAATCATCGGAGGTATCCATTCAAGATTCGTTATAGTGAATAAGAAGTGAGCAATGTATTTATAATTTTTTTGTGCAAGATCCATTTTATCATTTTTTTAAAAAATTCAAGTTTTAAATTTTAAATTTCATAACTTTTGGTATATCAATAATGATATCAGCACATATTATTATATAAATAAAAATTATAAATACAAATAGCATTTTATATATAATATATATATAAAGAAATAGATTATTAATATAATATATTACAAGGACAATATCACAATAAATCAAATTTTAATTGAACATATGAAAGTGCACAATTCTTGAAAAATCAGTTATTTGGGAGCTATCTAAATATATTTTATTATTATTATTTTTTAATCTCAGATGTGGGTCCAAGAGAGAATAGATGGATTCTGTAGAGAAGGAGAAAGTATAAGATTCTTCATACTGTGACACTGAGGTTTGAAAATGATGAGTGAAAAAAGAAAGAGATAAAAATGGTTGCTGAGGAGTCTGTTCTGTTCTGTTCTGTTCTGTTCTCCATAGGGATCGGACTTGCCGGGATGAGGTTCAGCCGAAATGCTCTGTATGCAGACGCACGTGCACCAAAACTCTCTTTTCTCACTTTGGTCCCTATCTTTTCACTCCTTTTTTTTACTTTATTGCCCTTTTCTCTCCTTTTTTAGATAAGTGTTATATACTCAAATAATCATATAAAACTAAACTCTGATTTCGTTCAATTTTTATCATAAAATTTAAAAAAAAAAAAAAAACTTTAAAATTTAATATATCATATCAAACTATATTAAATTTATTTAAAATATTTCTTTTTTTTTTTATCCAACTTGGCCAACACATATTTTTTACCTCCTTATCGAGAATGGTTACACACAATCATAAAATGTATCATTTTAAAAAAAATTGAATTTATTATTAAAAAAATTAATTTTTTTTATAAATTTAATATTTATTTTATAATTTTTTTAATATTATTTCTCTATTATATTCCTCCCTACGTAGCACAAGTGCTGGCAGAAGCCAAAGTTAATTTGATATCAGACGTGACCCTGACATTGCAATTCAATGCAGACTACTCAAGCACACAGTACAGCACAAACAGTGACAAAAACTCCCTTCTTTGTCTGACTCTTTGTTATCACTTTGAACTCTTTAATGACATTAATATCTAAAGTAGTAGTAAAATAGATATAACGTGTCCATAATAAAATAATATAATATAATATAAATATAACGTCTCCATAACTTACTCTTTTTTTTTTTTTTTTTCTTAATGTCCAAAATAATATGAAGTTGATAGGATAGGAGGATGGTGGGGTTGTAAAATCTATTTATGGATTTAAATGGGGGGGGGGGAATCGTAGGTGGAGCCAGTCCTTCTGATTTGTACCACAAAAACACTGTTACTGTGACAACATTATTCTATGTTTGAGTACTAAAGTTGTCAGGTTGATACGCTTCGAAATTCCAATGTCTCTTATGATTTGGCAACAAATTAATTAACGAATTATTGTTTTAATTATTATATCCCTACACTTTAAATTCTCCTTCGGAATAAATTATCTGCGGTACACCACACGTTTGAAGTGATGAGGTCATACTATAGTATTAAACAAGGAGAATAATAGTATTCCTTGTTTAATATATATATATGGTAATGATACGGCATTATTTGACTTATTGACTCTTTTGACCCAAAAAAAAAGTGGGCCATGATGGCTTACGTTGTAAATATAACAAGAAAAGAGGGTACTTAATTGAGGATTCGAAACACACTCAAAAAAACTGGCTCATGGAATCGACGAGAGTCTATTTGCTTTGCATATTTTCCTTTTGTGTTTTGCTGCTTTTATTGTTCGCTTTATATCTATGTACTTCTGCTTTTCTGCTTGCTGCTGCTGCTTCTTCTTCTTCTTCTTCGTTTATCTTTGCTTTCGCATTTGAGTTTGTTCAAGCTCTTTTCAGAACCTTCGACAATGGCAGCAGACATTATTCACCCTCCCATGGAACAACTCCAAGACCTTGAGTATTGTATAGACTCTAACCCTCCGTGGGGTATGCTCTCTCTCTCTCTCTCTGTGTATGTCAATATTTTTTTATTGGTGTCTTTTTTCTTTTTTTTTTTGTGTCAAGGCACTGTGAGAGTGAAATGGGCTTGTTGGTCTTCATTGATCAGCAAACAAGTTTCAATGTCTCTTTCCACTGTTCTTCTGTTTTCTAGCTTATGGTTTTTGCTGAGATATTCTGTGGAAGATAAATGGGCATCTGGGTCTAGAAGTAGTGCGGTTTTGCTATACTAGTGGCTGACAGTACCGTGGGGATCACCTGTATCTCTGCAAATAGATATCGTGGGACTGTGGTATTCAAACTTTATCCTATTGAAGGAGAATATACAAACAGTCATATACACACATTATACATACGCATATATATATATATATATATCAAAATCCTAAAAGCAAAATTTTGTGTTGGTTTGAGCTTGATGGTAAATACCTAGCGGTTGATAGAGATTTTTTTTCTTTTTTCTTTGGATGAATGTTGACTTGGTGAGAGACATTGGGAAGACCATGCTTTAGATTTTATCATCGAGGATTGATGAAAAAAATTTGAAATTTGAACGCTTATGATATTGACTAGTACGACTCTTATTTTTTTCTGTTTTTAAAGAAGTTCTGGGAAACGTTTAAAGCAAGAAGAATAAATGAAAATCTTTGAAACGTAATAGTGGGTTGGGATTCAAGCAGATATTGTGACACTCAAGCGTTTTGTGTTCTATGTACCTTTGGTAGGACTTCGCAAATATTAAACATGAGTCATTATACTCATCATCCCTACACTACACACCACACATGATTTTTTTATTTTTTTCCCTTACCAAATGTGTGAAGTATGGATGATGAATAGAATAATTCTTTTAGTTTAGCAAGAATCAAACAAAAAAATAAAAATAAAAAAATCAAGTGTGATGTGTGGTATAGGGATGATGAGTAGAATTTTTCATTAAACATAGTTTCCATAGTCATTGCAGGTCCACAACTTTCCAAATAAAGGACCTAATGGCATGTTAAGATATAAAATAAATAATAAAATCTACCTCTTCTCATCAGTTTAAGTTTTTAGAAAAAGTAGTGATTTCACATGGTATTAGAGCAAGGGTCTTGAGTTCGAACCCTGACTCTACACTCTACTCCATTTAATTAAATATTTCACGTTTTGGACCATCTATTGAAGGGGAGTCTGGCCCACACATGAGGAGTGTTAAAGTATAAAATAAATAATACAATCTACATCTTCCCATCAATTTAATCTTTTGAGACAAGTGGTGATTTCACATGGCATTATCAGTAATGTATACTCTTTTACCATTCAGAGCAAAGGTTCTGCTCTTGATTGTGGGATTGCTGACAAGATTAACCATAGGGTTGGCATTTGTAAGAAGCAAAGGTTTTGCTCACTTGTGGGGTTGCTGACAAGAAAAACTATAGGGTTTGCAGTCGTAACGTCTCATAATTTGATCTCCAGTAACTGATTTCATATGCTTTGAATGATCTCAAAGATTTTTTTACATGGGCATTAAGTTGAAAACGTAGTTTAGCCATGCCCATGTTTGTGATCGTGCCATTGATATGGTTGCATTACATATATGGTTGCATTACATTTTCATTCACAGAAGTATCGTTGTGCCATCGATATTATGTAATGTCCCGGATTGCATGATTGTAGAAAGGTGGAGAATGAGATCCATATTGCTCGGGAGGGAGAAGTTCAAGTCGTTTATAATGGTTCTTAGATGCTCCATTTGTAACATTGAGTAATCTTTTTGGAGTATGGGCCAAACAATATGGATAATATCTATATTAGTAAAATAAGATAGATTTAAGAAATAGGAGGAACTTTCAAATTTAGGATTTTCTCTGACTAAGGCAGTCTCATTTTACTTTGAATGCTTTACCGACATTGCTCGATAACTTAGGTATGTGGATTAGGAGATAGGCTTTCAGCTGGATATTGAGCACTGCAAATGTGCTTTTTTTTATTGGCACTGGGTGTCAGTTAATAGTCCCGACTAATCCCAGGGGTGCACGAGCCCTCAGCAATGAGTTTTTCACAAGTGCACTGCAAAAAAATAGGTGATAAATACTTGTTTGCTCCCAAGTCCAACTGCTCTTGTTAACAGTCTCTATAAAAAAGCTATACATGCATTCAGTTTTTTTTTTTTTTTTTTATCAGTAATCAAGAAGTTTTATTCATAAGAATAGGCAAAGCCCAAGTATACAGGCATTCAATTAACAGTCTCTACAGGCATTCAGTTATTAGCGCCTAATGATCTACTCCAGTTGGTGTTCAATATTGGTGTTATAATATAATAATCCTTCAAAAATTGTGCCTGCTGTAGGTTTTCCTTTTGAAACCGAGCTAGAAAACTTAGCTTCATGATTCACCATACTTGAGGATCTGCCTTAATTATAAGTTGACATCCTACGCAAATATGATCCCATGGGACTTATAACAGCACTAATTTTTCACTTCAAAATCGAAATGTGAAATCTGTTATTCTCTCTTTAGGCAAGTTCAGATTGATTTTTATTCTTAAATCTTTTTTCTGTTTTTGCAGCTGAAACCATCTTATTAGCATTTCAAAACTACATTCTAATGCTGGGCACAAGTGTTATGATCCCCACAATGCTCGTCCCTGCAATGGGTGGAAGTGATGTAAGTTGGTTTTCTGATAAACCACCTATACTTCCTCTCAGTTAAGTTTCATGACCATGTTCATCTATGTTCAATTGATTTAGGATTCTATACAGGCAGGTTATTATTTTTCCTGATTTACTTGAACTATGAAGGAAACTTAGGACCCACTAATTGTTGGGTCCCACTAGTAATTATATGTTAAAACGCTGCTTATAATGTTTTTTTAAGAGACCATTATTTTTCTTCCCTTTTCTCAAAGTTAACTATAGACTACACACTTGTAACAAGGTATGGTTGAATTTTGGCCTAAAGAAATTGGTAGCATTATTTAAGTATGGTAAATCAGGAGTTCTTTTATCTAATCCTTAGTTTTTTTTTTCCTTTAACAATTTTCTTGCTCACAACCAGGGAGAGAAAGCACGAGTTATACAGACTCTCCTCTTTGTGGCTGGCATTAACACACTTCTGCAAGCACTCTTTGGAACTCGGTTGCCAGCGGTTGTTGGAGGCTCCTTTGCTTATGTCATTCCCATAGCTTACATAGTAAGCGACTCCCACTTGCAACGGATTAGTGATCCTCATGAAGTAAGTCGTCCAGTCTTCCCCTTCTCTGTATTAGCAGGTTGTTTGGAGATCACATGAAATGTTTCAGAGTTTATTCTATAGCATTCAGATAAACTAAATTGATTGAAGAAGAATTTCAATGTTGATAAAGCTGGAGGTTTATTATTGTCTTCCAACCTGGACCATCAGTAAGAAACCACTCTGGAATGGCCAGAGTTATACTTTTTGTCGGACCTACTTCTTAAGGACATGCCTAGGCAGATTGTTTGTAAGAATGTAAGCTTCCTAGTACGAGTGGAAGCAAAGGTTTTTCCATGATTTACCGAGACTGGCCTTTGAGAGGAAGAGAAAACATGGGAGCTTCATTGCAAGCGTACTTTGCTCAATGGAGTCACCACTTAAATGACAGAAGTCATGTTGAAAGGCATTATATGGGAGAGATTATTATAATTGCAAATGAGCAGGCATGATGCTATTCTTAAATCTTACTTTTAACACTATGAATAGAGGAATGAAATGATTTTATTTAACTGTGGTGTCCAAAATTCCCATAAATCCATAAGAGATCCCTCTCTGAAAGTCTGACTTTATTCCGTTCTCAGAAATTTTACATATTAACTTTTTTATTTGGTAGGGTATTGAAAGAGATCTTCCCATGTGGTTTGCAGAGATTTATACAAACTATGCGAGCTATCCAAGGAGCTCTAATTGTAGCCTCGAGCATACAAATAGTCTTGGGTTACAGCCAACTTTGGGGCCTCTTTTCACGGTAAGAAGATAGCCCTCAAAATTGTGATGAAATCATTAAACTACTCGCTCATAAGTATTTTACTTACTATATTGTAAGCGTTTTCTTTACAGATTCTTCAGTCCTCTTGGTATGGCACCTGTGGTTGCATTGGTTGGCTTAGGATTGTTTCAACGAGGATTTCCTGCGGTATGTATTGCTATGAGAAGGCCTTTAGGGTATTCAGTGGGTTCAGCCTCAAAGAGGAGTTTCCATTTCAATGTAATAAGCACTTCTTGGGGCCAAAGTTCACTTCAAGATGATTGCAAGTACTAACATCCAAGGCTCTATATTATAGTTTATCACAGATCATGTCATCCTTTCAGAAACTTAGGAACTAGAATTTTAAATCTTAGGTCTACCTTTTCATGAAGTATTATGCTACGTGTCAACTGGGACATATATCAATGCCAAAATCACTGAATCATAATCTGCTGAAAATTGAACTTCATTCCCCTTCGTTGCTTAATGAGCACCATGCTCCTCTTATATGATTGTGCTCACTCTACCAGATGGAAAGCTAAATCTTCTTCTTTTTCGTTACTGTTTCACCCTTTCTTTTATATTTATGTAACTAATTGCTGGAAGATCCTTTTCAGTTGGGCAATTGTGTGGAAATTGGGATACCAATGCTGTTGTTGATCATTGGATTGTCACTAGTAAGCACTTTAGTGTAATTCTTGGGTAATTCATTGCTATCTTGATAATTTCTTTCCTTCATCTTAGAATGGGTTGTATGATTTGCAGTATCTAAAGCATGTGAGGCCATTCAGAGATGTCCCTATTTTTGAACGATTCCCAGTCTTGGTATGCGTCACAATCATTTGGATCTATTCCCTTGTCTTGACTGCCAGTGGGGCTTATCAAGACAAGTCCCTTAGAACTCAAAGTAGTTGCCGCACAGACAGAGCTAATCTTATATCTACTGCCCCTTGGTAGTGTCAAAAACCTACTCTGGTTTCTCTCACGTCATGCTATGTTCCTTTTTTTCCTCTGGTTTTGAAATTTGTTGTGATTGTAGGTTCAAGCTCCCATACCCTCTGCAGTGGGGTCCACCAACATTTTCAGCTGGTCATTCGTTTGCTATGATGTCTGCGGTCCTTGTTTCAATGGTTGAGGTATGTATTTACTCATGCATGCCTAAATTGCTATCAAACTAATGGTCCACTATATCCCTTCCTAGGAAGGGACTAATTATGTAAACAGTTCTTTTGGTTGTCTTCTTTGTTATGTGGCTCAACATGTCCAGTTTCATTAGTTACCTTTTTCTAACTTGTATATTCAATGGCAGTCAACTGGTGCATACAAGGCAACATCTAGGTTGGCAATTGCTACTCCTCCTCCTGCTTATGTATTGAGCCGTGGCATTGGTTGGCAAGTAAGCTGTTTTGACACATTTGTGACACCTTGTTGTGGATGCACTTTCTCCCTGAGTTGGATTCTTATCATTCAAGATATTCAAGTAGATTTTCTTCATTGGGTCACCCATCTTCTTATACAACACATTTTAAATTGCACACATCAGGCACAGTTTTCATGGTCACATGTTGCTTTGGATGTTCAGTTTATTAAGTTGAATTTTATTTGGTTCCACCATTTCATTTCTTTGAGAGGGCTGAATAGTTTTGGTTTCTTATTTTTGGCAGGGAATAGGAATCTTGCTTGATGGTCTGTTTGGAACAGGCACTGGTTCTACTGTTTCTGTGTAAGACACTCCTAGATGAGCCTTAGTTGCTGGCTTGCGTTAGGTTCCATTGTGTACGCATATAGTTTGACAGGAATCATGATCACTTTTTCAGGGAAAATGCTGGGCTCCTTGGCTTAACTCGGGTTGGAAGTCGCAGAGTAGTTGAAATTTCCGCTGGCTTCATGATATTCTTCTCTACCCTAGGTTGGTTTTTATCCTTTTGAACAAAGCAATTTGGGCATGGTTGAATGGAAAGCACTTCCTGATTGTTTGCTCTTTCAATTCATCGGCACATAAGGGCTTTTGTTTTGAGAACTCACATTATACATTCCAAGTGGTGAAAATTCATTTTCCACTTATCTGTTCAGACTAGAATTGAAAATTTTCAGTTTTTTTTCATTTCTAAGATTAGTTGGGCCTTTGTTCCCAGACAACCGGTGCCAAAAACAGAAGTCTTTCTCATTTCCTCCCTCTTATCAATAATAAATTCTTCTTTTTGAGCTCACATCATTCTCTAATTGTCAGCTAATGTTTCCCAATAACCATCAAGAAAATTTTCTGAATGGTTCATTCGCTCCTTCCATGTTTGCAGGAAAATTTGGAGCTGTGTTTGCATCTATACCCTTCCCAATATTTGCTGCATTGTACTGTGTTCTCTTTGGGCTTGTGGGTATGTCATTGGCAAACTCAGTTTTCTTCTTTTGGATTGTCAGTGTCTTCACAATAGTTTGTTTCTTTGTATTTCAGCATCGGTTGGATTATCATTTCTTCAATTCACAAACATGAATTGCATGAGAAATCTCATCATTACTGGGCTTTCACTGTTCCTTGGGATATCTATCCCTCAGTTTTTCAATGAATATTGGAATCCTTCACACCGTGGTCTGGTTCATACAAACGCTGGATGGGTGAGTAAATTCTCAATATAAACTAATAGCCTAGTGATTATCTGAAAGGAAAATGATTTATACAGTACAAATCTCGGGTACTCCTTTTAAAAAGAAACCCATATGAAAAAATCAAACTTTTAATTGGCTTCTAGAGATATTATCGTTATGATTGTGAAACATGACCTCATTGCAGTTCAATGCATTTATCAATACCGTATTCTCGTCTCCTCCAACGGTGGGTTTGATAGTGGCAGTGTTTCTGGACAACACGTTAGAAGTAGACAAGTCAAAGACAGATAGAGGAATGACATGGTGGGGGAAGTTCAGAAGCTTTAGAGGTGATAACAGAAATGAAGAGTTCTACACTTTGCCATTCAATCTCAATAGGTTTTTCCCACCAACTTAGCCAATGTTCAGAGAGCCAGCCAGCCAGCCAGCAAATCGAGCTAATTAATTAGTTAATGCCTGCTGCAGCACTGCACTGCACTGCACTGCAATTAATTTAACATGATTTTTGTGTCTTGTGTAACTCCAAGATCATCATGACAAATGTCTTGGCAAATTCTAGCTATCACAATATATTTTTTTTGTGGGCCAAATCTCGTAAAATGGTCCGGATTAGAATTTCTGTTCATCATTTGATCCATGCTTAGATGCAATAAGAAGGGAAATTGGTTCTCTCTCTCTTTTTGGGTTTGAGTTGATTGTCTAATTTCAGCATTTATCCACACCATCTATAACATTCAATTTGATTTCTAACATTCTAGTTTTAAAAATTCAAATCAAATTATGTTATATAAGTATTTTAATTGAAATGCTACCCACAGTAAAGTTAGTAAAATCTCTAAGACTATTAATTATTCCATTCAAAAATGTATATTTCATATTAAATTTGATAGCCTCGTCGGAGAATTCCCCAAACCGATTCGGAGGAAAGCCAAGCCCAATAGACAGACGAACTTGATGATTAGCCCACCAAATTTAACCATAACATTCGAAGAATTAATTATCAAAAATAAATTATCCAAAATCTTTTTCTTTTAAAAAAAAAAAAAAAAAGGATTAACATATTTGCCTGGGTTTTCTTCAAAAGACAAAATTCTGGCTTTCAGAAATCTTAGCAATTACGAGGAGTGTTTGAAAAAATACGAAACATATTAAAAAAAAATTCAAATACCTATATATATATACACACACACACAATGCTAGGAGACTGAAAATGGTGCCCCCATTGTATCATGTGTGCAATTGTATTTTTTTTCAAACATTTTAAAAGAGAAATAAATAAATTAACTAATAGTCACTTCCGTAACTATTAAAAAAAATACAGGACCGATCAAATTAGAAATGCTACCCACCCATGCAGGGGTGGGGCTGACCCTTCCCCCCACCTCGCCCCGCACCCCACCAAAGGAAGGTAGGAGTGGACATCTCATCCGCCCCGACCCCCACCCACTCTAATAGTACCCATGGCCCACTAGGCCAAAAAATTGTTTTGAGTCTAAAAGTGAAAAAAAAAATACATTTCTAAAACCAAACTTTCACATAATTTAAATTTGTAAACATAACCATAATTTTAAAACTAATAACATAGTTTTTAAATTGTTGGTGTATATAATGTGTTATTGCAGCATAGTATAACCTTTATATAGAACACCAGAGTAATAAAAGAATCTCACTTAAGCAATGTGGAAGTCTTTATTCATACATACTATTCACATTAATGAGTCTCACATTATTACGTATAAATCTTGTATTACCTTGACCTCCTATATAAAGAATGAGGCAGAGGCAATGATTCACAAAATTAATAACATATCTCCTTTAACTTAAAAGTGTCTATCTCCGAAGAACAGTAATGAACAATAATCTTATTTTATGCTTTCCTTCTTCGTCCCCCTCTACTTCCTCACAGCACTACTCTTCACGATATCACCACAGCAAATACCAAAATCACAGTAAAATTACTATAAAATAAAAAAATCACCACACAAATCACGGTGGTGGAGGGGAAACTGGCCGTGTGTGAGAGGGAAAGATGCCGTGAGAGAGTGAGGGAAGGTGAGCATGCATGGTGGCTCGGTTGGACGTGAGGATGGCTACAAGAGGTGGTCGGTGGCCAAAGGAGGTCCCGGTGGTGGTGCGGTGGCCAGAGGAGGTGGAGTTTCGCCATGGGTGTGGAGAACCCGTGCAAGAGAGAAGTAGACTTCATGGGGGCAAACGGCAAGGAGATGGAGGCGACCGAGCTCGCTGGAGGAGGATGGCCGGTGGGAGGGGAGGCTACTGTGGAGGTGGTGGCACCGGAGGATGGCGCACGGCAGCGTAGCAACATCAAGCCCATTCGGGCTGTGCACTGCCGAGAGAGAGGAAGAGAGAGCGTGAGAAAGGGAGATCGGTGTGGGGGGACTTGCCGAAGTGAGATGGTGCTAGTGGAATGGGTGGTGATGCTTACAGGCGCACGGTAGCGCTGAGCTGGGCAGTGGAGGAATTGGGCATGGGGAGTACGCAATACGCTAAAGGAGAGGGAGGAGAAAGAGAGAGCGCGGGGGTAGAAAAGTGAGGGAGAAAGAGAGAGGGGCAGGGGTTTTATTGTAAAATCCAACGTCTAGGATCTAAAATTTGTTTAATGATATTGTGCAGATTTTATACACTTTAAAATTATATAAATAATTTCTATTAAAATTTAGAGATACAATTATAAGACTGTAATATTTATTACTATAATAAATAATTTCTCTTGTTAAAATTTATATATAAATAATTTCTCTTATTAAAACATTGATTTAAACTAATTTAATATTTAAATATTTAAAATATAAATAACATATCATACATAAACTATCAAATTTAATTTATAAAATACTAATATTTCATCATTAAATAAATGATAAAATTTTATTAAATATTTTTAAGAAATTAATCTCAACCATTCATTTTAAGTCCTTAGATAAATATTTTAAGTCCTTATTAAATATTTTTTAAAAAATTAAAACCATATAAATAATTAGAATTTTTACATAATTTAAATATGATAATATTCTTAATTAACTAAATTAGGCAAACGTGTGTGGGGAAGGAGAGAGAGGGAGAAAGGAAAAGAGCAGAAAAATGTTGGTTTTTGGTTTTAAATCTTAATCATTCATCTTAAATTTTCAGATTTAATTTAACAGTAGAAGTTTAAATATTGATTTAAATTAATATAAAATAGATAATTAAAATATAAATATTATATCATAATCATACACTTAAAATTAACTTTAATTTATTAAATATTAATTTTTTATCATTAAATAAAAGATAAAATTTTACTTAAATTAGATAAATGTCCCTTGAACGTCACTCTACTGCTAATATTTATATAAAGAGTAATGATATAGCCACAACCTTTTGTACAATACATTGTACAACAATGTGTTAAATGAGGGGTATTTTTATAAAATTATATTACTTTTATAAGATGTTTTATAAAAATACCCCATATTTAACACATTGTTATATAATGCGTTGTACAAAATGTTGTGAGTAAATCATTTTCCTTATATGAATATGTAATTCCTAGTAAGGGGTGGGAGAAGAGCAAGGCCCCATTGGGTCAGCCTGCCCCCACCCCAATTGGGATTTCTCCCTATGGGCAAGGTTGCACACTCCGCCTAGGTGGGGGCGAGACCAAGTGGCAAGGTGCAAGCCTTTACTGCCCTCCCCTATCAAATTGGGAGCACCACGTTCAGTCTCCTACCACTTTACAACATATATATTGGGGTCAACGAGGGCACACGCCTCACTACTCCGCCCCACATGGTAGGGCAGGCAACCCCTCCCGTCCATACAAAGGTGAGGATTCCTGCTCTGCCTACTTATATATATTTAAGAAAAATATTTTAATTATAAAAAAATTATATAAAATAATTCATAAATTAATATGATTTGATTTTATATTTCAGATTGTAAAATTATTTTTATTATAAAATAAATTTAACGGATCACATCCCAAATTAATTTATAAATTTATTTATGTCTCTTTGTGAATGGTTGTCTATATTTATAGATATTTATAAATATATGTTATTAGTTTTACTATATATAATATAGTATTTTTAGTCACTTTTAAGCCATAGAATCATTTTTGACATTTATAAAGGATGTCATGTAATACAAATATCTCACTTAGACAATGTATAACTTTTATATTCCATTGATCTTCTATAAAAAAAAGTCATATTGGATCACACTATAACTTTCACCAAATATGTATTAAAAAATTAAAAAATTATGTTATTATTTTTTAAATTATAGTCATATTTATAAATTTAAATTTATAATTTAAATTAAAAAAAATAGTCACATGAATAATTTTGAATTCAGAGAGGAGGCGAGAGAGGTAAAAACCCACACCCCACCCCAGCAAGATGGTGAAAACACGCAGCCCACCCCTGCAGGATGGTGATAACCCGCACCCCGCCGGGCTGGGTGTGGAAAAGGGGCTACCCCCGCATGGGCTGATGGTTCCCTTACTTTTATATATATATATATATAAAATAATTTACACAACATTTTCCACACTTATGTGTTCTAAATGAGGAATATATTGTATAAAGTTATGCAAGTATCATTATTCTATATATATTGAAAAATGCTAGTTTGTTTCATTTTTCCCCTCATTTTGCTCCTATTTGACTGCCTATGCATTCTAATTTTTTTTTTTCTTAACAATTAAGAAAGTGACTTCTATTTTATGTATTTTTAAAAATATTTCAAGATGTTTTAAAAACATTTAAAAGAAAAATAAATAAAAAGTACAATCGCCCTAAAAACACACAACGATAAATACTGAACGACCAAATGGCAACATCCATTATATAAATATATATAAAGACGATGCTACTATGCTGCCCAATGTGTATCGTTGGGCGTGCCCATAGTGGATTTATACTTTTTTAATTTTTTTTTCTTTTAAATATTTTTTAAACATCTTCAAATGTTTTGAAAAATAAATAATAGTTAATATATTGCAAAACTCACTCATTAATAATCACTTACTTAACTATTAAAAAAATAAAATACATACGCAGTGAAATTAAGATACAAATTCAAGCAGACAATATGTCATTTTTCTATATATAAGAACATGTATTCGTAAGAAGCCTCAGTTAGAGCCAGTCAAAAATTTGACATCAAAATAAATTCAGCCGGTAATTCCAACTAAAAAAAGACTAATCATCATCGGCTTCATAAGAACATAACCATTACTAATAAAAACGGAAATTTTAATATATATATTAAAAAAATAATTTATACAAATCGACAAGTTTTGCACAAATCTTTATAAAAAATTGACTCTAAATTAAAAAGTGTAAAAACAAATTATTTTTTTATTAATAAAATCTATTTTTTTACAAATGAATTGGATGAAACTTGTTTATTTATAACTTATATCTATCTCTAGAATATATATATATATATATATATATATAATCATATTGAGAAAAATGTAATCGTATAAATCGGCTCCATAGACCAACGGTATCAGATCCACAGATTCCTATCAGCATACGAAACATGGAATCACTCTCGGTCCAATCATAGCATCGCCGGTCACCGCCATTTATAGCTACCGGCGACGTGGCATCGGACCCTAAATAAGTAAAAATAAAGCATAAATTAAATGGACCCTTCAGAGACCCGTTTCAAATCAAACACACACACAGAGTGAGGGAGGACCGCACGATCCCGACCGATGAGCGACGCCAAAAACGCCGTTCCGAAGAGGAAACGGGTATGATGTACCGTCACCGGTGGATGGGAAGCATGGAACTTTCCCCAAGCTGTGTGCTGATTAAAGTGTCATACGGCACTTCCTATCAATTTCGGGAATTCTTCCTCATCGGGAAAAAAATAAGTTTTTCGAACTAAGATTAAAACGTATCTGAAAACCCTAGAAGCCCCAAATCAAAACACGATTGCTAAATTTTGGCCACCGGATTTGATGATACCTGATACCAGCCGCTTGAAGAAGAGGTGAGCGAGAGATGGGAGTGAGGAAAGGCCAACAGAGGAGAGGGCATTATATAGCGAAGACAATCACAATAAAAAACCCTAGTTTCTTTTATTTTTAGACGAACCCTAGTTCTCACTAGCGGCGCACGAGAGCTTATTTTTTGGGCTTATTGCGTTGAGCTTAGACGTTACGGGGGCCCAATTGAATGGGAACCAAAACAATTGTCACGCACCCAATTATGAGTGAATACTATTATAACCACAAATTATTAAAAATATATATAAATTAATATAATTTTATATGATACATTATATTTATTTTATAATTTATAATAAAATTAAATTTATAATCTAATATATCACATCAAATTATTTACGTTTATCAATTTATTTTTATGAAATCTTTTTATGACTAAAACATTTATTATCCTTTAAATAGTGGTCGATGTCAACAAATTACATATTTTTTAATCTATCATAGTTATAAAAAAAAAGTGTGGGGTTCACAAAAAAATGACAAATCCTCTCACACTAATGTAGCGTGATATGGTATGTTAAATATATTTTATAAAAAAATCATAACAATATTACGTATTACATCAAACCATATCAGCTTATGAGAGAATTTTGCAATTGGACATTTCAAGATGATAACATATCATTAAAATGTTATTCTTTTAATTCTGAGTTTTAGTATAATTTGAATTTCAAGTTTTGAATAAAAATAGGATTATCTTCTAGGTTAGAGGAAAATTTTCTAACTTGATGGATAAATGTAACAAATGTATATTAAGCATTCTAGATGCCTTCTATATTAAAACAAAAGTTCTTTAAAAAGTTCTAATATGTTCCTTAAAGATATAAGAAGTAAATGTTTATTAATGATATTAAAAAACATCATGTCATCCTCATTTAAATTTGTCAAACCTAATTTGGGCGAAATTTCGTTCTTGGCATGATCACCATTTATTTTTATAGACAGTGGTAAAAAAATTAGTAAATTTTATGACTCTTTCAATGTGGCCTCCTTGATAACCCATTTCAAAGATATTAAGCCAATATTTTCCTGGTTTTAGTATTTAATAATTTAACATTATATCCATGCAAAATGTTAAGATATTTTATGTAACACCCTAAACTTAAATATCTGATTTAGGAAAGTTAGGATTGCATTAGAATTAGTTTCTATTTTTAAAAAGTAAAATTTAGATTAAACTCGACAAATTAGGCCAAGCTCACTGAGCCCAAGCCCACAAAGGTGGAGGGCGAACAAGCTCAAGCACTATGCTCGCACAAGCCCATTGAGAGCCCATGGAAAAGCCGTTAAGGTTAGGGCAAAAACTTACTTCAATCACAACTCCTAAACAAATCACATCTTCTAACCCAGCAAAAAACGTTAGGTTGACCAAGACTCCAAGTCCCATTCGGATGTCTCAATAGGTCACAACACTAGAAATTTCATTCCTCTTGGACTTGATATCTCGAAAATCCCATACATGAAACATAGCAAGTATGATGTTTAACCGTTAAGAAAGTTTATATTGTTGCCTAAATTATTATACGTTCAATTTAAGAATTTGAAGACACACATGATTAGCTCAAATTGCAAAAAAATCAATGTAAGTGACTATGATCGTGTTCTTCTACACATCACTTTTATATAAAACTGTAAAGTTTCTTTTGCAAAAGTATATATGTAGTAAATGTTTTAAGAAAAGAATATATGTGTACATCTTTCACTGATAGCCCATTTTGATGAACCCTTTTGTTGGGTGCCCCTGTCCCACCCCTGCATGAGCATAAGGATAGTTTTGGACTTTGTACCACAGCACTGCCCCTGTCCAGACACCAAGGGGCGAATTGGCCCCCACAATTGTCTGCCCCACCTTGCCCATTGCCCATACACGACAAAAAAGTTCAAAACAACTTAGAAACGCCAAAAAATTCAAAACAACCGAAAATCCACAACAAAATACAAATCCATAACAAATCGGGAAAAAGAAAAAAAAAATCCAAAACAGAACAGATATGACTTCAAGCAAACTCTACAAAGCACCCTTCGTGGCCGTGGTTCCACGGCCATTCAACTTCGTGCTTCAAGAAGGAGAAGAAGAAAAAGTGGAGGAGTTGAGGAGGAGAGAGAGAGAGAGAGAGAGAGAGGGGGAGGTAGAGGATTGGGTTTTAAGTTAAACCTAATCCTAAATGACGTTGTTTTGGGAATAACTCTTCAAAACGACGTCGTTTTATTAAAGAAAAATATTTTTTTTAACATATATGTATGTGTGTGTGTATATATATATTATAATATATAGAATATAATATATATATATATGGGACCTAGGTTTGGCAGATGAGGTAAAACCCCAGGCGGGCTTGGGCCAGCCCAGGCCCCACCCCCAGCTCCTAGCTTCGTGCGGGTACACACCCCTTGTTTGGGGACAAATGCCTTCGCCCCAACAAGGCAGGTGCCGAACAGGGTGGGGGTGGGGTGGAGGTCAGCGATGCCTCACCGCCTAGCCCTACTATTTATGATGAAGGATGTTATATGATTTTTTTAACTGCATGACTAATGTGTGACTGAATACTATATAGTGCGACAATTTATTTAAAAGAATGTAAGGTAATGCAAGGTTAATGTAAAGAAAAGAAAAGAAAATGAAATAATATGATTGATGTATTTAATGTGTTTGATAAGATTAATGAACTAACCATATGAGGTTGAGGACGGTACCATGAGGTTGGGACAAATGAAAACGTTGGAATGCATCACTAGCAGTGCACCTTGTCATTCTTAAGATTTGGTTCTTATCTGCTAACTACGGGAAGAACCACTAATCACAAGGGTCGCTAACCCTAACAACTGGGGTTAACAGTACGTAAACGACCATTAAGGATGAGGTTAAAATAACAAAATAAATTTAATGGTTAAGGTTAAGGAAATAACTTTTTTATTTTCTATATATTCTAAGGTAAACTTTTATGTATGCGTAAAGGCAATACTTCTCAAGAATGTTAATGTTAGCTGAAATCCTATGTTTATATTATGACTGCATAATGTGGTTTCTTACTAAGTATTCAATTCATTTTAATTGTTTTTAGTAACCCAAGTGAGAAAGGTTTTGAGGATGCTGCGAGTAAGGAAGTTGTCCAGGAGGGCGACATTCACAATGAGGCTTGATACTTGAGAAAGAATCTTGACTTTTTTGCAATGCGTGTCGCAAGATAAATTATTATCTTTTAATTAAGTGCTATTGAATAAATGTTTATTTAGAGAGATTTCTAATAATAAAGCATTTTGTGAAATTTTATTATTTATGGAATCTTTTATACTTGTTGTAAGAAATGTATATTTTAAAGTTAGTGACATCCAGTTCTTCTAACTTTACAAACCTGAGAGGGATGAGGCGTTACATTTTAATTTAAATATTTGTACTTATTAGTTGGCATATAAGTGGGGAACACATCCTCCAACCACTATTATAACTTGAGGTAATTTGCTAAACAAAATTTAAGTTTTAATTTTTTTAATTTTTCTGTCTAAGATTTGGCAGCTTATAAGGGAACTACGGACAAGAGAAAATGTGTTTCAATTGTTTTTAAATTGCAAAGCTTACCAAAAAAAAAAAGTTATTTAATGTTATATTTTTTATTAAGTTCAAGCGAGTTCTTTTTAAGATAAAGTTGATGCGATTTGATGTATTAGATTTTATATTTAATTTATATTAAAAAATACTTTATGAATATTTTTACTTGTAAGTTGTGGTACAGAAAATATATATTCTATATTATTAATATGACATAATTTAATTTATAAATGTTTTAAAATTTTCTTCGGTCGTATTAGAATTAGGCCTGCAACCCAAGCAACTCAGGTTGTGTTTGGGCCCGACCCTACCCGAGTCGGGTCAACCCATTTCTTCTCAAAGTCTGAAGCAACCATTCATGACTATCAGACTGATCCTTTTCAACTCCAACCTGCTCGAAAAGCATCACACTTCAACTCCAACCCACTCGAAAACATGCAACCAGTGCCTCGAGAACAGCTCCCCATGCGCCTCTTACACCACCAGCCTCTCCACCCTTTAGGCCTAGTACCTGACCGGACCCTCCAACGACAACGTCTCTGACTGCACCGCATACCCCTCGATTTATGCAGTTGCGTTCGCCAATCTTTATTCTTGATTTTACGTCCTCGAGCTCCAAAAGTAATTGGCGAAAGGTAATCTTGGACCCTTGGTTGTCTTGATTGCTTGCGGTGTTGGGACTTTGCTCCTGATTGGTGGGGGTTGGTTTTAGGGTTGCACAAAAAAGAAGAAAAATAAGACAAATAAGATGAAGAAGAATCGTGTGAAAGAAAAGAAATAGTTTGATCGTTTTGACGAATAACCTGATCTGCAAACTAGTTCAAATCGTGTTTTCTGGGCGGGTCGGGTTCTACACTTTTTTGCACAACCCTAATAGAATGATGTATTCTCTTATTAAAGAAAAAATAATAATAATAAAGAAAGAAAAAAGAAAAGAAAAGAAGAATGATGTATTCCCTCGCGGATAGAATTTTTCAAACTTTATAAGATAACATATCTCATCAATGACATGAATGAATCAATTTTATATAATTACTTTCGGTTGAATGATTTCAAAGTAAATTGCCGTCCCAATTTTCAATTTTCTCTTCACTTCTTGCCGTTCTTGGTCAGGCCGCGTTCGGTTGTCCAGGAAAATGTCGATGGGGACTGACACCACCTGGGTTGGAAAGAAGCCTCTCAGGCGCATCGGAGGCATGTCCGATGCCCTCTCCATCGCTGCCGATCTTGGTTTCTCTGTCTCCCCTCCTCCTACACTGGTAGAAAACCCCCACCCACCTTATCTCTGTTTGTATATACCCTTGTAATGTACGTCCTATTTTGCATTTAGTCTCACTTTTCGTAAGTCTGATCTCGACCCATTTTGCTTCTATGTGCGATAATTCGATTTGCATTGTACCCTCAATTTTGTATTCTCTTTCATTTTGAATCTCAGCGTGAAAAACCAAGTTACAAATTGATCGCTAGTGTGGTAGCAAGTAGCGTGGTGTAAGTTGTGGCAGCAAGTTCTTTGAAATGCAAATTAGTAATGAAGCGATTTGGTTATTTATTTAGGGCTTAGATCGAAGGCAGAAGATTGTTTATTTTGTATCCAATATATTCATTGCCCATATGTGAAATTCAAATTATAAACTAATATGCTATATTATATTTTTTCTTCGGTGGTAAGGTCTACATGCTGTGGTTTTGGTGAGGTTTTGAGTGATCTGGACTGACCGGTACAAAACAGCAACTTGGTACTCAAAATTCTTAAGTGGACAAGGCAAAGGATTCTCGTAGGTAGTTCCTAATATTAATGATTTTATCACTGTTACACTCCATGTGTTTAATGGGGATGAAGAGAAGATGGGGATGTTATGTTCACGGATCTATATGACTATGGAAGCAGGGACGAATCTAGAATTGAAGCTTAGCAGGGGCAAATTGAATTAAATATTTTTGGGGGGCCAGTTTTAATAAAATAATTGTAGATGCTTAAAAAAGATGCCTCTATTTTCAATATTTACATGTTACAAAGTAACACTCATCATTTGGTAAATAACAATGTTGAAGCGTTGGAATTGTGATTGAGCTTGTCATTTTTTTCTTTTGGGTAGGAAGAACTCCAGAACTTATCCACTACAACTGGTGAGAAGGGTGATGACTTGATAAGGGTCTTAAGAGATCTTACCACTGTACAGAGAAGAATAGCAGATCTGCAGGTGGAACTTCAAGGTCGAAAGGTGAGTTATCCTGGTCTCAATTATGACCCGTTTCAATTTATTTTGTGCATGAAGGTTACTTCTGTAGCATAAGGAAATGAAGTTACAATATATAGTTTTGGGGGTAGGTTATACTTTACCTCCTCAAACTATCACCAAACTATCAAAGTTTTCACTTTGCCCCTAGATCAAAATATACATTGCAATTTACCCCCATTAAAATCTAGTTGTTATATGGATGAAAAATAGGTAAAGTGGTACAATCTTGACAGTTCGATCTTAAAGGAGGGGGCAATTTTCAAGATAATAGTAATTTTGGGGGCAAAATGATAACTTCAACAGTTTGGTGGTCATATTGCAAAATGAATAGCAGTTTGGGGGGCTAAAGTGTAACTTCCCCTCGTTTTGGGTTTCATTTTCAAATATCGCAACCACAATTTGCATGCAAAACTTGTGTAATTAGCTTGGTTTGTAAATTTTTAGGATGATAAAAATGTGGCACATTTGACGCATGTGAGCGAGATGGAAAAGAAGATTGAGACTTTGGCAAGGATTACCACTATACTGAAAGATGTCATACAGAATAAGGTAATTTTTTTGCTTTCAATTTGTTCATCATTATCTTCTTGATATGTATAAGCTGAAATGATGTATATTCTTCATGCCAAAGCTCCATGTGTTTCTCATTGAAAATCTTCAGCTCCTTCTGTTTCTCATTGAAAATCTTCAGCTCCTTTTGTTTCTCGTTGAAAATCTTCATGTCCAATCTTCTATACATGTGAATGCATATGCAGAGTATGAGCCAAGCATGCAAATGCTTGTGCATGTGCACACAAAAATGAAACTGTGCATCTGTATGCATTCTTTCTCTTAAATATGTTTTAGTAATAAGTTGGTTAATTTCAGGGCTGATTTGGTTAACTAGCTTTTGGTTTCATTAAAAGTGGTGACTACTACAATTCTCTGCAATTATTCCTCTTTCCCTTTCCTTCTTTCCATGGGCGGGCATTGGATTGAGGACTAACTGTTGTGCATTCAATTGCTACAGACTAGATCAATGATTTCATCCCTATCTGCACTATTAAGACACTGTTATTTCTCGTGATGATATCAATGACTTAAGAGTAAAATTGACCGGCCGTTGAGCATTTAAACTACTACACGATGTGTTCAACTTCCATGAACAAACAGCGGCTGCTATGCTGACAATAACCCAGAAATATTTTTGGGTTGCTTCAAGAATAATTCTTATAAGGCCTATATGAGGCATCTATCCTACCTATTAAAAAAAATATGAACATCTATCCTTGGGATTATTTGTACTAAATGACTATAGCCAAGATAATGAAATTGCAGTGAGGACCATAGTTTGAGAAATGATATTGCAAGTTAAATTTTTTACTGAAAATTATTTCTCTTGCAACCTGAAATAGAATATCTCAACATTGCTGCCAATGAAAGCGCTGGCTGTATTTTCAAGAAAATGCTTATGTTTTTCTGGTTGAATTATAGTGGGCACAAGAAATTATTTAAATTTCCTCAGCATACCATATATGTGCCACATTAAACATATGGGTTCATTTAACCTGTCATTTCTTGTTTCAATCTTAAATATTGGCAGGATCGCATCATAGCTCGTCTTCAACAGCCATACTCACTAGATTGCATCCCAGTGGAAGCAGAATATCAGGTTGGTCCGAGGAATTTCATCTCTCTCTCTCTCTGTAACACCCTGTCCTCACGGTTAATAATAAAGTCACTTTTAAAAATTCTCGGGAATTGGAGTGTTTACTATTGAAGCTTGACTTAAAAATATTTTTTTTTTATTCTAAAGGAAGCGTCAGGTACAAAGATTCTTTATAATAAAGAGTCGTTTTGAATTAAAATATTGAGATCATAAAAGAGAGTGCGCGGAAGCATTTATTAAAATTTCTCAAAGCCCGTACCATAAAAATTATAACTTAAAATATTTGTACATGATCTAGGCTACTGTCACGCCTCCCTGGACTAAGTCTCATCATGCAACTCTATCGTCATAATTATCCTGACTTGGGGTGGTTAAAAAACATAACAATAAACTAAAATGAGTCGATGACTCAGTAAAAAACTCATTATAACGTAAACATACTTAACATAAGATTTTTCATAAAATATTTCATGCTGAGAATTTAAAATCATGACTGATCATACTAATTCTTATGCTATGTATGGCTGATTTATCTGAATTAGCTGACTAATCTGACTTATCTGGCTAGCCAACACACTTAACCTTGTCTGCAAGGTTGTGCGCTAACTTCTCCTGCTGTAGCAAAAGAAGCCAACTGTGTAGTACTCTGGTGTACTGCGGTGGACCACGCTTGAGTCCGTGGCTTGCATGCCCATCCTGAAACTGCATTGGTACCATGCATTTGAATGACCATCTGATTAACTGTTCAGAGTTTATCTTACACTTGATCTTATGAAAGCTTACGTGTTTTATGCAACGTGAGATGCGTAATACATACATAACTATAATATGCGGAATGAAACATGATGAATGACGTGCTTGCAAATATCATGACATGCGTGGCACATAAACACTAGCTTCGAAAGAACTGGCTTTAATAATAATATATATAACTAGCTAATGTATGTTAATCCTAATTTATGATCAAATTGCTTATTTTGCAGTGTTACTTCCTAAAATTTCCGACATAAAATCTATCACGGTACTGGATTGGGAGGCTTATTTTTTTTTTTTCCAAATAACACGTGGAAAAGAGATATTTATAGAGAGATTTGGGAGAGGGTGACGACCAGTTTGAGTTTGACTTAGTTAAAGAGTTTTAACGTGAAGATGACTTGTAAAGTTGTATCCCTGTTGGAAAAGGATACCGATGAGTTCAAGTTGGACTCAGTCACGATCATTCAAGAAGAGAATTTGAATTTAAAAACATGATCTAGTAGTTCATTCAATGTAAAGATTGGTAATGACTGAGACTGTGCAGGGGACTTCAATCAGTGATGATTTTAAATTAAAATAAATTTTTAATTGTCGATCTTTAAATTTTAAAAGGAGTCTAACTCGCTCAATAAATAATAAATGAGATTTAACCTAGTTATTGAGCCTAATTAAAACTCTTAATCAACATAAATAATTTATTGCTCGTGGGCTTATTCAATATGGCCCATTAAATATAATTTAGGCCCAATAAAAATTATTAATATCTCGACCTTAGAATTATTGGGCCGGGTCGTTACTCTCTCTCTCTCTCAACCCATTTTTTGACCCATTCTATTCCTAATTCACTCACCATCATGTGACTAGTCTGGTTTACATACTAACAGCTTTTGGTAAAAGAGAATTAGGCACAGTTGCAAGGCATGTAGTTGGACTGCCAATGTTAGAATACAAAATGGTGACTGTTTTTATCACCTAATACGTTCCCTGAGGTGGGGACTTATCTAATGAGAATAATAGCATGTATTTCTAGAATGACAGCATAAATTTCTGGCTTGGTTAGTGCCTTATGCATGATGGCAGCCCCATTACCTGCAGTAAACTCTCTGCACTCTCACTCTCAAAACACTCAATTATGTGGAAAAGAATTAGATATGATAGATTCTACGAATCCTACGGTTCACACAATTTGAAGAGAAGGGATGAGAGATTGAAGTGTTCTTTCTTCATCCTTGCTGTTTTATTAGTAGCATGAGTTGAATCTACTAATGCTGTACCAATTTCTACATAGGATTTCTTTGCATAAAAAAGAGTGGCTCAAATTATAGTAGATTTAATAATGTAAGTCCAGTTTTAACTCCAGTGTGGTCAAAACTGGAGATTATCCAATACTTAGAAGGCTATTGAACAGTTTTAGTATTTTTTCTGTCATGTGAAATAGACTGTATTTCTAATGCTTAGGGCATCTTTCTCATGGGCTTCTGCAGAAACAATTCTCCGAATTACTGATGAAGGCTGCTAGCGATTACAGTGCCTTGACAACATCAGTTGCAGATTTTCAATGGAGTCAGAACTTTAAGGAGCCTCCTTCAGTATGGGGGGTAAGCTTATAAAGGCATTTAATTTGTTTCTAAACAAGTTCAGAGTGCATAATATGGCAGATTTTTTGTTCTATTCTTAGCTCTGGACTGCATTCCATGGTTATTATGTTCACATTTTTCTTTTGAATTAAATGCCCATGATGTATAGACTGAAATTCACCTAACATGAGTTTTGTTTAGATGAAATATGAGATAGCACGGGATTATTTGGCTCTGGTAAAAGCGCATGCATATTAGCCTTTGAACGCATGATGTATATTTTACTCAATTACAATTTAGTTCGGTCAAAATATTAAAGGTTAGTGGAGGCAGCAGATTGTTGAGAAATCAAGATTTTTCTTTCATTCCTTTTTCTCCAAAGTCAACTCTGAACTTTTTGACAAGTTATATTTTTTTTTTATATGTAATATCCACTATGAACTCGAGGCATAAGATGTTCTAATCAATAATAATATTGTATCTGTTTCCTGAAATCCTAAAGATCTCATAATACCGAACTTAAATTATGTTGTAGTTTATTGGGTCAGATCGATTTGTTCCCAAGCGTTCTGATAACTGCACCAATGACAAATATCCTTGAAGGGTAGATTTGGTGTAAAATGTGATACTCATCTTCTTCTCTTTTGATGTAGGAAATGCTTCGGCCAATTCCGGTTGCTTTAGCATCATGCACCCGATTTTTTGAGGCCATGTCTGCCATGAGAGAATCATTTGCAACACTAGAACATCTGAGAGTGGGTCCAGGCAATTCCTCTTTGCCTGCAACACCAGCCAGGGATGCCTCCCAAAGAGTGCCCGGGGACTCTGACTGTGTGACTCCACCACCTTGGAGAAATGAACCAAGCTCTGATGACTTAGCTACTAGAAGCCTAAGGAGACAAGAAATTGGGCGACAAGAAGCAGAAGATGAAAACAGTGAGGTATCTGATTTTACTCAGGTTGATGGCACTACTCAGAGGAGATTGTCGTGGCCACCTGCAATTAAAAAGAGTGGAATTTAGTCCCATAAGGTGGGTACCATTGTATGTAGTATGATAATATATGTTCCATCCAGCACATATTCTGTCTTTAATATATCCATTTGCAATGAAAAATGTAACAGCAATACCATTCACCATGGAAAAAAAAAAAAAATCCATTCATTTGTGCAGTGTTACTTAATATTGTTTTCTCTGCTATTTTGAAATGACATGTACTTCTTTGCATTCTTACTTGTAAAGTTTTTATTTCACTTCAAATTTAAAATACAAGTGATGGTCATGTCATTTTTCTTCAACAAGTAGGGTCGTGTTTGCCTCTTTCCTTCTCACCTTATTCAAATTTGGTTTGTATCTGAACAAAATTATTTACAATTCTTTATATAACTATATTTTAAATTGAGGATCTTCCGGTGAAATTGTGTTATTTTTATAAGTTATTTTATAACAATGTTCTTTATTTAAAATAAAATTGTATAAAGGACTGTAAAAGTGGTTATATATATTATCTTATAAAACTATATATATATATATATATATTTAGGTTGTGTTTGGATGTTGAAGTGAGTTGAGTTGAGTTGAGTTGAGATGATAAAATATTATTAGAATATTATTTTTTAATATTATTATTATTTTAAGATTTGAAAAAGTTGAATTGTTTATTATATTTTGTATTAAAATTTAAAAAAATTATAATGATGAGTTGAGATGAGTTGAGAATAATTAGATAACCAATCGAAGTTTCTAGAGAATAGGAATTTTAAGAAAAAATGTAAAATTTTAAATTGCTGACATGACAACTGACAAGTGTGTTTAAGACGGCATCTCAGTTGGTAACATTTGAGGCCAGCCTTAAAAATGAACATCGAACAAGCGTGCAAATAATGGTTATTTATGCTTTATCTACGTGGGTTTCATGTTTTAGCCGCGTGTCGTTAATGAAAATGTCTCAAGTTGAACATTTTTGGACGACTCTTTATCGAGAAAATTTTAGTTTTATGAATTAATATAATTTGATGTGATTTGTTAAATTGTAAAGTTATTTTTATTATAAAATAAATCTAACAGATCAGATGAAATCACATTAATTTATATAATTTTTTTTATATAATTTTTTTTGTAGATAAGGTAGTCCTCCATATTATTGTCCTCTAGAACACTGCCTCCTCAACATCAAATTCAATCCACTATTCTTTTCTTCGTGCGCATTTTTGGGCCTCAAAATGAGCAATAAGCAGTAAAAGTAAGGTCCACCACTACCTTATATAGGAAAAAAATGAAAATTGATTTGAACATCTTAAAGCTATGGTTGGGTTGAAATATAATAAATTTTATTATAAATAATATATAAAATAATTATAAGTGTACCATTACTCTTGAGTTAAATGTACACGAACACTTATAAGTAAAAAATGTTCAAATTAAAAAAATTGTAAATTTGTTAAAAAAAAAAAATGGTTACTACTGGTGTTAGTCTGTGTTATAGTTCCCTTGTATTGTCTGTCCATGTATCTATTATTCTTGTATTAAAATTTACGAATAATATTTTATGGTTGAGAGTAGTCAAGTTGTGTAAGATAGTAAAAAATGCTCAAAAAAACAAAACAAATTGTAGATTCTAAATTGCTCCCCTTGGCATTCCCACGTTTCTTTTTCTTTTATAGTGAGCCCGCCCACGTTTCACCCATTTGAATGGTGCATTCTTTTCACATCCGAAAGAGTGGGATAATGCATTAGAAAGAAGAAAAGACGCGACCCTCTAGAATAGCTCCTCCTTTCTAGAAAAAAACCCAATTTTTTTGAGTGTTTCCCACCCACCTCTCCACTCATTTTCTAATATGGCTCTGTGTATATATTTTTATGGTAGTATTTTTTTCTTCTCCTTTCCCTGAGTTTGATTTTGGTCAGATATACTGCACTCCTATGACTGTGTGTCGACACGCTACCCACCAAGCAACTCTTTAGTTGCCAATCTACCGAAATGAAGCAGAACAACAACAAAATTCTCAACACATGACCCTCACACGCAGTTTGTTCCGCGCGTGGCCTTCAAGCACCGTTGCGCCTTGATGAGTCCATCAGCTACGCGTGCTACACCAGTAGATTTCCCACCTCAGATCTTGCCCACCAATCACCAGTGCGTGGTCTCCATGTGCCACCATAGACGCGTGTGAAGAAAGTTGGTTCACTGCAGTCCAATTCATCTGATGCTGATTTTTCTATTATGTTTTCACTTTTCCTAACTAATGATCTTGAAGAAGTGAATACGGATCTCTCCAAGAAACATCTCAAAACAACAAACTGCAGTGCACCTTCAACTTCTACCGCTTTCAGCAGTGACTCCACAATTTGTGTAGCTATGCGAACTGTGAAAAATCATCTTTTAGGACGACGCCTTCTTTGTAGGGCATGGATGGGAGGACCAAGTATTTGGTCCCAAGATCCCTCTTTTTCTTAATTTTCCTTTATTTTTATACTGTAGTTGTTGTAATGGGATGTTTGTTGGGATCTTAACCCCCTACTCATGTATCTTATTTTCCTTTATTGACTGATAATTTGCCTGCTTAGAAGAAAAAATGCATTAGAAAGAAACTTAATTATGTCTCGTGGCTTCATGTAATGGCACTAATGCCAGTCGCCCCTCAAAATAGTCAGATTCTGCTTTTATATAAATTATGTATAAATATATATATATATATATATATATATATATATATATATATTATGGAAGATATGATAATCGGCTTTTTAGGTTATCATATCGTTACACAGCATAAAACTCTGAATTCAAAAAAGTGAAATAATATTTATATTTTTAGGATGTACAAATTATGTACATTCTCTTTAAAAAAAAAAAAAGATAAATATTAAACCTACATGAAAAATTATTTTTTTAATAGTGAGTAATACATTTTTTTAAATAGAGTACACGAGATTTACACACTTTAAAACTGTATATAACATTATTAAAAAGAAGACCATAAATTGAAATATTGGTACTGCTCGCTAGCACTATCAAGATAAGTAATACAATTGGCCACCATAATATAAAATGAAATGTTTTAATTATGAAGAAATTTTATAAAAATAAATTTAAAAATTAATGTACTATGTCAGATTATAAAATTATTTTTATTAAAAAATAAATTTAATGCATCATATAAAACTACATTAATTTAAATTTATTTTTATAAAATCTCTTTATATCTTTAACATTCTATAACATAAAACTAAGTTAATTTTCCTTCACTTGTATCTTATTTTGTTTAAATTCCCTCTGGTTGGCCAATGGATTAATATGTAGTGAAGGGTTGAAGAAATCTTAAACATTTAGAGCGGATCAGTGGTTAGCAATTTAATTTGAAAACTTGTACTTAATCTCATAATTAGAAGATCTCATTAAAGCATTAAATCGGCCTGGTCACATCAATTGTAGGTATACGATTCTAGAGCATGTAAGAAATAAAATCAATGACTTTTGCAGTGCTTTTGAGGTTTAAGACTGTGGGTAACTATAATATTTGAAAAGTAACGTCTCGTTTGGTAATAAAATTAGATAAATTATTTTGTTAAAAATTAAATAAAATATTATTTTTTAATATTATTTTATTTGAAAATTTTAAAAAATTGAATTATTTATTATATTTTATGTGAAAGTTTAAAAAAATTATAACGATTATATTAAATAAGATAAGATGAGATAATTTGATTTTATAAAACTAAATCAGTCCAAATGAATGAAAACAAGGAAAGTTTAATTATTATATCTAGACCTATGGTCTAAATGATTATATTTAATTATGTTATTTATAAGTAAGAAAAAAGAAGAAGATTTAGAGCATCCTAATCTATAATCTACATGAATTTCACATTCTTGCCTTCTGAGCTAAGGAATGAACCTTCAAGTTTCAAAGTCTATCACACATCACAATCAACATTCGACAGCCCAACCTCCCACGCACATAAATACTCGGGGAGCCTTATAGACAATATATTTATTAATAATCTGATATACAGCAGGTGGTGGTTGGAGACTCCTACAATGGAAGTATTCATATTTAAGAGACTTCGTTTGGATTACAAACTCATCTCAACTTATCATTACAACTTTTTTAAATTCTAATACAAAATATAATAAATAATTCAATTTTTTCAAATCTCAAAATAATAATAATATTAAAAAATAATATTTTAACAATATTTTATCATCTCAACTCAACTCAACTCAACTCACTTCAACATCCAAACATAGTGTTTTAAAAAAAACTCACACACACAGAGGAAGAAGAATATGGGACTTAAGGAAAAAAAAAAAAAGGTACGAACGTCAAGGTGATAGTCTAGTTGGTACGAGCAGAACATAATAAAGTCTAACTTTTAGGTCATGAAATGAACTTTAGACCAATTGAATATTTTGAATTATAGCATCGCCCTTAGAACAATAATTATAACTCAAACTAGACATTCCGCGAGGGGGAGAGGTTCTTATGGAAATGTTGTTATATTGGTCGCTCTAGCCTCTCCTTATTCTTAAGAAAAGAGAAAAAGATGGGATTGCACAAGTTATGGATGAATTATCACGGTTGGAGAAGATATCCTACACCACGACCTTGGCTAGGACGATCGATTGAAACGCAAAGATCCAAGTACATCGACTCTTAGGCATTGTTTGGATAATGAACTATTTTTAGATATTTTTAAAAATTAAATTTTAAATATTATTTAAATATAAAATTCTTTTTAATTTTAAAATTTTAAAATTTTCATCTAACCATTATATAATTATTATTTAAATACAAAACTCATTACAACTTTCATAAACTTCTAAACAAAACAAAAAAAAATAATACAATTTTCTTGCCTTTTTTTTATTTGTTTATCCCGTTACTACATGCATGCAGACCCATTTCCCTGACAGGCTGACACCATGACCGATGACACAGCCCACTTGCCTCCCATACAGCAATGATAAGTCATGATGGCAGCTTGCACCCTATGCATGTCCACGATTCATATTTTATTTATTTTTTATACCATGTGTAGATGTCCATTCCACGCATTTCTATTTTGTCCCGATGATGTGAAGTTTTTTGTTTCTCAAAAAATAAAAAATTATCCTTAATTAATAAATAATCTAACCTCAACATAGCAGAGATACAAATTTAATATAGAAGAGAAACAAACTACATTGTCATTCTACTGTATAAAATAACTTGTCATTTTTATCATCTTTAGATTAGTTTTTATTTTTTATAGACTAGTGTAAAAGACTAATAAAAAATATCACCTCATTCTTGTGGGATAAAGACGTAATTTATAGAATTTAGATAATATAATATAAGAAATAATAATTACAATTATAAAATATGTAAGTATCGTATATTTTTTTAAAAAAAATAAATAAATATAAAATTTATATAAAAAAATTAATAATTAAAAAAATAATTTAAATATATTAATATATTTTTATTATTTTTATTATTTTTTAAAAATATTTAAATATATTAAAAAAATTAAAAAATAACTAGTAGTATAAACGAGAGGTGCTCTTCATAACACAGGGAAGCACCGCTTTTTTGATTGGCATGCTTTTTTTTATGGCATTTCCTTCCCATTCCAATTCCAAAGGCTACCTGTACCTGGGCCCTACCACAAGGAAATCAGTGTTCCTTTTCCAATGGGGGCTCAGATGCGTCCAAATATGGAAGGCATGAATGCGATAAACACGGGACCCCACCACGGTCTGGAAATTCCATGTACTCCCAGAAGAGAATTGAAAAAGGAAGTAAAATATCACTTTGTATTTCTTATCAACGTGGACAACAAGCAAAGGTTACAAGCTGTATTTAAACAGAAAGCTTATGACAGAGTTGACATTATACACTAGGAAGGAAGGAGAGTATCATGGACAATTAATAATAAACGGTAGGTGCTGGGATATAAAAGAAAACTTTATAACAGGAAATTTTGAATATTTCCCTTGATTTCAGACATAGATCTTCATACTGAGATTGAGTCCGTGAGCTGTACTGCCTGACATCCGAAAATGTCTCCATGGATTTGAGCTGATCGTGAGGTTTCCTTTATTACTCTGCGTGCTCTGTTTGAGCTGGCTGATGTGCCTTAATATCCTCCCGCAAACTTGGCCGAGGTTGGAGGCAAAGTTTGATTCGAAATTTTGCAAGGGAGGCTTTAGACATAGGTTTGGTGAAGAGATCTGCCACCTGTTGGGTAGTCGATATATGTCGAGTAACATGGAGACCGAGAGCAACCCTTTCACGCACAAAATGATAGTCTAACTCGATGTGTTTGCTACGAGCATGGAAGACTGGGTTGATTGTCAGATGGAGAGCACTGATGTTGTCACAGAATAAAACTGGGGGGTTAGTTTGAGGAACACCAAGGTCTTTGAGAATGAATGTTAACCATGTAAGTTCTGCGGTAGTATGAGCCATGGCCCTATATTCAGCCTCCGTGCTTGAACGAGAGACAGTGTTTTGCTTCTTTGCACACCAGGAGATGGGATTGTGACCAAGAAAAGTGACATATCCAGTCGTTGAGCGGCGAGTAGTAGAACATCCTGCCCAATCGGAGTCAGAAAAAGCATAGAGATCAAGTGTAGTGTGAGAAGTTAAATCAAGACCAAGATGAATAGTGCCTTTGATGTAGCGCAAGATCCTTCGAACCATTTTAAGATGTGAAATAGTAGGTGCATGCATGAATTGGGAGACAAAATTAACACTATATGAGATGTCGGGTCGAGTGAGTGTTAAATATTGTAGAGCTCCAACAATCCCTCGATATAAGCTGGGATCATCAAGTGGTACATCACTGTCAAGGCCCTTAGTTTTTGCTTCTAGAGGCGTGCTCATGGGCTTGCAATCAACCATTTGTGTTTTCTCAAGAATGGTGAGCGCATAGTGAGCTTGTGAGAGATGTAATCCTGCAGATGTGGATGCAATTTGTATGCCAAGAAAATGATGGACAGGACCAAGATCCTTCATAGCAAACTCAGAATGTAAAAGATGAATAAAATTATGGAGAAGCTGTGAGTTAGAACCTGTAAGAAGCATGTCATCAACGTATAATAAAAGAATTAAAGTGCCTTGATTAGAATGCATTGTAAATAGAGAAGGATCAGCAAGGCTGCAAAAGAAACCATGTTTGAGAAGAAATGCACTGAAGCGGTCAAACCAAGCACGAGGTGCTTGTTTCAAGCCGTAGAGTGCTCGTTGAAGCTTGCACACGTGATTAGGAAACATAGGATTGGCCATGCCTGGTGGTTGTGCCATATAGATATCTTCAGAAATAAAGCCGTGGAGGAAAGCATTTTTAACGTCTAGTTGTCGGATATCCCAATGTCGAACTAAGGCAAAACTAAGAACAAGTCGGATTGTACCGGGTTTGATTACAGGAGAGAACGTGTCAATGTAGTCGATGCCATCCAATTGATGAAAGCCCTTGGCAACGACACGAGTTTTAAGACGATCAAGGGAGCCATCGGGATTGAGTTTTGGCTTGAGAACCCATTTCGAACCAATAACATGCATGGTGGGTTCACGAGGAACAAGCTGCCAGGTGTTGTTATGATGAAGAGCATCCATTTCCTCTTGCATGGCTGCCCTCCAACCATCATGACTGAGAGCAGCTTTAACTGAATGAGGTATCCTTGGAATATCTTGACTATCAACAATGAGAGCATATTTCGGATTTGGTTTGTGAATGCCATGTTGAGAGCGAGTCATCATATGCTGAGTTTGAGTTTCAGGGGGGTGAGATAATTCAGAAGGCTGGAGAAGCTCATGAGAAGCCTCAGTTTGAGACTCTGCGTGCTCTGTGAGAGGTGATATTGGTGCTGTGCTGGTGTCCTGATCCTGAGAAAAAAGAGAAGAGTTGGTAAGATGAGAAGTATCAGAAACGTGTTGAGATGTGTTATTTATCAATGCTGAAGAGGCTGGTGTGTGAGGAGGCTGGGGCAGATCAGAAGGTGGAAGGGGTAAATCATTGGAATCTGTAGGCAAAGTAGAAGGATTAGTTTGAGAAATAGGAAGAACAGTCCATGAGTCAAAAATACTTATCCATTGACCAGAAGAAATAACAGGAGTATGGCCTCGAGATTCCTTGAAGGGAAAACTAGTCTCATCAAACACTACATGTCGAGAGATAAACATTTTTTTTGTAGATGGATGGAAGCATTTGTACCCTTTGTGCTGATCACTATATCCCAGAAAAACGCAAGGTACTGTCTTGGGTTCAAATTTGTGTTTCCTAGTGTCCCAAGTATAAGGAAAACACTTTGATCCAAATACCCATAAAAAGGAGTAATTAGGATGCACACCATGCAATTTAAAATAAGGAGTATCTAAATTAATGGCAGTGGATGGTAAACGGTTAAGAAGAAAAACAGCAGTTGCAAATGCTTCAACCCATAAATAGAGAGGAACACCACTATGAAATAACATGGTCATACCTAGTTCACGAATTATTCTATGTCGACGTTCAACCATACCTGCTTGTTCAGGAGTGTGAGGGCAAGAAATTTGGTGAATGATGCCCTGTGATTGGAAGTGTGAGGTGAGCCTTGAATTAACGAATTCTCCTCCACCATCAGAGTGAAAGATTTTAATTTTTTTCTCAAACTGTCTCGCAACATATTGCTCAAAAACCAAGTAAGCATTAACAAATTCAGATTTTGTTTTGAGAGGAATAAGCCAAGTATACCGAGAGAAGTCATCAACTAAACAAGCATAATAACGATATTTTCCAAGAGACAAAACAGGTGATGGACCCCATAAATCACAGTGAATTTTATTGAAAATAGAAGTACTAGAATTGTTAGAACAAGAGAATGGCAATTTACTAATTTTGCCTAATTGACAGCTATCACAAATGGATTGCAACTTATTGGAACCGACAACATTAATTAATCCTTTGCTCTGAAGTAGTGTTAGAGTAGATGCTTGAGGATGTCCTAATCTTTGATGCCATACTTCTGCAGTGCCAGATTTGAACCTATGTGAAAAATGTAATTCATGAGGGCTGGAAATAACATATAAATCACCCTTGCGCCGGCCTGTCAACACCTTGTGACCTGTCTCTCGTTCCTTAACACAGAAATCAGTATTAGAGAATTCACAATTCAATGGATAGTGATCAGTAAGCTGACTTACAGACAATAAATTTCTTTTTAGATGAGGAACATGCAGGACATTATTAAGGGGTAGGACTTGAGTACCATTGGTAAGAGTGGCATCACTCTCAAATTAAAACAAGACAACTACCCTCTATGGCGAGAACAAGCTCTGGCTCTTGCTGAAAGCCAAGACATGGTTGGTCATCTCACAGGAGAAACACCCAAACCAACCATGCCCACCATACCAGCCACAGACAACTCTACAGATCAGTCCACAGATGCAATCATTGCATGGCGGAAATCAGATCGACTTCTTCGCGGATGGCTAATTGGCACACTTGCAGAAGAAGCACTTGGCCTTGTTATTGGCCTAGACACAGCCCAATCTGTCTGGGATGCTCTCAAAGAAGCATATGCACAAGACTCTCAGGAGAGAGAGTTCACTCTTCGACAGCAAATGACCTATCTGTGCAAAGACGACAACACAACCATTGCTGAACATATTCGCAATTTCAAGGGCATCTGCGATAATTTACTTTGTATTTCTTATCAACGTGAACAACAAGCAAAGGTTACAAGCTGTATTTAAACAGAAAGCCTATGACAGAGTTGACATTATACACTAGGAAGGAAGGAGAGTATCATGGACAATTAATAATAAACGGTAGGTGTTGGGATATAAAAGGAAACTTTATAACAGGAAACTTTGAATATTTCCCTTGATTTCAGACATAGATCTTCATACTGAGATTGAGTCCGTGAGCTGTACTGCCTGACATCCGAAAATGTCTCCATGGATTTGAGCTGATCGTGAGGTTTCCTTTATTACTCTGCGTGCTCTGTTTGAGCTGGCTGATGTGCCTTAATACTCCCACTTTAGGATTTCTCTCTTTTTGTTGTTTTTTTGTAAGATAAATAATATTTATACTCTTAATATTTAAAAAATAAAATAAATCTAAAATTTATATAAAAAAATAATTTTTTAATTAAAAAATCAAATTTTTTTAAAATAAATTAGCTGAATTTACATATCTTAAAATTATATTTAATATTTTATTATTTATTTTCACAAATGAAATGAGATAAATTGAAATAAAAATTAAAAGTTGAATAAAATATTATTTGAATATATTTTTTAATATTAGTTTTGTTTTGAAATTTAAAAAAATTGAATTATTTATTTTATTTTGTGTGAGAATTTAAAAAAATTATAATAATTAGATAAGTTGAAACAGAATGAAAAATTTTATAAAAGTGAACGAGATCTTAGTTCATATATTTTCACTTGTTCGGTAAACGATTTTTCTAGATTTTTACTTTTCCTATATTATTTCTTGTGATTTTAAATTTTATAATTCTATGTTTAAATTCAACAGTCCTTAAAGTTTCGTTAGACGTTCTCACATGATGTTTATATGAGTTTCCGTCCCTTGGTGATAAAACGAACATGCATGTATTCTGAATTGTTTATAGTCAGTTCCACGCTAATTTAAAAAGTGAAAAAGTTTAAAAATTTGTTTTTAAAATCAACAGATCATTTAAAAAAGCTATATTTTTAAAAAAGAAAATCCTGGAATAATTAAAAATTAAAAAATTAAAACAAAAAAACATAAATTATAAAATAATAACAAAAGTATACTAAAAGATTGAGATCTTAAAGAAAAAACCTAAAAACGGAAAACCAAATTTTATAAAAAATGTTACAGAAAAAATGGAAAAAAAAAAAAGTAATTAGAAACATTAAAAAAGATTAAAATTTTCGGGCGACGAAAAAAAAAAAAGTGCACTTCCGCTCAGGCTCCCTTCCACTGTTTTCAATTTCATACCGTACGGATCGATACGGCTAAAATTTTCCGTACTGATCGTTGGGCCGGTATATGTACTATATATATTTCGTATCGGTCTAAATATCAACTGTACATGCTAGTACCAGTCATACCAGCCTCAATTTCGACCTGTACCGACTTATATTTCGACTTTCAAATTTTTTTTTTTCAAACTATAAACTTATTTTTTTACTTTTAATTCAGACTAGACTATTTATAATTTATATATATATATATATTTATATATAATTTATTCATAATAGATTATTATTTTAGAATATAATTTTTATATATATTTATATATATATAATTTATTTATATATCGACTATTCTAAAACGATATTTATATCGAAATATTTCTTTTCAGTACCTTGATTGATACGATTTTCGATACAGTATTCTAAACATTGCTCTCTTCACCCTCACTTTGTAGAGAGGACCTCCCCCCCCCCAAAAAAAGAGCTTTGCTACACAACCTCCACCACACTCCACACTCCATACTTTTTTAAATTTTTAATATTTTTTTAAAATTTTTTTTTGAGTTTAAATTATTTTAAATTATTTATTCATTATTCATATAATAAATATTTAATAAAAGAAAAAAATAATAAAAATTAAAAATAATATGGAGTGTGGAGATTGTATGAATAGTAAGAAGTTGAGTAGATTTTTTGCCCAAAAAAACCCAAGTCATGCCGGGGTTGGTACTAGGAGGAGAGAGAGTAACGGGTAATCTCTTCTTGTGGTTGCTATGGCTTTTTTTCTTTTAATAAATAAATAAATTTTAGTGAATGCATTATATATAACTCATTAAAATTTTTTAAGGTTTCAATAAATTTAACAAATTAATATTTAAGGGCTGGTTTGGTTACACAATTAAACTATCTTATTTCATATCATTTTACATAATTATTATAATTTTTTTAAACTCTCACATAAAATATAATAAATAACTCACTTTTTTAAATATCAAAATAGAAATAATATTAAAATAATTATATTATAATAATATTTTTTTTCAACTCTTAACAAAATATTTCATCTCATTTCATCTGAACTGCATAACTAAACGAAACCTAAATAAAAAGTGCAATTTAAAAAAAATAGTTTTAGAGATATTATATATATCAAGTTATTAGTTTTGATAGTTTTGGATATGATCGGAAAATATTAAGAGCATATGAGGTGTAAAATGAAATTTCACGAGTATAAACGGAAAAACATAAAAATTAAAATAGTATTTTTTTAAGCAACCTTTTCATTTTATTGAGCAGTCAGTATGGTTTTGTTTTTAAAATTAAAACACTTCTCTCACTCTTAAAAACTTCCATCTTCCTTCTCTTTCATTCGTTAAAATATTTAATCTCATCTTATATTATTATTATAATTAATAAATAATTTAATTTTTTTAAATATCAAAACAATAATAATATTAAAAAAATAATATTTTATTTCCATTTTAATTTGAATGCCTCTTTGTATTAAAAAAAAAAAAAAAGGGGGCTACATCTCTTGAATTTATAGCGAAAGTAAGTAGAAAAATGGATCCGTGGGAGCAAACGGAGGAATGCCTTCAAGAACCCGAAAACAAATTATGACTTTATCGAATTTCAAACTCGTTCTTCTTTTCTTTAAAAAAAAAAAAAAGCTAAAAGGACAATAGTCCCTAAAAGTCAATAGTACCTAAATAAGTAGCTTACAAATATCCTCTTTTTCTACCTTAATTATATATAGGATCACACCACTTCTTATTAAAAGCAATCCTCCGTGGCCAACTTTTAGGATTTTAAAGATTGATGCAGTGTTTGGAAGATGAATTTAATTTAATTTAATTTATTTTAATTAATTATTGATGGAATTTATTATTATTTTAATTTCTCATAAACTGAATTTAATTTAATGAGACTTACAAAATCTTATTATTTACAATTTAATTTAATTCATCTTATCATTCAAACATAATCTAAGACACAAAAATATAAGTTCTGCAACATTTATGAAATCTCTTAAATAATATCATTAACTCTTTTTTTTTATATTTATTTATTCTTTATCGGACCAAAAATTCGTACAGCTCAAAGAATATTCTCATGTCATTTCATTTTTTTTAAAAGGGTGGTGCTACAGCCCCCGCTGGGGCTCCCGCTGGGGCTGTAGTATTATTTAATATATATTTTATTTAAATAATTTTTATATAGATTTTTTAATATTTAAAAATATTTTAAAAAAATAAAATAAAAATAAAATATTATTAAGAAAATATTTTTTTAATCTAAAAGTAAAAAATATATATTAAAAAATACTTTCTTAATCACGAAGTAAAATAAAAAATTATAAAAAAATATTTTTTTATAATTTTTTATTTTACTTCATGATTAAGAAAATATTTTTTAATAATATTATGATTTTTTTAAAAAATATTTAAAATAGTCATATTACAGCCCCCGTTGGGAGCTCCCGTTGAGCTTAACATGTACTTTTTTATGTGTAATTTTTTAATTTATTTTTTATATAGATTTTTTTTACACTTATAAATATTTTCAAAAAATAAAATAAATTTAAAATATCATTAAAAAACACTTCCTTAATCAGAAAGTAAAAAAAAAAAATCATTAAAAAACATTTCCTTAATTAGAAAGTAAAAAAAAAATCATTAAAAAATACTTCGTTAATCATAAAGTAAAAACAAAATCATTAAAAAACACTTCTTTAATCAAAAAGTAAAAACAAATCATTAAAAAACACTTACTTAATGAGAAAGTAAAAAAAAAAAAACACTTCATTAATCAGAAAGTAAAATACAAATCATTAAATATTAATTTTTATTCTACTTCGTAATTAAGAAAATATTTTTAAATAATATTATAATTTTTATTTTATTTTTTAAAATATTTAAAATTATTAAAAATATTTATATAAAAATAAATTTAAAAAATATATATAAAAAAATGCTACAGCCCCAACGGGAGCTCCCAGCGGGGCATGTAGCATTTTCCTTTTTAAAATATTCTCATGTCATTTCGGAAACGAGAAGAAATTCTCTTTTGTTTCCGAAGATATAAAAGAAATAAAAAGAAAAAAAACGTTATCGACATTTTAGAGCAGGATTAAATGAGATCATTTTAGATAAAAAATAATAATTAAGAAAAAATATTATTAGAATATTAATTTTTAATATTATTATTATTTTAAAATTTTAAAAAATTAAATTAAGATTTTAAAAAGTTAAATTATTTATTATATTTTATATAAAAATTTTAAAAAATTACAATAACATGATGAAATGATATATACTTTCAATCCAAACCAGACGTTAGTGAGAGGCGAAGTACGTAGAATACACGATACGGATGTTAACTTATATGGGAACGACACGTCAAAATAGAATGGAATCATGGATAGCATCTGATCTCTAAAAGGGCGAATGTCGCGGTTATAGCCCAGTATAAGTTTCCTTTGCCTTTTCCAACCTCTCCTTCCCAGAAATCTCTCCATCTCTCTTATCTGTGTCGCTGTGGACGATCGTGGCGGGAAGGTTCTTGATACCGATTATCTTGATTTTACACTTATACCCCCCTCGTTCTCATTCGACGCGTCTAAACTCGAACTTATCCATCTCCTCGATGGGACACGCCTTCCAACCCAAGCAACTGGAAATTCGACACAAATCCGAAACAGAGAGAGAGAGAAGCATTTCCTCTTCTATTATTAATTATATTATAATTTGAATCTCATTCATGGCAGTCGCAGTAAAAAGAGAAAACAACAATTTATCGAGTTTTGCGGATGAATGAATTCGCCTTTATAAATACCACACCGAAGGCCTCTTTCTCTCTCTCCTATCTCAATTATATATATATATATATATATATATAGAAGGTGATCTCTACCCGTCCGGTTGTTTTGCTGCGCCTGTCTGTTCCTTCTTGTCCGTTTGATTTCTCTGCCGCCGTCCAATTTTCCACCCTGGACTCCCTCCCTCTTATGAAGTTCCTTTGCGATCTCTCCCTCTCCCACTCCATCTTTGTCATTCTCGGTTCTCCTCCTTCCTTCTCATGGATTCGAGGTCCTCTCTCTATTTTTCTGTGTGGTGTGTATATATATGTGCATCAGTTTTTTGTAAATGTGTTTAACGTGGTGAATTCTGTATATAATGGTGTCAAGCAGTGAACTCTTCTGAATTGGTTGGGAAATTCGGCGTACAGAGCCTTGTTGATGGGGAATGGTGATGATGGGCAATGCTTTTTCCCCCTCACAAGTTTGCAAATTGGGTAAGCTTTCTCTCTTTTCTTCTTCTCTTCCCTTAAATTCTTTTTCATATTTGCATGATTGGTTAAAATTTTCAAACTCAATGCATGTTTTGTGTGACCTTCCTTGATTTCACTCGATATAGTTTGGAATCACCTTTTTCTTGTTTCTTTTTGGAATTTGGGGTATATGAGCGAAGATTGGTTTAGAAGAACGAAGAACGAGTACATTTTCAAACTTTTTTTTATGTGATTTTTAATTTTTCTTTGCTCATTAGTTAGCCCTTTCTTTTCTCAGATTTGTAGTGTCTAATTTGATTCTGGCTTTAGTTAAGGAGCTGAACATGGTTGAGCATGCGCTGAAGTTGGTTAACATTAAATTCATTAAGAGCTTTTCGATTGGGGTTGATGTAAAATCAAGTGAATCATACGAGACAAATTACAAACATTTAACTTTCTGCTGGAGAGTATCCGTGTAATGGTCTTTTAGGGATCGGACAAAATTAGTAAAATATTGGCGATAATTTTCTTCATTGGCCAACTATCTGATATGGTGGTGGCCCTAACTTTGAAGGGTACCTTTTGTTTGGTTGAATCGTTACTAATATGATGCATCTTGTGATTGCAGTGACTTGCAGTCTTATCTTTCAGATCTTAGCCTTTTCCTGGCTAGTGAAAGCAAGAAGTTGTATATCTTGGTGGACAATCGACCATGGTTGAGAGACCTAGGCTCAAGACGAGCCCAGTTATGGCAATTGATGGTTACCAAGGTTGTTAAGAGTATCTTTTTGTGTTTCAATTATCTTGCTTTACTCATTTTAAAGATTTTTTTCTTAATTCAGTCAAGGTTATCTCCTTTTGCAAACACGAAAGCACGGAGGGAGAGAAAGGTAGAAAAGGAGTCTTGTTGCGGATCGAACACTAGAAAATCAGACAAGCTCCAGAAATGGTTCTCATTGGTTGATGCAGCAACGTTGTCCCATAAGAGGGTTCTGCTACCTGTAAAAAAACTTCGTGATTCTTCTCTTTTTAGCAGCGAGTTGCATAGTACCTTGTATGGCTTTATTGTATTTGAAGTTTCATGGAGCAATGTTCGAGGCATCAACTACTTGAATGAGCTTCAGGTACTATTCTTTCTACATGCTCCATATTCTTTATTCAATTATTTGAATGTCATTTGTGTTCCATGGTTCTGATGTCACGAGCAGACTGATACATGTCTGGCTATAGAGGCCAAAGTTATGCAAAGATGGGAATTCGATACTATAGCTCAAGCTGCAAGCTCTATATCTTCATGGTTCTTGGGAATGCCCTCTGAAAAGAAACTCTTGAAAGAGTATCTTGATTCTGCCATAGGTACTCTTTTGCTATCATACTTTCTGATCTGCATTAGAAGAAAATGGATGTTTTATGATTTAAGAGATGCACCTGAGTATTGTTCTTCATCAGTGATATGATGTTAGACTGAGACATTTGGATTTTAGGTATCAGACATGGCATTGTGTGTTCTGCTATAACTTTTTATCTGCACATGTGGGGTTGTTTGTTCTGCTCTTTGCTTTGTGTCTGTGCATGTGTGGAAACAAGCAGCAATTTCCATATTTAAAGTCAATTTTGGGACTTATAAATTTGTTTCAATATGCTCTTTCTTATTTTGTTCGGCAAGCATTTGATGCATAAGGTGGCCTTATGGATGCCTCTTGCCCTGTGAGGTATGTACATGGAAACAAGCGACAATTTCCATGTTGGTAGGACAGTTTAATTGTTATCATTGTTAATTGATGGGGTAAAATAACCTAGCCAAAGATTTGCTTCTTGTACCACATGGAGCTGCAGATTTCCTTGTGCACTAAGATATGTGTGGTGTATCTTGAATTTTTGCGTTTCAAATCATTATGAGGCATGGTTCTTCTATATTTTAGAAGCAAATCAGAATGAACACATCTGGATTGGTGTTTGCTATATAACAATAGGTTATCTGCATCAGATGTTGTTATGCAATGGTGATAAACAGCTGCTGGCATATAACTTTAAGGACATGGCTCCTTTATATGTATTTGACTTTTTTTTTTGGTGGTTTTTGAGGGGTGAGGTGCCAAAGAAACATTTTGTAAACCTTGTCATTAAAATGTTTGTATAATTATTTGTCTTAATAGGCACTAAATGTCTTCATCTTGTTTGTTTTCTTTTCAGCCTTCCATTGCTTGCCTTTTGACAATCTATATTGAAAGTTGTCTATATAAAGTATGTTTAAATGTACATATATTTGAACCTTATCTGGTTTGACAAGTCTTAAATTGTTACAGTATGCCACGTTGCTGGAACTATATTATGTCTATACTACCGACCCAAGTGAGCTTTTAATAATGAGTTGAACCTTTTCAGGAGAAGTATTTTATGACACTGAAGAAAATTTCTCAAGAGGTATCCCTATTGATGATGATGAAATTGCCTGCACTGATGATCCATATGTTGAGGATGATTGTTTCCACCACCTTGGTGGCAATTTTAGTTTATATTCTGCTACTGATGAAAATACAAGTGCGTTTCACACGCCTCCTCCACCCACTGGGCCTTATAAGAGAAGAAAAGTAATGAAGTCCATTAGTATAGGAGTTGAAGATAATACATACTCTGAGAAAATACAAGGAGAAATTGACAACTCATTAGAAAACTCAGAAACTTGTTCCAGTGATTATGAAGATCCAGTTGAAGCTACCAATTACAGTGATGTCTTGATTTTGTTTCGGTTCAATGACCACGATCTCCCTTTTAAATTAGGGCAAATAATAATGTCTGATTTGCGGTTACTTACCTTGTTAGAGGCTGGGCTTCCATCCTGGGTTATTTTCCTTCAGTCATACCCAGGTTTTTGCCATCTTTATCGCCCATGGATGTGCCCTTTGGCAAGAGTCTTGTATGTTCTGATCTCAGTTGTCACTGTTCTCATAGGATTTTATGATTTATACAAAAATGTCCCAGTACTTAAGGCAACTGCTTTTCGTTTGTGTGGGCCTCTGTTGGATTGGATAGAGACTTGGGAGATGGTGTCAAGGATCAAGTACTTGGGAACAATGCTATTCCTACATAATTTTCAGAAGGCTGTTCAGTGGTTTCTTACAATTACACGTGCCACCCGATCCTTCCTTTCAGTTTTTACCCAGCCACTGCTACAGCCACTTTTGGAAGTTTTTGGGTTTTTTATTCCAGTCTGGAATGAACTTATCAAAGTGGTGGAGAGCTTCTCTTCGGTCCTTTGGATAGTGACTGGGTCCTTTTTCGGTATAGTGGAGTATCTCTTTGAGATCTTACTATTGCCAATATGGTTTAGCCTCTCAGTTATCTGGAGCATTGGTAGGTCATCAGCTCTTTTGGATTACTCATCCTTGTAACTCTTAAGCAAGGTCATATGATTAGCTTGATATGCTACTGATTGTGTATTTTCTTGTTTGCTCTATATTTCAGCAACATCCATTTTATATCCTATATTTTGGATCCTTTGGGAAATGGTCTATGCTCCGGTTCGCATGGTCCTTGCGTTAGCCAGTTTCGTGGTTTTTGTTTCTATTAGCATATATGAGATGCTTGGAGAAATATGGCAGTTTGTTAGTAGCATCTTTCAGCTTGCTTCAGCTTCTGAGGCAACAGTGAGAACATATGAAGTTTCCATTTGGCGTTCGCTTTGGAATGATCTCTTTTCCCAGGTTGTAAGAAAGTATTGCATCTGATTATGTGCGAATAGGCAAGTAATTCGCTAAGAAGACGTCTGCTAACTATGATAATTTCCCTTTTGTTTTCAGGTCTTCCGAGCTCTAAGGAGTATATTAAACGGTTTTGTTGCCTTCTTCACAGCCTGCAACAGGCATCGTCTCAGGTATACTTAATTAGTTATTCTACTTTTGAATCACATAAGAATTACTTGTTTGATTTCAAACTCCTTCATATCCTATGATACACATATTTGTATAGATTCTTGGCCAATTACAACATCTAGTTGGATCGTTACGTGGTTATGATCGTGGCAGCTGAAATGTATGGTGTAAAACAATTGATGTAATGAGTTTTGTTTTTTTTGTTTTATTTTGTTTTGTTTTTTTGTTTTTAAGTTCGGAAACCAGATATTCTATATATGTTTATAGCATGCTTGTTAGGAAATCTAAAGCTATAGGCAAAAATGTTGAAGTAATAAATAAACTAGGTGGTGGTTGTTCTGATATGATCAAATGGCCAAGGTACCTCAGGCCGTGGTCCCCCTGGCCGTGGTTCCCGCCCATGCTTCTCCAGCTACGTCTTTCCCCATCCTACCAGGTGATGGGCGGGTAGTCCAGACCCTTTCGCGGGCCCAGGAGAGGCTTTCGCTGCACTTCTACGGGGCTCTCTTGAACTCCGCTTCCAGTGAGTCCACGGTTTGCATCGCCCACCTCCTTAGTCACTTTGGGTGATGTTTGTGTTCATAATGTTATCAGTGAAAAGAACCCGTACATGGTCATGGAATTCTATGATAAGATCTGTAGCAAGGCAGTCTACACTGCTTCTACAGAAAGATGAAGAGAAAAATTGTAGATTGACACAATTATGGTTAATGCTGATGGAATTGTTGAAAATTACTTTGCATGGATACAGTTTGACCAGTGAGAATACTTTCGACCGATGCTTCTGATTCTAATCTTTATAGTTTCCTTTCAAATTCTTGTATAAGTACTTTGGATTTTGCACTTTTTAAAGTTCTTTACTGTGATTGCCAGTTTTGGCTGAGGTTTCTAATGGACGCTCCTATTGCTCTTTTGTATTTGGGTTTGAGCTTTCAGAAACTTCATGGTGACCCGTTGCTGCTTAGAATAGTTATATATAAGTTATTTAATCAGGACAATCCCAATGTTGTGCTGCTTTTTTGGAGATTGAAAATAACTGCTCTTGAAACTTTTAGGTTCTCTTGATCTTTAGATTGCAGCCACTTCTCTTGCTAACGACTGTTTTGACTTGTTGCTGTGCAGCATCTATAATCATATACAAGAGTTTATCCAGAGATTATTTGGTCAAAGCCATAGATCACGACGTACAGATTCAAGACATAGTAGACCTGCATCTAGGACTCAAAAGGCGGTAAGTAGTTGCATTTTGAAGATAATTGACTGCCACTTTCTTACAGAAGATTGTAGCAAACAAAGCAAGATGATTTGTTGCATGCTACTTTCTGTTTGTATGATATTCTCTATTGCTTTAATTAGAGGCCTACTTTCCCAATGAATCATTAGTTTCATGGTGTCAGATGTGCCAAATGAGGACTGTTGTTTTTTGTTTCGCACCTACCAACATATTCTACACAAATCTAAATACAATTGGTTGACTGCCAACTTATATACATATCCTTAAGCAGATTCGGTTGATTGTGGTTTTTGCAGTTAGAAGAAAGAAGGAAAGTTCACATTAAGTGAGGCCTCATCATATTTTTCTATTACACGGACAAGTGGGTACCTCCGACAAGGGTGTTGATCTGTATTCGAAAAAAAGAGAGCCACTGATAAAACTAATTACATTAAGCTAACTTAGAAGAAAATGGGGAGGAACAAGCCATCCCTTACGCTTGCTGACCGAGCTGACATGTTACTGAAGTATGGTAGGAAGAGTTGATTCTTTTGTTCTTTACTGTCTTGCTTTAACATTTTGGACTATCCGATTCAAATATATTCTAGTTTTAGGTTTATACCCGTGTATCTATATAGTCAGATTGGAGAATGTAAATAGTATGTATAGGTGGGCCTGTATATTTCTATCGATTGTTGATGCAGCTTTTATCGCTCATAAAGTTTGTACGAGTTCTTTCTGTAACATTTTCAATCTTTCACATTACATAGAAATTCAGAAATTATTTGAATTTAAAACAGAGCAATGCTCATATTTGAATGCCAAACAAGTTTTTCAAACCTCAACCAAAGATGGAAGAAGAAGCAGAAGTATCTTCCTCTCTCCCCTTCTTCTATTTCTCTCTGAAATTCCCAGATTGAGTTTTCTCTCGTTTTCATTGGGCGGAGGGGGTTTGGAGCTTAGGCTCCGACCACCTCCTCCCCTAGCCAACCCCAGAGGCTTTTTAATTTTTATGCTTTTTTGTTTGACTTTTTTCCTTAGGTTTTTCCTTAGTTTTCTCTCCTTAGCGCTGATCCTCACTGATCTATTGCTTTCTGGCAACCTTCAATCAACACGCGACGCTGGTTCAGCCTCTTTGATCGTTGATCTTCATGTTCGCAGAAGAAAAAGGAGTTTCTGCTCGATGCTTTTGACGCACACGCAGCCCATGTCGTGCGGTTTTCCAGTCACAGTCGCATTCTAGAGCGACATTGGTGGCCACGTGCGGCCCCACCGGCTTCAGAGGCCTCAGGTCCTTCAGATATGCTCGTTCGTTCACCTCCTTAAGTGGCGTGTGTCCTGCACGCGCCGCCATCGCCTGTGTTGACCCTTCGCCGGCCACTCGACTTAGATTTCAGCTGCTACTCTATGTTACCGTTTTCCCTAACCAGTAATCTTGTAAGAGGGATCGTGGACCTCTCCAAAAATCATCTCCAGATAATATGTGATAGTGCACCCGCTACCTTCATCACATCTAGCGGAGGTTCCACTGTCTCCAATGGTGGTTCCAACGTTCGCTTTTTTGCGAATATATTTCTGTCTTCCTATAAGACGACATCTTTTTGTAGGACAGAGGTAGGGATCAAGAAATTGGTCCCAAATAAACTCATTCACCACTTTGCACTGTTTTCTATTGCTTTTGAGGCGATTGTTGGGGAACTTCACCCCCACCTCATGTATCACTTTTCTAGTTTAATGAAATATGAAATTAACTTGCTTAGACAAAAAAAAAAAAAACAAAAAAAAGGGAGATGGAAAAAGCGAATAGGAAGATGAAACTGCAACTTTCACCCTTTTAGAACATAAAGGGAATTTAAACGGACCCGTTCTAAGTAAAGATGAACCAAAACTAATATGCCATTGAAGTTTCGAATCTTGCCTGTGTTTCATTACTGCCAAAGCTTTTGGTGCGACATCTATAATTAGCAAGGTACACAAAGGTTTGCTACAAATCACAAAACTTAATGAATCTCCCTAACCTACATCAATTCTACAATTGAACTTAGCTAAAGAGCATTGCTAACTAGCTTTCATCACCATCTTCCATTTCCAGCCGAAAAAAAGAGAAAAAAAAGATGTCAAATCCATTATGCATGGGAGAGCACCGATATAGTTGGAGTCAGATTGGATTTGGACTTTTTTTTAACTTTATATCTAGCTCATTTTTTAAAAAGAATTTCTTGTGGGCTTTCAAATTTTAGATTTTTCAAAAAATTAAAAACTAAAATTAAATCATTTACTGTTGATTCATTTCTATGCTAATATCTAACTTATTTTTATACTAGATTTTATACTATAGTGTCTAATTATATGTTATCATACTATAATATTACATGTTATTATATTATACTAGTGTCTAATTATATGTTATTATACTATAGTATTATGTGTTATTAACTTATTATATTAGACTTATTTCTATACTAGGTCTAACTTAGTTCTATACTAGACTTACATTATAGTGTCTAATTACAGGTTAGTATACTATACTATTATATGTTATTATATTATAGTCTAACTTATTTATAACTTATTTCTACACCATACTTATTTCTAGTGTCTAATTACATGTTATTATACTTTAGTAAATTAATATTATGTGTTATTAACTTATTATACTAGACTTATTAGTTATTTCTATACTAATGTCTAATTTATTTGTATACAAGACTTATCTTATAATGTCTAATTACATATTATTATACAATAGTATTAAATGTTATTATACTAATTGTAAGGGGATTTTTTTCCGGCCCATAGAATGTCTTAAGCCCAGCCGTTAGGGGGAATTTAATAGAAGACAAAATATGAGAGAATGAGAGGGGACAATAAGAGACTAAGGCATGGAAGTGTTATGAGGGATGATAAAGTAATATCAGGAGAGGAAAATGAGAGAAGTGACATAAAGTAAGGAAAACAATGTGTTAGGACAGAAAAAGTAGGGAAGTGACAAAGCAAGTGAGGGTAGGACATAAAAGACAAGTGGAACCTATGGATTGGAGACTTTTTGGGACACTCTTTCTGGGATGACTTCGACTTCTTCGGACGGGGGGACTTCTTCTTCATTCAGAGAGCTCCAGAGAGAACTTATTTTCCAGTAAATAGCTCTACAACTTCCATTGTACAGTGAGAAAGGAGAGGCCACGAGAGACTGTAAACAAGCTTACTATAGTAGAATCTCTCCTCCCTAAACTCCCGTGGATGTAGGGCTAGTGTCGAACCATGTAAAATCTATGTCTATCTCTCTTTATTTTTTACATTTAAATATTGTTCATCGCCATGAATGTATGAACCGACATCGTACACCTGCATTGGACCACTGCCGGGGGTTCCATACAGCACTGATCGAGGCCCAGCGCTTCTTAGCTCGTTCCGGGAATGGATCTATCTTCCCTTCTAAACTATGCGCATTTTTTTATGTTAACAGTTGGTACCGTCTGTGGGATTAAGATTTGTTATACCAAAAAAGGAAGAAGGAGTAGATGAAACTCTTCGAGATAAGTATTTTCAATCTTTCCACTTTTATTTTTATGAAGAACACTACTACAAGGAAGGGGCGATTAAAAGCACACTGCACATTTTTATATATTCAGCATGTAGGGCTGGGAACCAGAACTTCCCGGCCACTTAGACAATAAATGCAATTGCTTTGCGTACTTTTAAGTATATAGTACACTTGGAATACTCAGTTTTGGGAATACTTTACAAAAAGAAAAAAGAAAAGAAAAAAAGGGTTCGAGAAGCACAGAACAATCATGTGAACTGTAAACAGGGACCCAAGGTGCACTGTGTGCGTGCACAATGCACTGGAGCAAGTGGCGTGCATGGCATGAGTGGTACGTGCCTAGACCACCTGCCGGTGGCCTCAGCTTGGACCACTGGCGGTTTCTGACGGCAACCTTGCCGGCATACATCGACAAGAAGCCATGAACGGAGGAACTGAGGGGCACTCCCCACTACTTGCAGAGTAGGAGCTCGACCCAGCCACGACACGGCCAGGGAGGGATGCTTGTGGCAGCCACTTAGCTTGCCGGCGTTATCTGTCCCCGTCGGAGCTACCCGCAACCACTGAAATTGGAAAACGGCCGCCAAGGGTCTCACACCTTGGCTCACAGCGACAGAAGGAATAGAAGGCCACGTCCCTGCCGTGGCGCAGCAAGAAGGCGGCACTGGATGCCACCACTTGGTCTACCGGTGTTATCTGTCCTCATCGGAGCTACCTGCGACCACCGAAGTTGGCCAACGGCCACCAGGGGTCTCAATCCTTGGCTCACAATGACGAAAGGAATAGAAGGCCACAGCCTCGCCGTGGCGCAGCGGGAGGGCGGAACTGGAAGCCATCATCTGACCTGCCTGCATCGTCTATTCGTGCCGGAGTGAACACCGATCATTCTCAACCGGCGGCAACCTCTTTCACCTAGTATACAACCTCATGAACGCGGTCAACATTCACGACATCTTCCCCCTCAACCCACCACTTTGTGGCCTAGCATCACGACATCCTTCTCCTTGGCCACAACCACTGAGCTTCATAGCCTTAACAAACTCACCTCAACCATGTTCTTCGGCCACAGAATCTCCCCGGCCACTAATAGGCAGGTAGAACTCTATGGCCCAAAAGCTCATTGGACAAGCCATTCCGCAGCCAATACACTTAGCGGCCATGGCTCATCGACCAACCCCTTTTCGGGCTAACTTGTCGGCCCATCACTACTCGGGCTTGGGCAAGACTCCACGGCTCCTCTACATAGCTAAACTCTCCACTACGTGTCCACAATGCATTGTGGCCAAGGGCCATGCGACCATTACTTGTGTGCCATGCACTGCGGCCAAATACACAACAGGTAAGCTCCCTCCACGGCTTTATGTTCATTGGACACGCATAAGTGCACAAGTGCAAGAATGAACATTAGTGCAAGTGGCTCCACACCCCTACACGACCATGCATGCTCCTTGGTCAAAGACACCCATCAACCACCTAGTCGTCAGCTCGGACTCACCATACTATACGGGTTGCAAAAAAAGGGGGGGGGGGGAGAAGCGGAAATAAAAATGAGGAACGAGGAGGAGAAGAAACGACCAAACAACTGTAGGCAATTTCGATCAAGCAGCGGGAAATTTCAGTCAAACAGCAGGCGAAAATCATTCGTCACAACTAAACGCTCTAGTTTGTCTCCTTAAAAATTTGTGTGAATTCTATTTTACTAACGCAATTATTTTCTGTGGAGTGAAATACCAATTGTACAACTCAACACGATATCTTCGATTAGCGTAACATGCAGCAGACAATCAACTAGTTTTAATCGGCAAAGTCAATTTCACTAAACGAGAACTCCATCAACAACTTACCTCCCTATGAGGCAAAAAGGGAAAGGTACGCCTAAAGATTGTCTTATCCCTCCTGCAGCATAGAGCGGGACCAGCTCCACGGCTGTCTGAATACTTACCCCGACCCCCACCGTAGTGAAGGAGCGCACCAGCCACATCACTGTTTGAATTATCTCCTGGGAGACAAAGAGGCAGGATGACATGCGACATTCCGACCTCTCCTCGACGGAGAGCGGGTCGAGTCTATGTACCGCCCGAATAATAAAGAGAAAGACACGAACTATATCAACAAAATCTTTATCAACGAAATCTTCAATAATAGAATCTCCACCAACAGAAATATTTATCAACAAAATCTATATCAATGAGATCGTCATTAGCAGCTTACCTCCCTGTGAGGCAAAAAGGAAAGGTAGGCCTTAAAGGTTGCATTGTCCCTCTTGTAGAGGAGTGTGGATCAGCCCTTACCCACTCGAAGACAGAAATATTATCAACGAAATCTCCATCAACAAAATATCTATCAGCGAAATTTCTATCAACAAAATATTTATCAAGAGAATATCCATTAACAAAATATTTATCAGCAGAATCTCCATCTACAAAATATTTATTAGGGGAATCACCATCTACAAGATATTTATCAGGGGAATCTCAATCTACAAAATATTTATCAGCAGAATCTCCATCTACAAAATATTTATTAGGAGAATATCCATCTGCAAGATATTTATCACCGGAATCTCCATGTACAAAATATTTTTCAATGTAATCTTCATCAACAAAATATTTATCAGCGAAATCTCCATCAGCAAAATACTTATCAGCAAAATCTCTACCAGCAGGATCTCCACCAACCGAATCTTCATCAGCGGAATCTCCATAAAATGAATTTTCGTAAACAGAAATTAACACTCTTACAATGCGGGAATGAACAAATGAAAAGAAAAGTTAAGGAAAAGCGGCGGGACAAAGCGAAAGGAAAAAGCGGCTGAAAGGAAAGTGGTTGAGGAAATAGGAGTGGAAGGAACAAAGCCAAAGGAAATAGGAGCGGGATAGAAAAGATGGCAAAATAAATAGGAAATAAAGAGAAGGTTAAAAGAAATCGAAAGGACATAGTGACGACATGAAGGCTCGGTGGGTAGAACCCCACCTAAAGACTGACAAGCGGAAGAACTGACGGTCCAGCAGAATGGGGCGAGGCGAGTGGAAAAAAGGCTCAGTGGGGTAAAACAATAGGAGCGGAAGGAACAGAGCGAAAAGAATGGAGTTAAATGAAATAAGGGAGAAATGAAAGGCGGCTAAGGAAATAAGGGCGAAAAGAAAGATGGCTAAGGAAATAGAAGCAAAAGGGATGCGACTAAAGGAAATAGCTAAAGGAAGGCATAACTAGAAGGAAAATATGGCAAAATAAATAGGAAAATAAAAGAATGTTAAAGGAAATCGAAAGGACATAGCAATGACATGAATGCTTGGTGAGGTAGGAACCCACTTAAAGACCGACAAGCGGAAGAACTGACAGCCCAGCATAATGAGGGGAGGCGAGTGGAAAACAGGTTAAAAAATTTAATTGGTGGGGTAACTGTAAGGAGATTTTTCCCCTGCCCAAGGAATGTCCTAAGCCCAGCCATCAGGGAGGATTCAATAGAAGATAAAATATGAGAGAAGGAGAGGGGAGAAGAAGAGACTAAGGCATGGAAGAGACTAAGGCATGAGAAAGTAAAGTCAGGAGAGGAAAAATGAGAGAAATGACATAAAGCAAGGAAAAACAACGTGTTAGGAGAGAAAAAATAAGGAAGTGACTGAAAGCAAGTGGGCAGGAGATAAAATGCAAGAGGAACCTACGGATTGTGGACTTTTTTTGGACACTTTCTTTTTGGGACGACTTCAACTTCTTCAGATGTGGGGACTTCTTCTTCATTTAGAAAGCTCCAGAGAGAACTTATTATCCAGTAAACAGCTCTATAACTTCCATTGTACAATGAGAAAGAAGAGCGGATGAGAGACTGTAAACAAACATATTATAGTGGAATCTCCTCTCTTCAAACCCCCGTGGACATAGGCCTAGTGCTGAACTACGTAAAATCTGTGTGTCTATTTCTCTTTATTTTCTACATTTAAATATTGTTCATCACCATGGATGTACGAACTGACGACATACAACCGCACCGGACCAGTCCCGGGGGCTCCATGCAGTACCGATCGTGGTCGAGCGCCTTTCAGCGTGTCCCGAGAATGGATCTCTCTTCCCTTCTTGACTGTGCACGCTTTTTGACGTTAATAGTAATGTCTAACTTATTTTTAACTTAATTATATAGTAGACTTTTTAGTGTCTAATTACATATTATTATAATTTAGTAAATTAGTATTATGTGTTATTAACTTATTATATTAGGCTTATTTCAATATTAGTGTCTAGCTTATTTCTACACTTAAATATGTATAGTAGTAATACTATGATATTTACATATATATACTAAACTATTATTTGTTTATTTATATTATAGTATAAGTATATTATTTTATAACAATTAGCTCTTACAAGTATATTATTGAGTTTAACTATATAAGTTCTAATAAAATACCTACATAAATATACTAATATATATGATAAATATATAAAGAAATACATTTTTTTTATAACATATGTATAATATTAGGATCGGATTAGGAATCAGAGTTGGAATCGGAGCATAAAGTCGGAGTCGAGTCAGATCGGATCGGAGTCGGAGTCGATTTAACAACACCTTTAACACCGACTGAAAAATTAAATAAAAAAAATAGACTCCAACTCCATTTTATTAGAATAAGAACGAAGTAGAAGCCTAGTCGGATTTTTACTTGGCCTTGCATCACGTACCCATGAACTGTTGCTGCGAGAGAGAGAGAGAGAGAGAGAGATTCTCAGATTATCGACCACAATATGCATTAACAAGCTTTTTCAGCTATACGTTTCTTTTGATTCTGAAAAGAGACGTGATTCCATCCTCTCATATTTATTTATGCAATTACACAACTTGGTCCAATGCCATATGCTCTTAATGTTTTGATCATGGCAGACACTAGGCCAATCCCAATTCCCAACTTCAAATCTATAAGAGCTATATTATATATATATCTGCCTTATACTTAAAAGAGCCTATAAATTACTGTTCAACATCAACAGTAATGAACAGTAATCACAAGACTACGGCAAAATCAAGCAAGACCGCATCTCTCTCTTTGCATCCTCAAAGCAAAACCACGGCAAAATCCCCACAAAATCACAGCAAATTCATCACAAAAATACCACAAAGTGATCACAAAACCACGTAGGCAAGACTGCGTCCCTCTCTCTGCATCCTCAAAGCAAAATCACGACAAAATCTCCACAAAATCACAGCAAATTCATCACAAAAATACCACAAAATACAGCAAAATCACCACAAAATTACCACAAAATAAAAAAATCACCAGACAAATCACGGTGGTGGAGGGGAAACTGGCCGTGTGTGAGAGGGAGAGAGGTGAGAGAGGTGACATGCATGGTGGCTCGGCTGGACGTGGGGATGGCTACGAGAGGTGGTCGGTGGCCAAGGAGGTCCCGGTGGTGGTGCGGTGGCCAGAGGAGGTGGACTTCCTGGGGGCAAACGGCAGGGAGATGGAGGCCGAGCTCGCTGGAGGAGGATGGTCGGTGGCAGGGGAGGCTACCGTGGAGGTGGTGGCATCGGAGGACGGCGCACGGCGGCGCAGCAACATTAAGCCCATTCGAGCTGTGCACTACCGAGAGAGAGAGGAAGAGAGAGTGTGAGAGAGGGAGACCGGTGTGGGGGGACTCGCCGGAGTGAGGTGGTGCCGGTGGAAGGGGCAGTGAGACTCACCGGCGCACGGTGGCTCCGGGCTGGGCAGTGGAGGAATTGGACATGGGGAGAGCGTACGGCGTACGCTGAAGGAGAGGGAGGAGAGAGAGAGATCCGGGGGGAGAAAAGTGAGGGAGGAAGAGAGAGGGGCAGGGGTTTTACCGTAAAATAAAACGTTTGGGATCTAAAATTTGTTTAAATTGTGCAGATTTTACACACTTTAAAATTATATAAATAATTTCTATTAAAATTTAGAGATATAATTATAAAACTGTAATATTTATTACTATAATAAATAATTTCTCTTATTAAAATTTATATATAAATATTTTCTCTTATTAAAACACTGATTTAAACTAATTTAAAATTAAAATAATTAAAATATAAATAACAAATCATATATAAACTATCAAATTTAATTTATAAAATACTAATATTTCATCATTAAATAAATAATCAAATTTTATTAAATATTTTTAAGAAATTAATCTCAACCCTTCCTTTTAAGTCCTTAGATAAATATTTTAAGTCATTATTAAATATTTTTCAGATATTAAAACCATATAAATAATTAGAGTTTTAACATAATTTAAGTATGATAATATCCTCAAATTTAGTTTATAATCCGAAAATATGTCCTGAATGTATATTTCAATTTTTTTATTTTTTTTTTCATGTATATTTTTAATCATCATAAACATTTTTTAAAAAAATAAAAAAATTTACAACATTATTAAAAAACACTTCTTTAATCACTAGGTAAAAAAAAGAAAAAAGGCAAACGTCCCTTGGACGTTACCCACTGCTAGTGTATATATATATATATAAATATAATTAGAACATTAGTAGTGACCTAGCTATTCTTTAGCAAAAATTTGATTATTTAATTCACTTTTTCTAATTTAGCTATCCATCTTTCAACAACATTAAATAACAAACTCTCTAACTCTATCACTATTCCATTAAAATATTTATTTTAGTTTTTCATTTATTTTAATTCTAATGGTAATTAGAATATTTATTATTTATTAAAAAAGATCATTAATTTTCTAACATTCATATTATTCCAATAGATATAATTTTTTAACGATCATATTTTCTCAACGATCATATTTTCCCAATGAATGAATTTGGCTTAAAACAAAAAATGGCACCGTCTCATAATTCTAGAATTTCCTACCCATGATTTAAGATGAATAAGAAGTGAGAGATTTATGAACTCAACTTCAATATGAAACATAAGGATCCTGTAAATTAATTTGAAACCCAACTTTGACGATCCCAAATGCAATAGGGGCATCTAAATATGCACAATGAGCAAAATCAACAAACAAAAAACCAACAAGCAAAAAATAAAAAATTATAGAAAACAAACAACCATAAAAAATCAGCAAAAATACCAAATAGCATGAAGCAAATGGAAAGAAAAATCATCGATGACGTGGGCTTACCGAAAGGCGTTCAATGGCTGTGTCTGTGGTTGTTCGATACTTCCAACTGGCTATGGCGGTCGACGATGGCCAAGTGTAGAAATTTAGATATGTATTTTGCTAGAGCTCGTGTGAAATGGAGATTGTGAAATGGAGACGTGTATTTTGCCAAATGCTTGTGCCAAAATTCGTGTGAGCGGGAAGAATATTTAATGTAAAAAAAATATATGACCAGCGATTTTGGCTGGCTACATTTGGCCAATAAAGAATTCTAATGTTAAATTGATTGTAGATTTAGAAAGTTCAATATGGGTGTATTTTGAATTAGCTAGCCAAATTTGGACTAAATTTTAACTATGCTTAATTCACTATTAATGCTCTAAACAATGGAGTACGAGACTCTAATTAGATAATAGGTATTCACTGGGAAGTCGGCGAGTCGCAATGGGGCCTCGAAAGAGGGTAGTAACCAGTAATTATGACATTGTCGTATGACAGCCCAATAGGGAAGACAATAATACATATGATGACAGATCCACGTTAACAAATTTAAAGCAAATGTGCGCAATGGGCAGATAGCCCAGCACTAGAAACCCAATTTAATGGGCTAAGGCCATGTTTGGTCAGTTAAAAACCTCTTTGAAGTTTTGGGAATTGTTTTTTGCGTTTTTATGGATTTTGTGAAAATAAGCCATTTATTTAGTAGGTAATAGTTAGGGTTGTACATAAACCAACCAAACCTGTCGTAAAAAATGCTAACCATTCCCCGAAGTCCAAAACCGGCAGAGAACCAGTCGGCTGATAGTAGGAAATTGTTAAAATCGACGCCGGTCCGTTTGATCCCGATTTGAACCTAGTTCAAATTGTCGAATCGGTCAATATAATATATATATATATAATATTTATATTATTTGTATATAAAACGACGCCGTTTCACTTAAGTGAGTGAAATGACGTCATTTTACACTCAATGTTTAGAAAAAAAAAAATATATGAAACGCCTTTATTTGATTTAAAACACCAAATGACGTTGTTTAGATCTAGGGTTTAATAACTTTACCCCCTCCCCTCATTTTCCTTCTTCCCGATTCATTTCAGAATTCTCTTTCCTCTCTCACGCGTAGCTCGCCGCTCCCCTCCTTCACGACGTTCACATCGCTCGTTAAACCCCTGCATATCTCTCATCTCTCCAAGCTCTCCTGTCTCCCATCCAAGCTCTCCTGTCTCTCATCTCCCCGAGCTCTCTCATCTCTCCTATCCCAAACTTCTCTCGTCTCTCCGAGTTCCAACTTTCCTCAGGCCCTCTGAATTTCCTCTTTTCCACCGGTGGCTACAATCTTTTGAGGTTTTCAATTTTCATATGTTGATTTGAATTTCTGAACATGTGATCTAGTTTTTTATTCTTTTCGCGTTTTAATCTATAACAAGCTCGATTTTTATTTTTTTTTCATGTCTTAAAGTTATTTTTCATATTATTTAATGTCTAATTTTTTTTATCTGTCTATGTACAGAGATTTTAAAAATTTTGGATCAAATTCTTGTGACAGTGAACGGTGATCCGAGACCTATTTTCTATTGTGAGTGTTAGATCAAATTCTTGGGTGTCGATTAATTTTTTTTCCATAAAAGAAATAAAAAATTTACTGTTATTAATTTATTATGCAAAAAATTTCTAATCGACAATTGTGTTGTAAAATTATTTTGAAATAAATTGTGGAAAGATGAGTGAGCTAAAATCTAAATTAGAGTCTTAGGCTTGTGATGTTTGCCATGTTGTAAACTAATTATTGTGTAATTTTGTTGCTATTCTAAGTGTTCTTTTTTTTTTTAGTATTTTGTGTTTTGTAATTAATTATCTATTTGAATTTTCACATGTTAGATGGATTCTTCGGCCACTCCAATTGAAATTGATTCAAATGAACCAACTATTAACTTGGGAGATTATTTGAGCAAGATCCAAACATCATGACCACCTAGTGCCCCTAACAGTAGTAGTTGTCCACTTCCTAAGAAACCAAAAGGGAAAGATTCATCGGTTGTTTGTGACCATTTTACGAAGGAAGAGGGTTATCGTGTAGATGATCCTAAGGCTATGTAATTATTGTGGCAAGATGCAAGCTTGCCACTCAAAGAGGAATGAAACTTCATCATTGCAAAACTATTTGCCTTCATATCTCAAAAATCCTCATAAATGTAGACCATTGGATCGGTATGAAAAAAAAAATGGCAGGTGAGGCAACACCTGAGGAGGGCTTGGAGAGAATGATGGTAGTGTAATAGGGAATCTTGTAACCCACAAGTATAGTGAAGAGGTTGTAAGGTTGTAGATTCCAGATATAGTAATTACTGAATAGTTGCCATTTAGAATTGTTGAAGGGAAAAGATTTAAGAAGATGTGTTGGTCTCTTGAACTTCAATTTAAAGTGCAATGTCACGTCACGGTCACAAAGGATTGTATGAAATTATTTGCATTAGTAAAGGGAAAGCTAAAAAAGTTGGTTAAAGATGGTGCCATGAAGATTTCGTTAACTACCGATACATGGACATCAATACAAAATCTTAATTATATGTGTCTAACTGCATATTTTATTGATAGTGATTGAAAATTACAAAAAAAGATCATTAATTTTTGCCTAATCGCTAATCATTGAGGGGATACAATTGAGAGATATAATGAATTGTGCCTCTTTACTTTAGTGATGGACACATGGGGCCTCCTAAAGCCAATGAGTGAGAGATAGTGCAAGTGTTTGTAAAGTTTTGAAAATATTTTATGATGCTACTATGAGATTTTCTGGGTCCTTATATGTCATGACATATATCAATTTTCTGGAGATTTGTGAACTCCAAAAAGAACTAATTAGGCTGAGTGAGAGAGATAATAGTTGTTTGAAGAACATGACCATAAGCACGGGGATGAAATATGATAAGTATTGAAGATCATTAGATAGGATGAACTTGTTGATATTGATTGCAGTTGTGCTTGATCTCTATAGTAAGTTATGGTTTCTTACTTTCCACCTGAAGAAAATATATGATAAGACTCGTGCTGAAAAATTGTTTTCAAGTGTAAGATAACTATGAGTAGACTTGTATGTGGAATATAATACTACATTCGGTTCTACCTCAACTAGTCAAGAATATGAGCCCCCTTCGATATCTACAACTACAAATGATTGTGAAGACAATCATGAGACAAAATGGTTCAATGAGTGCTATAAAACATCTTCTGCCATTAGATCTTCAGTTGCCAAAATAGACGAAGATCGATATTTATTAGATGGTTGTGAGTCACTCAACACATCTTTTGACTTGTTGATTTGGTGGAAAATTAATAAGCCTAATTATCCTATACTTGTGAGGATTGCACGAGATTTGTTAGTCATGTATGTTTCCAAGGTTGCATTTGAGTTAGCATTTGGTACAGGATGTCGTGTACTTTATCATTTTCATAGCTCATTCGTTCCAAGAACCGTTGAAGCATTTATTTGTGCTCAAAATTAGTTGATTTTTGAGAATTCATGGATAATGTGGAGAGTTTCATTGTAGAATCTTGTGGGATTGAGTAAAAATTTGAAAATTCGACTCTGAATTCTACTTCGATTAGGCTTCGGCTCCCCTCCCGAATCTGTTTTGTCGCAGTTAGAGATGTCGTTGGATCGACTCCAACTTCGACTCCGACTCCAACTCTGACTTTGCCCTCCAATCCAACTCTGACTTTGTCGCAGTTCTTAACCCTAGCAATATGGGTGCTACCTACATCCCTGGGGCAGGGTTGCTTGCTTCTCGTAACCCGCAACTCCATGGGTGGAAGAGGGTTTTCGCCCCCTTGAATCCACCACCGCCTCCTGGGACGGGCTACTTGTCTATGTCTCAGACTGCGGGGGTTGGACCATTGGTCTTTTTGCCCACCCATGATAGTCACAACTGGGAGAAAAATTCAAAAAAAAAAGAAGAGCAAATCCACAACAAATCGCAAACATAAAAGAATTTAAACTAATAAAAACTTGGAGCAAACCCAAGGCTGCGAGAGCGAGAGTCTAAGAAGAAGATGAGGCGGAGACGAGGACACGGGCTTCTACGCCACGAGCATTGCGAGAAAGGGGAAGAGAGATTGTTAGGGAGGGGCAATTATGTTTAGTTTAACCCTTAAAACGACGTTTGGTAACGAATTTATATATGTGTCTGTGTTATATATATATATATATATATATAAGTTTGGGCTGGGCTTAAGCTCAGCCAGTATTCTTCCTCCCCATTGACCAGTTCGATATGTTTTCACTCATGAAATTCAACTGGTCGGTCGGTTGGATTTTTGCCAAAATTTGAACCTTATAGATTGGTTTTCACCCCTAGATAGAGTTATGGGTGGCAATATGTGACACGACCCGTTAACACAATACGAAAGCAACACGGTAAAAGCGGGTTAGGATTTAGCCTTAATGGATTCGGATCCAAACGGGTTGAACCGTTAAGACACTATTGCTTAACGGGTTACTAACGGGTCAACCCGTTAAGAAAATTAAATTTACCTTTATACCCTTAGACCTAAAGGGCAAGAAGGACGCTCCACTTCCTTCTTCAAGTTCTAAATTTGTTTAAATCTATGTTTTTAATTTTTTATTATATTTGGAATTGTAACATTAATATATTTACATTGTATGTTTTGTTTATTATATTTGAAATGCAATTTTAATAATGAATATTATTATAAATTGTGTGGATCATATTTGTTTGGATTGTAATTTTAGACTTATAGTTAGTTTTTCATTTTTTATAGATATTATTTATATTTAAATATTTATATAAAATCAATTAAGTCAAACGGGTCGTGTCGTGTCGTATCGTGTCTGTTCAATCCATTAACGTAAACGGGTTGAAATGGAACTGGTTGTGTCATGTTGCATCGTGTCAATTTATTTCTTATTCATTAACGAGTCATAACGGGTCATGTCGTGTCAACCCGTTATCTTACCGTGTCGTGTTCGGGTTTGGAATTTTGACACGAAATCCTTAACAGGTCGTGTTCGTGTCGACCCATTAAGTGTAATGTACATACCTTGATACGACACGAACACGACCCGTTAACACGATTTGACACCCCTAGATAGAGTTGTATGACAAATCTTGAGATCTGACAGATCACCTAGAGAACTTCAAGGCACACATGACCTTTTACAGGTTTGCTGAGGAGGTAGCATGCCAGGTTTTCTCATTGACACTAAAAGGCCTGGTGAGAGGCTGGCTAGGAGCTTTATGACTAGGATCGATTGATAGCTTCAAAGAATTGGCCAAGCAGTTCCTAATGCAATTTATGGCCAATAGGAGGCAAAAGTGACCGCATCATACCCTTGAATATCAAGCAAAAAGACGAAGAGAGCCTGAAAGCATAACTCACCCGGTTCAACAAAGAGCGATAAACCATAGATGATCAAGATCAGAAAATTACGCTTGCAGCCCTTCTGGGGGTGTATGGCCTTGAAGTCCATTCATGGTGGAGCTAGCATGGATAAGGCCAATGACTTTGTTAATACTGAAAACATACTACGAGCCCTAATTGCACCACAGAAAGCAAAGTTGAAAGAAGAAGGTAAGGACACTCAAAAGTCGAGCGAACGAAGAAGTTCAGAGAAAACTGGACAAGGCGAGTGCCCCCTCGAGAACGTGGTCCGAGATTCATTCACAACAACCTAAATATGCAATTGGAGCATAGGTTGCCAAACCGAACAAAAGGTAGCTGGGCAAAGAGAGGGCAACGTTTTTGTACCTACCATCCAAATGACACCAACTGGACAGAGGACTGTTAGATGATGAAAAGAAAAGTTGAGGAGTTATGGGGAAGCAGTGAGTTGGAGTGTTTGGTCGCCGAACATTTGAAGCCCTTGAAACAAGTACCTAGGCATAGAATAGAGAGAGATAAAAATACCTGACGAAGTAGGAGCCAAAAAATGAGGCGACCAACAAGGGGAGATGACCGAGATCCTCCTCGTAAGAACCAAAACTATGGCGAGGTGCCCCTGGGTGAAATCAATACTCTAGCCGGAGGGTTCACTGGGGGAGGAACCTATATGTCCACCAGAAAAGTGCAAGCTCGTAGGGCGAGATACGAGGAAGTATATACGACATACAGGCCACCCAAGCAAACTAGGCAAAAGAGCATGGAGAGAGCATCTCTTTTGGTTAAGAAGATTGAGAATGGGTCCTGTACCCATATGATGATGCACTAGTAGTAATGTTGTTAATCGCCAACAAACCTCTAGGAGGATTTTGATCGACAATGGAAGCTTAGCGGACATCCTTTTCTGTGATGCATTTGCTAAGATGGGCATTGATCCTAGCAAACTACGGCAATTACATACACCATTGAAGGGCTTTTCAGAAATGCAGTGCAACCCTTGGACACAATAACCATACTGGTCACAGTCGAGAAAGGGTTGCAAACCACCACCACGATGACCAACTTCCTAGTGGTCAAGGTTCCCTCATCCTATAACGCTATACTGGGGCATCCATTCTTGGATAGCTTCAGAATAGTCACCTCTACCTATTATTTCAAGATGAAATTCTCGACAGAGGTGGGAGTAGGAAAGACTTGAGACTAGCAAACCCTAGCTCGGGAGTGTTATGTGAAAGAGCTCAACTCGGGAGGAGCAGATATAGGTATCGAGAAAAACCAAAGTAGGGGCGAAGTCCTGCTCCTGCCACCGGTCCTTCTTGACTATGGCGTAGAAACTTGTTGCAAGCAGAAGCCAATGAGCCCCTGGAGCTACTGACGTTGCACCTAGAACGACCAGAGATCACAACACAAATTGGGACCAGGCTCTAGCTCGAGGTCTGAAAGGCATTGAAGCAACTTCTGGTCGAACATAGGAACGCGTTTGCATGGAGTCGTGAAGACATGCCTAGGATAGACAAACACAATCATTAAGCATCGACTTTGTGTTGATTCCGCTAGCAAGAAAGTCCGCCAGAAAAAGAGATCATTCAGCACGGAGAAGTATATGACCATAGGCGAAGAAGTCGACTGACTAGTTGCCTCGCCGCGGGATTTGTCAGGGAAGCTCACTACTGTCCAACATTGTACTTGTAAAAAAGTCCAACAGAAAATGAAGAATGTGTGTAGATTTCACTGACATCTCAATAAGGCGTGCCCAAATGACAGTTTCTCACTACCATGGATTGACTTAATTGTCAACTTTACAGTCTAATATCGGATGCTGAGTTTCATGGACGCTTACTCGGGGTACACTCAAATCCGGATAAACTCGGCAAATGGGGAAAACACCTCTTTATAACAGACCAAGGATTGTACTGCTACCAAGTCATGCCTTTTGGGTTGAAAAATGTCCGGACAACATATCAAAGACTCGTGAATCAAATATTCAAGAAGCAGATTGGTCGGACAATGAAGGTTTACGTCGACGACCTACTAGTTTAAAGTAAAGAGCCATCCTAGCACTTGAAAAATTTGAGGGAAGCCTTCGCCGTGTTACACAAGTACAAAATGAAACTGAACCCAACTAAGTGTGCCTTTGGTTCGACTCAAAAAAATTTCTAGACTTCATAGTGTCTGAGAGAAGGAGAAAAGCCATATGGAGAAAATCAAGGCGATCATGGATATGAAGCCCCTTGAAACATCAGCGAGACCCAAAGACTAACTGGTAGGGTGGCAACATTGAATATAATTGTGTCCAGATCCATAGACAAATGCCTATCATTTTTTAGGGTCATGCGCAAAGTACACCCTTGGAACACTGACTAGGATTGAGCGTTTCAAGCACTGAAGCAATGCCTCTTCAGCCTGCCATTGCTAAGCCAACCCGAGCAAGGGGACACACTTTACGTATACCTAGTGGTTTCACCCCATGCCATGTCTATTACTTTGGTCAAAGAAGAAAGAGCGGTTTAGAAGCCAGTATACTTACGAGCCATGCCTTGCACAACACAAATTCAAGATACCCTCAAATAGAGATGCTAGCCTTTGCGTTGGTAACTGTTGTTAGGTGGTTGCAACTTAATTTCCAAGCTCACCCTATCAAGGTCCTGATAGAAGCTCCTCTAAAATAGATACTACAGAAACCAGATGCCTCTGGACGCCTATTGGGCTATTAGATTGAACTGAGCAAGTTTGACATTGATTATCTCCCGAGACATGCAACAAAATGGCAGATTTTAACAGACTTAATCATTGAATTTGCTGACTTACCCGAAAAAGTGGCAACCTCATTATTCGGGAAGCCCTGGTAGGTCTTTGTCGATGGCTCATCACATGGCTAAACTCGCTTTCAAAACCACCAACAACGAAGCCGAGTATTAAGCATTGGTAGTAGGTATGTCGATAGCTGAGGTGCTAGGAGCTAACGAGGTCGAGGTAAATGCGAACTCCCAAGTAGTTGTTAATCAGGGTATTGGGAATGTACACGAAAAATGTGAAAATTTGAAAAAAGTACTTTCATTGGGATGAGAGAAGTGTGACCCCTTTTTTTTCACTTCAACATCGAACAAATACTGAGGGAAAGTTACAGCATAGAGGACAAACTAGCACGAACAACCTCAGGAATGGAGGAATTTGATGATCAAGACTCTGAGATTCGGGAAAGGGATTGAACTATTCTAATCAGCAATAATCTACCCTAATATAAAGGATCAATGTTAGCAATCCGAAGTAGTTTTTCTAATCCCTCGTAGTAAGGCAAAACACACATTTTTGGCTTAGTTATCGTAGGTGTACCAGTCACACCGGGTCACCTCTTACCTTATCACAGATCAGCAGTTGAGATTAGTTGCGGCAAAACACATCCAAAACAATAAGTAAAAGAAAAAATTAGAGAAAAATGCTAAAAAAAAGCTCTAAAATAAAATTCTAAATTAAAGCCTCATTTAGTTTTATAAATGAGATAAAAATTAAAAATTGAATAAAATATTATTTGAATATAATTTTTTAATATAATTTTTTTTAAATTATTAAATTATTTATTCTATTTTATATAAAATTTTAAAAGAATTATAATAATGAAAGGAGATAATTTTAATTGTGTAATCAAGCTAGCCAGCCATTAGAGCATTAGCATTGAACTCATTAAAAGAGTTTAATTTTTAAAATTTGATGAATTTATATTTAAAATCATTGCATTGGATTCACCAAATAATAAAATATGAAACTTTGAGCTACAATACATTCTAATATTCACACTCTATAACTATTATTTTATTTATTTAAATTATTATTTTTCAATTTTGAGCCATAATATATTTAAGTTGAGAGATAATAATTTAAATATTAAATTAAATTATTAATTAACATATAATTTATATAATTATAAAATATAAAAAAATAAATTAAAAATATTATTATTAAAAAAATAATATTATATTATTATTTTAATAAATTTAAAATTAGTGTTATGTTCACTCGGACGTTCGACAATATTCAACGCCTGGGCCCTACCCTATACACTGCCTTGTGACCGTGTCTCGATCCTTCTTGTTGACTTACAGCTAAGAATCAAGCATCAAGCGGCAGCTCACTCCCTACAAAACACACGAGTCAATAGTTGTTCGATGGTGATGATGATCCCACTCTCCCACGCATATCTCTCTCTGTTTTTTTTTTTAACTCCCTTTTATTCCTTTAGTGTCGTTGGCAACAGTACCCACGGAACGGTCGATTTCTGTGAGGGCCCCACGTGGGTACTCACACCATTGATCGAACGACCTGTAACGTCTCCTAGTATATCCACCGTCATTCTTGTGGGTCTCACGGGGAGCTTCGAATCCAACGGTTGAGATACTCGAGATTTGTGCACCTAATAGAGACCGATGTAATTTTACACAGCCACATATAGTGGGGTCTCAGCCTTATGTCTGACAAATGGGTCCCACCTCATTACCCCCTCGATTCCCTCAATTCCCCCTTTAACTACTGCTCTCTCTCTCTCCCCTCCATAAAAGATCCACACTCGTCGCTCCCTCTAAACCTAGCGTTCTTACTAACCCCGAGAACAGAGCTCCCTCTCTCATGCTCTGTTCGTCAGAGAACCACCGCATGGAGCGCCTTGCTTTGCCTTGCTTCTTCCTCTTGCTCGTTTCCATATTCACATCTTCAGGTTTGAAATTAGTTGCTTTCTCATTTCCCATTTGGTTCCCAGGAAAATATTATTATAAACAATGTTCTGTTTTTTTTAGCATTTCCTTCGAAATGGCTTGCTTGGAAAAATGGCGTCTTACATTTGCCAGTTTTTAAGCATTTCTTTCAAAATGGCTTGTTGTACATGGCATATATTTTTGGAGCTCTTGTTTCTTTTTTCCTCACTGCTTCATTGCTTCGTTTTTCAGGACGAGTAAACAAATCCTTTTGCATTTTCTTTCATCCATTTTCACCTTTTAACAGTTTTCTGAGTAGTGTTTTGCTTTCTTAACGCGCATGTTTCTACATTTTGCAGATGCCGGTTCCATAGGAGTAAACTATGGCCGAATCGCCAACAACCTTCCCTCGGCAACAAAGGTGGTGGAGCTTCTCAAATCGCACGGTCTAGAGCGGGTCAAGGTCTTCGACACCGACCCGGCAGTTCTCAAAGCCTTATCCGGATCCGGAATCAAGGTGACCGTGGACCTTCCCAACGAGCAACTCTTCGCCGCGGCCAGAAGTAAGTCCTTTGCCGCCTCATGGGTCCAGAGAAACATTGCCGCCTACCATCCCTCCACCCAGATCGAAGCCATTGCCGTCGGAAACGAAGTTTTCGTGGACACACGTAATACGACTCGGTACCTCATACCCGCCATGAAAAACGTCCACGACGCTCTAGTCAAGCTCAACCTCAACAATGCCATCAAAGTCTCTTCCCCTATAGCCCTCAGCGCCCTCCAAAACTCTTATCCATCTTCTGCAGGGTCGTTCAGACCCGAACTAGTCGAGTCCGTTTTCAAACCCATGTTGGACTTCCTCCGCCAAACCGGGTCATACCTTATGGTGAACGCGTACCCGTTCTTCGCCTACGAGTCAAACTCCGACGTCATCTCGTTGGACTACGCTCTGTTCCGTGAAAATCCGGGTGTGGTGGACGCCGGTAACGGATTACGGTACTTCAGCTTATTCGACGCTCAAATCGACGCCGTTTTTGCCGCCTTGTCTGCATTGAAGTACGACGACATCAAACTGGTCGTAACGGAGACAGGTTGGCCTTCCGACGGGGACGAGAACGAGATAGGCGCATCGATGCAGAACGCCGCTGCTTACAATGGAAACATGGTCCGTAGGATCCTGACTGGTGGAGGAACCCCGTTGAGACCCAAAGCGGATCTGACCGTCTATCTCTTCGCTCTGTTCAACGAGAACCAGAAAAACGGTCCCACGTCGGAGCGAAACTACGGGCTTTTCTACCCGAACGAGCAGAAAGTCTACGACATACCATTCACCGTGGAGGGGTTGAAGAATTACCACGACAACCGGTCACCGCTACCCGGCCAAGAACGAATGACGACCCCACCGGTGAGCGGCAGAACAGGAGGAGTGTCGACGAGTTCTGCGGGGAATACTTGGTGCGTGGCGAAGGGTGAGGTTGGGAAGGAGAAGCTGCAAGCGGCTCTAGATTTCGCTTGTGGCGAGGGTGGAGCGGATTGCCGGCCGATCCAGCCGGGTTCCACGTGTTACGATCCCAACACGCTTAACGCCCACGCCTCGTTCGCCTTCAACAGTTATTACCAGAGGAAGGGCCGTGCGGGCGGTTCTTGCTACTTTGGTGGCGCGGCGTACGTGGTCACGCAACCACCCAGTGCGTATTCTATCTATTTCTCTAATTATTACAGTTTTTTTATGCAATTAATATTATTATTTTCTTCAATATTTGCATTACAGAAAGTCATTGTTAGGATTAGCTATAGCAGCGTGCTTTATTGGATAGTTAGATAATGGTATTTTGCTCGAGAAAGTATATGTTTTTTCAACTCCAACTTCAGGATTAATGTTCAAAATTGGAGCAAAAAGAGATCTTTTGCTTGTAAATCTGGGATGATGCAGGTTACAGACGGTAAGGAGTGAGCTATGAAAGTAGTTCCTAAAGAGAGAGAGAGACAAGTCATAAACTGTCAAAGATGTGTTTTTTCCTTGGTTTGGGATATCAAAATATGATTGAGCTCTCTTTTTCTCGTGGCTGGCTTTTGCTTTTACTTTTCTATTTTTTACTCTTGACTAAAGGGTATTTTGCGTGTGCGTTTTCTCTTCTGTTTGCAGGGTTTGGTAAATGCGAGTTCCCCACTGGATACTGAAGATGGAGTACTAGTGGTTGATATAGCAATTTTTATTTTTATTTTGTTGAATTGTAGTTATGAATGTAGTTTTGTGGGTTTTAGATTATTTTGGGGGGTCTCTTTTGTACTTACTGTTGTTGGTTGTCGTACGTTGGTGCCCACTAGACATTAATTTAACTTTTGGACTCTATAATACATCTGTAATTAATTTCCACCTACTTCTTTCATAAGGTGTTTTGTTCTACTTGTTATATCCTCTCCCTCGTGTTCTTTTCATCTGTTGTGTAGTAAGCCGCCTACGTTTTTGCTTTCTTTCCTCGTGTTACCTTGAATGTTGCTGAGAAAAGCTGGGAAAATAGAAGCACTCCCAGAAAAATCGGGTTGTTTTTGTAGTGAATCTCTCTCGTACGTCCACAAAACAGGGATAGAGGGGTAGTGGACGATTTCTAATACCTGAACGATCGAGTTTTGCAGTTTATCTTGAGGCTGAGAATCTCATCTCTCTTGGAAAAGGATAGATATATATATAAATATATATATCTATAAATATATGGTGGATCCTAATATCTCCTTGGAAAAGGAAAGATATCTCAGCTATATATATATTTATGGTGGATCATATCTATATATATATGGTGGATCATAATATCTCCTTGGAAAAGGAAAGATATCTCAGCTATATACGATGGACATAATAAATAATATAGAGAAAAAGGCAGAAAATAAAATAGCATAATACCTCTCTCTCATCTATCTATTTTGCTCTAATGGTGACAGACAATGAGACAATTACAAATGTGCACCACCGTCTTCTCTTTGGGAGAGAAATATCATTTAAGGCTTGTTTGGTTATGCAGATAAATAGTCTTCTTGTTTGGTTACGCAGATAAATAAGATGAGATGATATATTTTGAAAAATAATGAGATTTTTAAGTTAAGGTAAAAGATGAAATGATTTATGAAAAGTACGTTTGGATAGTGAGATTAAATAATATATTTTGTAAAAAAGTGTTTAAATAGTAAAATAAGATGAAATGATTTTAACTTTTTGAAGATTTGATAAAATGATGGGTTCCACCAATTGTTGGATTCCACCAATTGTTGAAAAATATTTGTAATTAATGGGTGGAAAATATTATGAATATATTAAAAATAAGTAATATCTATTATTATTTTAAAAGTTCATAATTATTTTGACTTTTTCAAAATATATATTTTTTATAGTTGATCATGATTATTTCAATATTCTCAAATATGAATGCATTTCTTTGTTAAACGAAATTATTTTAATTATGACTTATTTATTATACTATATTTTATAAAATTAGAAATATATTTTGCTAATTATAATATTACAATAAAATAAAAAATTCTAATAGATAATTATATTTATTAAAAATGTGATAGTTAGTAGTAGTGTAGAGCTGGATGAAATTTTGTAGCTGATCAATTATAGCGATACTGTATTTTTACTGTAGCAATAGTTGAAATATTAGAGATGATAAAATTTTATATTTTGCCATTTAAATAGACAAATTAAATATAAAATACAGCTCAGATTCATATAGACATCCAAACCAGACCTTGGGTTATTTAGAATGAAAAAATTTAAAAAGATGGAAATATAATTAATAAGATTATACTTTTTTCTTTCTTGAATAAATAGTACTTTTCTCAATCGAAATAGCTTTTGCTTTGTAACCCATAAGAAAAAATTTATATAACTTCTCAACACACTACTAATTTTTTAAATTTTATTATTTTTTCTTTTATCAAATATTTAATATATAAATAATAAATAGAATAATTGAATTAATTTAAAAAAATAAACTTAAAATAAATATTAAAAAAATATTAAAAATTTTAAAAAAATATAATATATGAAGATTGAGAGGTTGGGTATCATTACTCAATCCTTATTATCGCAGCCGACCTAAATACTTCTCTCCTGTTGGAAAGTGTTTGCGGCTGTACCATTGCGGCCGACCTGAATAATATATATAAGAAAAAAAGTAAAGCACTACCTCCATTCTCGATAAATTATTTTCTGGGCTGCAATGCCCATGCTTGATTTTAGTCCTCATGGTCTCTAGACTCCAAAATCCTTTTCTTTTGCCAACTTGGAAACGATGTTTCAACTTACATATGAACTGGAGCTTTTCTAGTTACATCAGAGCTGGTCCTAAAGGGGGGGCAATGCCCACGTTGCGGCTTTGTGTACGGCATTTATGTCAAAAAATGCATGCGTTAACAGCGAAAGGTAAACTGTAGGCCATGCTTAGGTAGTTCTTAAAACTTTTTCATATAAATGCTGCTTCAAAAGGTTACATTGGATCCGGATTGATTGTCGCTTTTTATATTTTGGACAGTGAATGCAGAATCTCCCCCCCATCCATATCCATTCCACTATTTGGTAGTGTAATGAGATGCACTTTTTCTTCGTTGGTCTTTAAAGAATTCATAACATGATTTGAATCTGTGATTTCCCAGAACCTAACAATTCTGAAGGAGGAGAGTGTGGAAAAAGGCAGCCTATGAAAATATATATTCCATTCTCAAGCGAGAATGATTCATGACACACCCAAAAGTGAAACTATTTTTTTGTATTCCTGCTGTAAAAGTTGATCCCATGTGCAATTGGGGCCACTTTCTCAATTACATCCGTTGCAATGTGTTTCTTGTGAAAAGTGAACAATTAAATTCCGAGTATCAATTTACTTATCATTATAATTCTCATCCTCATCCTATGATGTGATATTAAATAATTGAAAATTATTTATTATATTTTATTTTAAAACTTATCATCTAATATCACATTACGAGATGATGAGAAAATAGATAATAAATAAATTTTTTCTTAAAGTCCCAATGTTATGTACCTCTTCTGCACTCACAGATTGACTGTTCACTAGAAAATTGTTAACACATGCCATTCAACAAAGGAGGAGAGGAGTTGAGTTATAGGGAAAAGGATCATGGGTGCACAGAAAATCCATCGCCAAAAAATTCCCAAACCCTTGTCTAAAGTCCCAAACCCAGAACATTTCTAAATTATTTTTAGCAAAAATATGAATATATAGTAGGATAGAGCAAAGAGACGAAACGAAACCAGCCGAAGTTAGACATGACATGAGAGATATATATGTACAATGATATATAGATAGATGGTGCACCACCTCATCTCTGTCCAGAACTCTCAGCTCATGACTCAGCTGCAGAGCAGAGATTCTTCTTGCCTCCCCTTCCTTTGGCCGCTCTGCTGCAGAATCACATGTTATAGTATTATTGTGTTTCTCACTGTTGTCTACGAGTTTATTTTTCACCAGTTATATTAGAAAAAATTGAGAGATAATATTTTTACTCTCCATCCTCTTTACCTAATAGAATTTGCTCTACGTGATAATAAGATTTTAAATTTGTTCGGTAAATCAAATAACTCGTTACATCTCAATAATATAGATATAACTACAAATAATACAAGAAACAACTTTATAACATTTAATTCTCTTTTAATCAAAATATGCGTTTCTCCACAAAGACATTCAAGAACTCCTCCAACATAGATAATAAAGAACTCCACAAAGTCTTAATAAAGTCTTCAATATTCCAAAATACCAATAAAAAATGACAAGTAATTTATTGAATAAAAATCTTCAGTAATCTCTGGTACCATTTAGAACTTATTCCAGTACGCTCAACTAATATCGCTTACGCTTTGTATTCTTGATCCACAGCTAAACCATAAAATATATCTAAAAAATATTGAAGATAAGTAGATGAATATCAACAACTCAATAAGCAATGAAGATATAAACATGAACTAGTTACAGAATACCAAAATAACAAAGCAATAGTTCAGAAAACATTTATTTACAATAGTACCATATATATATAGAAGTCATTTGACATAAGCATAACTGAACATTATCCTAACAAAACATATTTCATGTTTAACCTCCATGGTGTGGTTGTGTAAACTCCAACAACCAACGAACAGAAACAGAATTTGAAATCTCCCCCTTTTAAACTCGGTGCGCTAGTGTATACGCATAAAACCATTTTGTTTATAAAATGGGAGCACCAGAAATAGATGTATTATTACTAAGATAATAATAGAGGCCACAGTTTTTCACCCGTGGTAGGGTTGGGACGGAAGCGGAGATAAAATGTCATGCTAGAGGGTTTTGAAGTGTACTATTTAAGCATTGCACATGAACTCTAGCAATATCACAACCTAAACGAAAAACTTATTCACTAAGATGTTAATAACCAACACAAGCACAAAACCAATCTATCTAACAGATTCCCATGATTCCAAACTATAGATTAGTACGAGCCCATAAACAATACATAATTAAAATAACCCATCATAGTGCCTTGATTTCTATAACGGCAGAGGAATGACCTCCAAAATTCACAATACCAATAGTTTAGCCCAAACTCCTCAAATTTGCTTAACCATTCACCACACACACGTTAGACAAACAACCAATACTTTCAAGTCGAAAATACTTACTCCCAACATGTCAAACAAACAAACAGTCCATGCTTACTCTTTATATTTCAAGCAAACAACCACATTTTCAAGTCCACTCCATCCTTAGTTTACAACATTAAAGTTAGGAGGACCTCCAAACACCAACATAGGGGTGTAAAAAATTCGGTCCAGACCGGAAAAACCGATAGGACCAGACCGAATACTGGAGGGGCCAATCTCGATCCCAAAAATAGTAGACCGATGAAGTTCGGTCTGGTCCTAGGGTATATAAATTTTGGACCAGACCAGACCAGTCCGAACTATATATATTTAAAACATTTCTAATAACTTAATATATTATTTTTATATAGTAATTATATAAGTTAATGATATAATTTTCATGTAATTTATTATCATTGACTATATAAAATATTTAATAACATATACTATCAATTAATAATATATCATAAATCATGTGATGATTTATGTCATTATATGTAAATAGACAATAGTAATGAAGAAATATTAGTCACATATAATATTTTTCCTAAATTTTAATTATTTACTACTAATTTTTATTTTCTTCGCGGAGTACACACTCATACTTATGAAGAGTCCCATAAGGACCTTCAATTCTATTTTTCTCCCTTTCTCCCTCATTTTCTCTTCTTCTTGGCTCAAGCGGTATATCGAGCAGGGCTCGAGTGAACACTAGGGTTTGTGATTCGCTTGAGTGGTGTGTCGAGTGCCTATCGAGTTAACTCACGAGTTGATTTTTGCTCGATCTCCATAGAAATGACATTAGACCCGAGTATGAATGATGGAGTAATACACCGCGGAAAGTACTAAAATCAAATGAAGGAATAGACATAGATTGAGATATACCTTGGCAAAGAGAGGCGCACGCTGACTTTGGAGGCTTTTGTCGATCATGACCTAAATCCTAGCGAGAAATCGTATGCGTAAGGAAAATTGATAGATTTGAGAGGACATGCGAGATAGAAGAAAAATGAAAGAAAATCAAAGGCATGTATAGAGGCTACTGAGAGTGTTGGGGAGAGTATTATGGTGATAGTGTGGCTTCGTGAATGACACGGGGCGGCTGGGTGCGATTTAGTGCATAAGCATAGAGAGAGAGAGAGAGAGAGAGAGAGAGAGAGAGAATTCCTTATAAGTTGGGGAGGATGTGAGGAACCGTCTGCCGCAAAAAGAGATGGACCCTTCTTAGAGTTGAGTGGAAGGAAAAAGATGAGAAATACTCCAATAGTCTAAGAAAAGCAGCATCGGTAGATGCAGAGTTCAATTAGTTTAACACCTAGGCGAGCAAACACCTTGTATGAGACCCGATTTACATGTCCCAGAGCGAGGTGAAGATGACTTTCTTGACCATGGTAGGCAAGTTAGAAAAATCGCCTATTGTGAAGGCGAGAACGAGGAATTGAAGAGGCTGGTGAACTTGGATGAGACAAGAGATGCCTGCTAGAGGTGTAACGGGTCTGATTCAGTTTCGTTTTAGATTTATTTTAGAACCGAACAAGTATACACCGGTTTTGAGATTTGAAGAACCGATACCGTACCGGTTACATCCCTAAATCGATACTTCTTGTTTTACCAATTCTCAATTTCGGTCCATTTTTCCGGTTTTATTAGCGTGTGTATCTATATAATAGTATCATATAGTGATATAATATTTGATTATGTATGTTAGTGATAATATGCTAATGATAATATGTTAGTGTCTAGCTTATTTATATATTTGATTATATATGTTAGTGATAATATGCTTGGTTACATATATGTTAGTAATAATAAGATGGTTCCGTACACTTTTTATATGAGTATATATAATCAAATGTATAGAAACGTATTTAACAAAAAGTATATATATTATAATTTATTATGTCACATTTATTTTTAATATATATATATATATAGTTTATATTAATAACATATGATCAAATGTTCATGTTGAAGATTAAAATTTTATGTTATATTTATTTTATTTTATAAAATTAAAATTTTTAATGATAATGTTATATCAAATGTTATATTAATTTTATGCTATTAGATTATTATTATATATATAAAAATTAGCATATTTTTATCATATAAAAATATTTTATGTAATATAAAAAATTAATATATATATATATAAACCGATCCGGTCCCGTTCGGACCGATTTCGACCGGTTTTGAAAAAAATAGAACCAATCTTGGACCAAACTAGTTTACTGATTTTTTTTCTTTCACCTCTAATGCCTTCCCAAGGCGAGGGAGGATTACTTGCCCCGAAACTGAATTGTTTCCTATATTTCTTATGATAAGAAACTAATTCTTCTTTGGATTTAAACACCATCCCCAACTTGGACTCCTCAATGCTATCACCTCCATCAGTGTGCACTGTATTTTGTGTCTTGAACTCATCGTCATCTTTGGATTCAACATTATTACGCATAGAGGGCATAGATGAAGTTTCGGCCTCCCTAGAGTCAATTGTGGTCTCCTGAATTTCTTCCACATGGCTTAAGTTTGCAGAATTTAAACCCATAAGAGGGCTAATTAAATAGTGAAATAGGGATACAAGATTTCCTTGCAGTTTACAACAATAAAAATCCATGTTTAAATCTATTATAAATAGTGACAACCAGTTAGAACTCTACACACGTCAAGTGGAGAAAAAGGAAGCAGCCAAAGACTCAAGTGCTGAGGTGGAGGGTTGCAGTTTTCTATTATGCTTGTATACTCTATAGAAGCAATTCTCTGTGAGTCATTATGTAATGCAATACAATTTATGTAAGGAAAGAAAAATACAGGAGAGCAAGAGAAAAAAACTCGAGAGAATGAGACATTTTCTCATCAAGAGAGGAAGTGATATGTGAGAGTTGTATATGCTTGAAACAAACTGTATTGTTAAACTTCATCAACAAACACATAAGGCTTCTAGTTGTTACTGCCGTGGATGTAGATCAATAGGTTCGAACCACGTAATGATCTTGTATTCTTTATGACTTTCTTTATCTACTTGTGTTTCATTTGTGAGTTTCTTGGCAAGTCTTAGTAAAATAATTATGTTCTAGCATCAGAACAGAAGGATATAAGTGCAACAAAATCAATATAAGAATGGTGAAAAATAACCACATTATTTAAAGAACGAACTCATCACCAAACTAGTCCATGGAGATAGGTTGGCATCATGACAAGGAACAAAGGGTGGTAACCACGCATGTGGCATTTGTGCATGGCAGCCATGTATATAGTTTGAGAAATCTAGATAAAATGGTCTTGATATCACCTAACATATAGCCCAATAAAGATAATAAGCCAAAGACCAAAACTAAATATAGACATTAATAGAACAATTAGGGCCCGGTTTGGATGCCTAGATGAGATACATCTCATCTGGGTTGTACGACAAGTCTCAACTACCTATTCATATGCCAAGTGAGTTGATTTTATTTCATCTCTGCATTTTCAACCTCCATTTGCGTTTTGAAATTAATGACTAACATAAATGGTAAAAAGTTAAGTGAACAGTGCAAAAGCACTATTTTCTTCTTGGATTCCGGCAATCCTCTTTTCTTTTATTTTTTAAATCCCATTTTGAGACCATTTTTCCTCCATGTTCACGCCTTTTCCCCTATGCGTAAACCCACCATTTCACAAGTAACGGGTGAAGCCAATGCATCCCCCACCGCAATAAAAAAATCCTTGTGCTTTCAATGTATTTATTAATGACATAGATGTGTAGTAATATCAGTGAAAAAATTAGAGGAAAAAAAGACATTCAAGTTTTTCAATAAATAGAATTTTATAGTACAATATTCAATTTTATTGGAATACATAATTACGGCACAAATATTTCAATTTTTCTAACAGATAGAATAATCAATAAGTCATAATTAGAATCATATATTTTCACAATGAAATTGATATTTTTGGGAGTATTGAATAGTTCTTCATTTTGGGATTTTATATGGAAACTCAAAACTAATAAAATGGAAAAAAATATCTACCACACTTTTAATACATATAATTATCTATTATAATAATCAAAATTATTCTAATTTATAATTAGTAATTAAAATTTCGAATTTCCTATATATAGAAAAATAAATAGATCATAATTAGAATAATATCTTTTAACAAAGAAATTTTAATTTTTTGTGGGAATATAGAGTAATTTTGGCCAACATTAAAATAGGCTATTTTGGGATATAAATTTATTTATGATATATTTTTTAATTAATCAAAAATATTAATTTTTATTAATATATTCATAATTATTACCCAATAATTATGAAATGATTCTCAATCATTGGAGGGACCCACCCTTCTATCAAATTTCAAAAAGTGAAAATATCTCATCTCATTTCATTATCTAAACATATTTTTTTACAAACTATCTCATCTTATTTTAACTCAAAAATCTCAATATTATTTAAAATATCTTATCTCATCTGAATTGTGTAACCAAACGAGACCTAATTGAACTTGAATTAATATTCTGAATACCTAGGTTGTTGGATTGGTTGATGGATTTGTAGTAGGAAGTATTGAGAAATGTGGATAAAATGATCTTGGTATCACCTAAGATATAAACCAACCATGATAATAAACCAAAACTTAAGTAATAAATATTGACATTAAATGAAACAGTGAAACTAAATTCCAAATAATATTCCAAATATCTGGGTTGATGGATTTGTGGTAGGAGTTGTTATAGGAGATGCGTGCTCTTTCCCTTTCCTCATCTAGAGAATATTCATCAATATTTTAGAACAACAAAAATCATCTTATGTTGTAGTAGTTCAAGCAATTTAACCATAAATTGGTATAGTTATGTTTTTTTTAGAAGCTGTTGTTGTCATACCATCCAAGGTGCTTTAATTTAAAATATCAACACATTTTATACCAATTTGAGCAAATAATATTGCCAATAGAAAAATTCCAACCATTTCCAACCATTCGCATTTTCTATTATCAGGCATGCAGTTGGAAGTATATTGAGCATATTTGTGTTCTTTTCAATTTTGGCATTACCCTTACAGTACTGGTACTCGATGTTTGCACAACTGCACCAGAAGTTGGGCTCCCACTTGGTAATTGAAGATGAGCTGCTGAGGATTTGGTCTTCCAAGTCACTATATTAGTGTAAGATTCTAATTGATCAGTCAATAACATAAAAATAAGAGAGAGCTAGCATGGCCACCCATGGATAAATCAACATACAAGAAGAAATTTGATGTGGATGCCAACAATAGTGCGAGCAATGGTGGCAACAACCAGCTTCCCTGCATCAGGTTTTGCCTGTGTCAAAACAGAAGGATCTAAAAAATTTAGAATACTTCTCAATCAATGCTACATTAATTATCAGAAGCCATTGCAAATTTCCCATCTAACAGTGACAATACTCAGAAAAATCCAACATTCTATGCCTACATTTGCCAAAACACAATAACTTTCTTGTGAAGAAAAGGCTTTAAATCATATATAAATAGAATTGAAGGCCTGGAAAATATGAGTAGCCATCACCTGATCTAGTGCATCCCCATGCTCAAGCTCTATCAAAACTCCATCTGTGGATTGGTCTCCATCTGTGGATTGGTCTTAGTTTGCCTTCTTTTCCTACACGATTTTTCTTAAGAAAATTAACTTTCCCTTTCTTCTGGACTAACTAGAAAGGAACTTAACCCAATATCCAGTTGGATAAAAAGCATTAGATATTTTATGACTAAAAAATCCAACGTTATGCAAACATTTTTTAACGTTAAATGTAGAATCTAACTTGGTCAAATATATTTCCTTAGCAACCAAAAGAATCACCGTATCAAACTACCATATATAGATACCGTTGCAGCCAATCAGAACCAAATTCAAGCTACAAAATCCAGAAAACCAAGATATTACAAAGATAGCATGCAATTAGTGATATATCTACGTATATGAAACAATCTCAAGAAATAAACCAAGAATACCAAAAATTTCTGACCAACCAAAAATTTTAGTGGGGAAATGTGCTTACCAACTAGAGATGACGCCGAGGAGTGGGGAGCTTAATTCCGGTCGATTTGACGACGAAGTTCACGTGGGTTGTTATGTACTCATTAGATAGAACTCACTCTTAAAAACTAACTTACAAGGAAATGATGCCTAGGAGCTTATAAACCATCAATCAATCTTATACTTAGTCGATGTGAGATCGTAACATGGGTGGCGGAGGAGAGTAGCCGAACTACAGGTGGAGGAACGAGAGTGAGAGAGACCCACTCACAAACGGTGACAATGGGGAGTGCGAAAATAGGGAGATGAACGAGAAAAAAATGGATCTGGGGGAAACAGAACTAGTCCGTCATCTTCTTCTTCTTTGTTTTCTTCTTTATTTTTCGATCCAGACTGAAAAAACTGACTAGACCGAGTGTTTTGGTTTGGGACGAATTAGATCAAATTCACCCCTACTCGGTCTTGGTCCATGGTGTCTCCAAAATTCAATTTTTCAGTCCGGTCCCGGGTGTGGTTTTTTTGGACCAGACCAAACCAAATCACTTACATATAAATATATAATATATTATTTATATAGTAGTTGTATAAGTTAATTATGTAATTTTCTCTAATTTATCACCATTGATCATATAAAATGTAAAAAAATATATGTTATCAATTAACTAATATATTATAAGATAACTCATATGATAATATATGTTATTATATGTAGATACATACTCTACTAAAGTACTATGTTAGGAACTATAAACATCATAAATATAATTAAAATGAATTTTTTTAATGAGTTAATTACATAATTCACATTAAAGAGCTCACTTAATTTGGATTTTAGTAATTTAATTAATTTATGTATTACTTTATCTACCAAAAAAGAAAAGAAGAAAAAAATTTCCTAACTCATATAGACCGAATTGAACCGATTGGACCGATAGCTAAAATGGTCCTGTCCGGTCCTTAGGGGTAGTCGATTCTGTCAGATCCAAAATAAGGACGGATCAAAATTTTCGATCAGTAACCACGAACTGAACCGGACCGATTACACCCCTAAAAATGTCACGTCACTGGAGTGCACAACTTGGTCTGCTAAATGGATTGTACGCAGTGATATTATATAATTAAACTAAAGTGACTACATAATACGATTCAGCTCGGTTGGTTGGGTGAGATAATCCATGAATGGAACACATGTAGTGAGATAGACTGACACACCCACCACGTCAATATAGGCTTGGGTTGGATAGAAAGATGCTTCTATCTTATCTCATCTTAGTATCTAAATATCACAAAGATAAATACTTTTTAATTTCAATTTTTAACTTTTTCATCTAATTATTATCTAATTATTATAAATTTTTCAAACGTCCAAATAAAACACAAAAAATAATTCAACATTTTCAAATCACAAAACAAAAATTATATTATAACAATATTTTAATTTTATAATATTTTTATTCAACTTTTTCTCTTAAGTCTCGTATATTTTCATAGATGAAATGAGTTGAGATTAAAGTTAAATGTTGAATAAAATATTGTTAGAATATATTTTTTTAATATTATTTTTGTTTTAGGATTTGAAAAAATTGAATTGTTTATTTTATTTTGTGTGAGAATTTAAAAAAATTATAATGATTAGATGAGATAAGTTGAAAGAAGTTGTGAAAACAAACGAATTAATTATTTTCCTAAATCTCATAAAATATTTTATTCAAATTATTTGTAAATCATTTAATCTAAACTCAAATATCTTATTATTAAATTTACAAATTATCTCAAGTCAACTCACTCTCCAAATAGGGCTAACAGTAAAAAAACGCATGCATGCAAGAAGAAAGTAAAGTGGCAAGCGATGGAGTGGTCAAGGAGATACGGATAGGGGACACCATACCCTGGGACAAGAATAATGATAGAGTTATTATCCTACTACTACCCATTTACTACTCTTTTTGTATTTGATTTTTTTTTAATTTTTAATTTTACTTAATGATTAAGGAAGTGAGTATTAATAAAGTTATATATATATTTAATTTTTTCTTAGTAATTAAGGATGTTAAAAAAATATTTTAAAAAATTGATATAAAAATAAAAAACTTGAAATATGTTTGGATAGTAGATGGGTAGTAACCCTATCACTACCCTTGGGAGAATCCTTAACTTGTAGATGAAAATCTTGAGAGTACTTCTACAGTCCCCGCTCGCCCATCCTGCTCAACATGGCATGCCATGTGTCATGCCACGTGTAATTAAAAAAAAAAAAGGAGAGGAACAAAACGTAACTTTTTCAGTTTTCATTGCATTTTTCTTTTCTGTGAGTTCTAGCGATATCGGCCTCAACATCGGGACTTTTCATTGCCTTTGAGACTTTTTATTATTTTTTTTCTTATTTTCATGTGAGTTCTCCAGCAACATTGGCCTCCAAAAGCAACGGTCTTCATGTGAGTTTTCTAGTCCGACATCAACCTCCAAGCACAGTGGTCTTCTGGCATGCCGCTGTAATCTGCAGCTCCATTTCCGGCATCCACAACTACTACGAGTTCGAGGTTCCCCGGTTATTATTTATGTGGGTATTTTCATTAACATTTCATCATTTCCTCTTACATTAGGGGGGATTATTTAACTGAAACAAACATAAAGTGAACACGTTTGTTGCCAAATGATCTTCCTGAATCTTTATCTAAAAGGGGTATGGATTGTGAAATAGGACGAACAATGCAGCTCTTTGGAAGGATCAAATGCACAACCATTAGAATTATGACGAGCTAAAAGTCTAAAATAGCAAAATAGCTTAGGTTTTTTTGTTGGACTTAGATTTGTAAGTCCAATTTGTGAAAAAAAAAAAAAACAGATCAAAAGTCATTTCTTTCATCCAAAAACCAAACACACAAAAAGCAATAGAAAAGAAATAAAGAAACACATACCAGAGAGGGCATATGAGCTCAAGACCCAGTTTCTGAATAATAATAACTCAAAAAAATAAATCCAATAGAATTACATTCAGAAATGAAAACCCCAAAAATATGTGGAGGAAAGACGATGTTCCCGCTAAGGTGGAGGAGACGATGTGGTGGAGATCAGACGATTTTGAAGAAGGAACTAGGATGGAAGTGCCTTTTGAAAGATATGGAAGAAAGCTGGAAGAAGGCCTCTAGCCAAGATTTTGAATAAGAAAAAATCTATACAACCTCCTACTATTCACAAACCTTCACACACCACACTTTTTTTAATTTTTATTATTTTTTTCTTTTATCAAATATTTAATATATGAATAATGAATACAAGAATCGAATTAATTTAAAAAAATAAACTCAAAAAAAATTAAAAATAAATAAATAAATAAATAATTTAATTTTATGTGATGTGTGGAGGTTAAGATGTTGTGTATCATTGTTCTTTGAAGAAGGATCTAGATTAATTTTCTAAGATGTAGATGATAGTAAGGGCCGTAGGATCTGAGATTTTGAAGAAGGCTTTTGGAAGATGGGCATGGGCTGTAGCCAAATTTTGTTTTTTAAATATTTAATAGAGTAATGCTATATATCACATGTTCATTCTATTTTGATCATATTAAATAATATGTAATACATTAATTATTATTAGATGATAAAGAAGTATGTAATAAATAATTATTTAATGATAATAAATGTATCACATCATACTTAATGAGATAAAAATAAGATAATAGTACAGTGTAGTGTATAGAATTTTTCTTTCTCAAATCATGGGACCCGGATCCCAACAAAATACAACGTACTTCTTCTTAATTGTTTTGCATTTGACTAGCAGTTGAAGTCCAGCTAATCAAACTTATTTATTTATTTTTCTATATATACACTGTAGAATCTGATTAAGCGGTTAAATTTATTTATTTATTTATTTTTCTACCTAGCCAGGTTATATTTTCACATACCATATAACAATATATAATAACCGTGGTAGCTTCTAGATTATTATTATTGTTATTAGTTTGTATCTCATCACCTGGAAGAAGAGGTTCGTTAATTCTGCATGCATTAATTGATTTCCATGCACGCACCATAACCTGGTTAATTTATTAATTACTTTTAACAACTTTTTCCAGATATCAAGATGTAGGTGCCAGAGTTGTTGACCTGTTCACAACGAAGCCAGATTTTTAAGGCCTTCAATCACTCTCCTCCACCCAAAGTAACAGAAAACGTCATCCAATCCTAGCCAAAAATCTGTTAGAAACTTCCCCGGGAGACAACCCAGGCTCTTATTTTCCCTCGATCCAAGCACGTACGTCTCTCTCGTACTAGCCAATTGCACAATTCCAAGCCATCAGTACTGACGTACTTTCCTGATCAGATAGCCCTTGGGGGTGGACCGGAGCAGTACTGCAAAAGTCATGGCCTCAACTATGCCGAGGAAGATAAGGAAGGCCCTTGGAGCAGTGAAAGACCAAACCAGCATTAGCCTTGCCAAGGTTTCCAACACCAACGCGGTCGACCTCGAGGTCTTGATCCTCAAGGCCACCACCCACGTTGAAATCCCCATCGACGAGCGCTACGTGATTGACATCCTCGAACTCATCGCCTCCAACAAATTCTACGCATCAGCTTGTGCCCAAGCCATTTCGAAACGCATTGGCAGGACTCGCAATTGGATCGTCGCGCTCAAGTCCCTCATACTCGTCCTTCGGACTTTCCAAGACGGCGATCCACATTTCCCAGGGGAAGTTCTCCGGGCAATGAGACGCGGTGCAAAGATTTTTAACCTTTCCAGCTTCCGGGACGACTCTAATTCTAGCCCATGGGATTACACTGCCTTTGTTAGAACCTTTGCTCTCTACCTTGACGAGCGCTTAGATTGCTTTCTCACCGGGAAGCTTCAACGTCGTTTTACGTATAATAGGCAGAGAGATAGCATCCCCCATAGAAGACGGCTCATTTCCTCATCCATGCATGACATGAAACCGGCCATACTGCTCGATAGAATCTCATGCTGGCAGCGTCTGCTTGATAGAGCTATAGGCACCAGACCTACTGGTGCAGCCAGGAGCAGCCGGTTGGTCCTGATTGCGCTTTACGCAATTGTCCAGGAGAGTTTTGATCTCTACCGTGATATTTCTGATGGGCTTTCGCTCCTTTTAGACAGCTTCTTTCGTTTGCAATATCAATCTAGTGTCAATGCCTTTCAAACTTGTGTTAAAGCCACGAAACAATTCGAAGAACTTTCTAGTTTCTATGATGTGTGCAAGAACATTGGGGTAGGGAGAACCTCCGAGTATCCTAGTGTGAAAAAGATATCCGACGAGCTTGTAGTGACATTACACGATTTCTTGAAAGATCAAGCATCTTTCCCTAAACATAATGATCGAACGCCATTGCTTCTTCCCGGGCCACCTCTCAATGATCCTACTTCGAATGCTGAGAGCTTGTCATGCGATCAATCAAAAACATCAGGTCAGAGGGTTTCACGGACAGGTCGTTCGGAACGCAGTTGGAGTTGCACAACATTGGAGGATCTTATGGGTGTTGCAGAACCCGCTGGGACAAACCCGCAGATCACCGAGTTGATTGAGCAAGAGTGTTACTCGGAGGAGCAATCCGAGAAACAGCCTACTCTCCTAGAGGATTTAATTGGTTCTGACGTTTCCGGCTCCAACTTTTCGTTGCCCCTTAAACAAGGAACAAATTCATGTTTTGAGTCCATGTGTCTGGACGATGACTGGCCAAAACATGAAGAGAAAAAAGAAGAAGAAGAAGAACAATTAGGACATGAAACTTCAGAGACATCCGGTTTAGAATTAGCTTGCCCGATAAATGGTAATTGGGAGTTCGTTTTGTTCGAGTCAGATCAAACCCAACATGAGATGCAACCTTTTAAAAACCTGGCCAACGAATTTGAACCCTTGGTTGTGAAGGAGGACTCGTTGTTTCTAGCTTCACTTCCTCAGCACCAATATAATCCATTTCTAGAAGAAGCTGCGGCAATTACAATTTCCGCTGCACCTACTTCCGATGAACCAGCATTTTTTGCAGCGAACGATTCGTTGTATGCAGCGTGGCCAACTTTTAGCATGCAAATTGATCAGACACTGGCAGCGCCAACATTCAGTGCACAGAATTTTGACAATACGACGACCGTGGCGCCAACATTTCGGGTACAAAACTCTAATGAGACAGAGGAAGCACCGACGTTTTATACGAAGAATCCAAACGAGACGACAGCAGTAATCCCAAATGAAAAGGACCCTTTTGAGACGTGCACAGCTGCTATGGCCTATACACATGTATCTAATGGGTCAATGAATCAACAAAGTCTGCTGCATGATCAGCAACAGCTATGGTTGGAGAACCAGAACAAGATCATTGCAAAGCTGATGACTTGATTTGTGAAATAAAAATTGCAGAATGTGAATTTGTCTTTGATTGTACAGGTGTAGTTATCAACCTTCTTTAATTAGTACCGCTGTCTTCTTTGCATTTGTGTTTAATGCAACGTACGTGAGAACTCAAAACATATTACCCTCTTTATGATATTCGACCTCGGATGCTGATTCATATTGGAGTAAAACTTCGCTGACAGAACGATGATCTTCAAATTGTATCGCTCATGAGCATTGCCAATGGTCTTGATCAAATTGTACATTCTCTGGGTTCTTGAGCTCATACCCAGTTGTCCCAAGTTGTAATATGGACTTCGGCCGAGGATATTAATACAAAAATGAGTTACAAAAAGTGAGAGCGAACCCCATGTACAGACAATCGAAAATACATCAAATTGAATCTCATGTACAAACAATCGAATTAACTACATCAAATTGTCTAATTTGTCCTAATATATGTTTTTTCCACTGTGGGTGATTAATGGGTCAAAACAAGTTATTCTCGAATGAACAATAGAGATTTGTCTATGGAAATTCTAAAGATGAAATAAGAGGGTAAAATGATAAAATTACTTGTTTTAAAATGGTGTACAGAGTGGAGTTTTTGTGTAGCATAATTCTTTGTCCATGAGGTAGGTAATGCTATGGCGCAAGTAAGGCAAAATCATCCGGGCAATCCATCCTCCTCCCACCGGGGAGCAATTTCAGAGCCTGCTTCATCTAATGCCACTACTTTTAAGGTTTGTTTGGGAACACAACCATCTTATATCATCTTAAGATTTTTTATAATTTCTTTAGTATACAAATATAAAAACTTTTTAATTTCAAATATTTAACTTTTTCTTCTAATTATTATATATTTTCCAAACTTTCAAACAAAAAAAATTATATTCTAATCATATTTTAATTTTATAATATTTTAATTTAATTTTTTCTCTTTCCTTCAATAAAATATTTTAATTCAAATTATTTCACTATTATTTACAGACCATTTTACTACTATTTATAAAATTATAATCTTATTTCATTATCTAAACATCGAATATATTGGAGACAGTGTCATTGGACAGTGGGCGAACGTTTTATATATATATATATATAGAGAGAGAGAGAGAGAGCCGAATGGGTGGGAAGAGGGCGACAAGGTGGACTAGGACAACAACACAGTATAAGAAGAATGAACATCGAGAATTTTGAAACCCCATCTTTTTGTGCAAGAGAGGTGTGTGTTTGTTTTTTGTTAACCCTTGCATCATCTACTCACCCTCCCATAGGTATATTTTTAGAACGATTTTGCTATACATCAATCACTATTCATCTCCACACCTGATAATCTTTTTTTTATAAGTTATAGAGTGTTGAATAATGAATAATGATTGACGAGAAGAATTATTATTTTTAAAAATGGCTCTATCAGTTAGGATGATAATGGGAAAAGAGGCCACCAATTAGCCCCGCGGGAAGTTGGATTTTAGAGGGTAACTTGGCAGTCCTGCTTAAATCCATCCTTATAGCTATATTTTTCAAAATTGGTTTGGGGGATTTTCCTCTCTGTTGAACCACGTAGGCTTGTCTTTTGCTATTGCTGCGCTTTACGTTTTCATGAACATTGCTATTTGATACTGAGTCACTGACCCTGTGATGCATACAATAAAAGGACCACATTGGGGTCATAGTTCATACCAATGGCTGATGTATCATCCATCTCCCAATTAATGTTGGGTTTGACACATGCATAAATTGGCCCATTTTTCTCCAGTAATCAATTAGGATGGAAAAAATAACATGGGAAGTTGCAGCGTTTGGGAGAGACAAGGCGCAGTGACATGCCCTTGTAACCTTTTTCATTTTGGCGGGAAAGGATGAGGAATGACAAAAGGAGAACAACACCTTCATGATGTATCTGTCTGAGTCTGAGAGAGAGGCGTGAAGCTTTACAGCTATAGTCTATGCATATGTTGCTTTGGAGGGAGGGGTATAACGGGAAATACGAGCCTGAAAAGTAAAATGCTTTTCTTTGGTGGGATCAGATGCTGCATCGTGGAAGGGTGCCGAACAAAAAACTAGGAGTAGTGGGGGAGGCAAGCTAGCAAGCAAGCAACTGGCAAACATATCATGTGAAGTTGGGAGAAAGGAATGGATGGACCACACACTCCATTTTGTTTTCAGTTTTGTGTAAAATATTATTCCTGAGACTCAGCGTATCTTTCCCATGTGACTGTTGTCCCTGTGAACTTCTACTTGGGACCCGCACTCCTTGCCCCCCACCTCCTCGTTTTTTTTTTTTTTTTTTTTTTTTTAGCGTCCTTTCCTTCCCTCCATCTGCGCCGAGGCTTCCTCCCTACTTCCCAATTCTTCTCTCCTGTCCTTTTCCAGATTCTCAAAAATTAAAGGGACACACTCTGCCCAACAACATATATTTTACTTATTTAATCCCAAATGCCTCTGGTAAAGAATGAAGCTTCTACAGTCAACATTCTACTCCCAAAAATCTTATGGTATGTCATTGATGGTGAAGGCATGAAGTTCCAGCAGGTATAATTGCAGACTGGATTGGATTGGTGTAAAAGTAAAGTTCAGGCCTTTGGTGGGCATGAGCTTCTTTGATCATCATGCAGACTCAACAAGCATAACAAAAAAAAAAAAGGGACCCAATTGCATTATACAAGAAAAGAAAAAAAGCATTCGAAGAGCTAGGGATCTGATCACCATCACCAAATCTGATGAAAGGGCCAACTCAGAATCACAAAAACAAAAGACTTCCATCATTGCCATTGCTTCCCATTACCCATTGCAATGGTAGGGACGCCATACTCAAAAAACAGAGGGAAAAAAAGTGAGATCTGGAGCTCCTAAAGCTTTGGGCTTTGGGGTTAGGTACTATAGGTTGCAAATGATGCTCGATTCTTCCCTAAATAAATAAAAAAAAACCACAACCATGTCAATCAATATGCATCATGATGATGCTACCCTCAAGTTCTCCTGCAAAAGCCAAGCAAACCAGACAAATGAATAATAGGATGGGAATCAGATTACACCACCACCACCACCACCATCACATTGCAATACTTATGCTAGTCAAAAAGCACGCCAAAAAATTGCACTCTTTCTAACTAAACCCAATGTCCATTACAATAGAAAAAAGGACTCTTGAATATACATTATCAAACCAAAAAAATGCAAAAAAGAGAAACAAAAAAAACATGACAATCATCACAGCCTGTCTTACAGCTTCATGGGTGAATCAATAGATAAGATTGAAAGAAAGGAAAAAGCAAACGAGGATACTCCCAAAAAACCGCATCCATGCTTTTTTTTTTTTTTTTGTTACATAATATTAAAATAAGTAATTTTTTCTCAATTTTAACATATAAAATTAATTAATGATGTCAAGGTAAAAAAGAAGTTTGGAGTATACGAAGTGTGTGTTTTGTTTGCTGCTTATCCAAGAAAGTGCTCCCAAGTCTTCGACAGTTAGAAAATCCAAATGTAGTCCTCCTGTAATAAAAATCAATACAAAAGAAAAATGCAAGGAAAAATAAATACCAGATAAAATAAAGATTTAAGTTTGAATGTGACACGTGTGACGTGTAATTAAGTCAATGGTCCAACATTCAACCGGCTCACGGATCAACAGTTTAGACAAAACGGACAGTGCAGATGGATGGCATTCTAGTAATTTTTATCTAGACTGTAACCGAGTCAGACAGTTGAACCTTTATTGCTCACTGCATGGGATCCAAACTGTCACGGTTCCTGACCAAATGGCCATGATTCCTAAGACTTGCCACGTCAGCGATAAATGAGTAAGCGAAGCACTGGGTCCTACCAAACTGATCGATCGTGCGTACTAGAAGTGAATAGAATCTAAGGCTTGACGATGATGGAATAGAAGCTGCCATTTTAGGCCCTAGGCACAAAAGCAGGGTACCAGACCCCCCACTATCCATAACATATGGGCAGCATTGTCTTTTCAAGGACTAGAATGTGCCTTAATCTAAAAATAAAATAATATTTAGCAAAAATTGTATGTTAAAGCACTCTGCTCCGAACCTTTTACCTTTTTTTGGCGGGTGGGGTTAGTTACTTTGTTGCTTATTCCCTCCAAGTCCTTCCGAGGATGGTGTTGATGATCCTATTGCCGGAAAGTCTCTGCAAGGCCTTGTGGGCACCAGCAACCTTCATCTCCGCCAGCCTCTGCAAGTGGTGGTGAGCACCAGCTGCCACCAGCCTCTTTCTACACCCGTGGCTGCTTCCTCCTCCCACCGTCGCCGCCACCACCATCACCGGAAACTTCTTGCTATACACCGCCTCGTTCTTCGGGTCCAGCATCTGCACCAGCCTCATCACGCTCTTCTCGTCCCTCACCAACTCTTTCCTGTTCGATCGCACTGTCAACAGGGACACCAGCGCCTCCGCCGCAGACTCTTGTAACCCCACCGGCTTAGGCGACTCCATTAGCTTCACCAAGGAACCCATGCAACCACCAATGGCTCGCTTGTTACCGTCGCTGATTGATAAACTGGCCAGCAAAGACGCCGAGATTTGCTGCAGGACAACGTTACCGTGCTTGACAAATTCGCCTAACTGTATAATGAATGTGGTCGATGAAGACAGAAGCCGAGCCGAGGGATCTAATCCGGAAAGAGAGCTTATAGCCCGCAGAACGGGTTCCAGTGTGTCCGAGTTTGAGACCTCTTGCATCAAATGCATTAATCTCTGCAATCCGCGTTGTTGTACTATCAATGCGCGAAAATATTCGCCGGAAGAGGCCAATATGGCTAGGCAAGTCGCAGCCTTTTCTTGCGCGGAGCTTGTGGCGCCCGAGCCTAATACTTGAATTAGTACCGGTACCGCTCCTTCCTCTGCTAGAGAGTTCTTGATGTCTTCCACATTAGCCACGTTTCTAATCGCACCCACAGCGTGCGTCTGAGTCACTAGAGACCCAGATCGACAGGCTTCGATGAGGACCGCAACGCCACCGTAAGCCGATACGGCCCACGCATTCTCGGGATCTGCGGTGATGGCCTCTACCGCAGCCGAAGCTCTCTCTTTAAGGACCATTGACCCAGTCTCCAGAATCCTCAACAAAGGCCCCAGACCACCTTCTTCGAACACGCACTTCCTTGACTCGTCGTTTGCAGAGGCGAGCACCGATATGGCCGCCGTAGCATGTTCTCGGATCGAGTTCTGGCCATAGTTGTTGAAGTCCAGCAGGTGAATCAGATACCCGACGTTTCCCTCTTTGGCAACCAAACTGGCGGATTTCTCATCGTCGGAGAGAAGTTGAAGCAAGGATTCCAAAGCCTTCGTCTTACACTCGATTCCTCCGATTTGTAACCTGGTAAAAAGATCTCTGATAAAGAAGGACAATTCATCTTTGGAAGAGCAGGGGCCCGGGTGAGAGAGAACGATGGCGTTGGATTGGTGGAGGACACCGGATCTGAGTAGCAAGTCGAGGTCGTGAAGGGAGTGGGCGAGAGAAGCGGAGGCCATGTCGATGTCACTCTGCATGAGGAGCTTGCCGCCGGAGAAGGAGGAGAGGGAGCAACAGTCGGAGAGGGAGCTGAGGCGCTGAAGAGTAGAGAGAAGGGAGGGGAGGAGAGACTGGAGAAGAGGGTTTTCTGACCAGTGAGGGGAGGAGGAGAGGGAGGAGAGAGAGGAACGGAGGGAGGTGAGCTTGGAGTGGATAACCTGCCAGCGACCGGTGAAGGATTTGATGGTAAGGGAGGAGAGGAGGAGGATGGAGAGGATGTTGTTGATGAGGGCGAGGAGGGTTTGTGGGGAAGAAGAAGAAGAGGAGGAGGGTGGCGATGGCAGAGAGGTGGTGGGGGGATTCATTTGGGGGTAAGGGATGGGTTAGGAAGTGGAAGATGTGTATGGTTGGAGGTGAAGTAGTCGGGGTGGTGAATACATGCGACGGATGGGGATTCGGGAAGGAAAGTTGGTGGGGGGTTTGCTTGGTGGGAAAGGAGAGGAGAGGAAGGAGAAGAAGGGGGAAAATGGAAGGGGGCTGCAGCTTTCACAGTGGGAATATGGAGAAAAGCAGCGACGGTTGGCACTATACCGTGTTGCCTGTGGGGTTGAGTATTTGAGACGAGAGAGAGAGAGAGAGAGAGATTTTCATTTCCTTTCCGATGAGAGAATTAAGATTGTACGGATATAAATTTCTTTAGAGGGATTATTAATTAAAATTATAATAATATTTTTTTAAAATTATATTTTTTTACTTTTATCCTCACTCATTAACGAATCCCGCTTGCAAATAAAATTTCTGTATTATTAATTATCCCCCAACTCCACTCAGTTGACAGTTCTTTCATCCCCTGTTTTCACGCACTTGACCAAAAAAAATTAAAAGCTCTTCACAATTTCAAAAACACGCCTAAAAAAAAAAAAAAAAAAGAGTAAAAAAGAGAGATACAAAACATTAAAATAATGAAAAACCACCACAAAAAAAACCCCTCCCGGGTTCAACGCTGGGGATTGGCACGCCACCACGAGCCGCTTTCATTGTGGCTCGAATGGAGCATCAAAGAAAGACGATCGAGCCGGTTAACTAAAGAGTCGAGGATTGGCTACCTTTCGAGCTCCATCCAAGCCACTATGGAGGTGGCCAAAAATGGGAGGAGCAGGGTTCACTTTCCCTCTTTCCCGGGTTTTTTTCTATTTTTTATATATTCTAATTATTTATTAAAATATCTTCCAACAAATTTTTCTTTTATAAATATCTTTTAAAAAAATTATATTCTCAAGTCCCATTCATATTTTTTTTAATGATTTCTTAAGTTAACCATTTAAATGAAATATAAACTTAAAATGTATTACTTATTCAAAGTGAATTCTATTTTTTTAAATAATAATAAAATAAGTAAAAAAGCATTAGTTAGGGCCTTGGGTAGATTTACATCGAACATTGAAATTTGCAAAAATTTAATTAGGAAAGCATCCTTCTGCACTTCATAAAAATATATTTGGATAATTCGTATAGGTACTTGAAAAAAGCATCATCAAATTATTTAATTCTAAGATAAAGTTTAATTTTAGGAAAGCATCATTCTTAAGGATTCATTTAGACAGTGAGATAAGATGAGATAAGTTAATTTTATATAAGTTTAATAGAATATTATTTTATAATATTATTATTATTTTAAAATTTAAAAAAATTGAATTGTTTATTAGTTTTTATACTATAATTTGAAAATTTTATAATGATGAAATGAGATGTATTGAGATTATTTTGTATCTAATCGGAATCTCAATTTTATATCTATCTCAATCATTATTGAACCATTTAATTCGATTAAAAAATTAGAGAAAAGTTCAATTGGTATATGGACTATCGAACTCTTTGTAAATTGGAAAGCAAGTCAAAGCATGGGACCTTATATGGATATTACAATATGATTAGATTTCTTTAGTTTATGGTATGGGATGGTAGCAATAGTTTTTTGGATAAAGTAAGTGCTGATCCTCTAGATAGATATTTTTCGGATTCTCAAAATTATAATTTCACTTAAATTTATATTGAGGATAAATAGTAATCCAAACTATTTAGCTAAAAAGTCATTAATATTTTCAAGCTTTTATAATAATATGAGTAATGCTAAATACAATCATGCATGTGCAAGTTCTATACAGTCTTTCTGAAAAATAATATAATTTATTATTAAAAAATTAATTTTTTTTCATGTGAATTATATATTTCAAAAAAATTACGTTGCACTTACGCACTTTACGATTGTAAATATTATTTTTCTAATAAAATTAAAAAAAATCTTCTTATTAATTACTATTCATCACCTCACATCTTATAAAAAATATCCTCAATCTCTATAAAATAATTATAAATATAAGATATAAGAATAAATAATAATAAAAGTATAGGATTCTAAAATTATTCTACAAAAAAGTAAATGATCCCCAATCATTCCAATTGACAGCCAGAACAATTACATTTTCTTTTTCTTTTTTTTATTTCTTTTTTTTTTTTTTTAAAAATTTTTGGGTCAGGCCTTGGCAGTGTGGGTCTAATCATAAAGGTAGATGTGCTGGGCCAGAATTATAAATTATCAAGTCTGTTGGTTGGGTCTTGGGGAAGTCTAATCCTGAAAAGGTCATAAACGTAGCTGTCGGATAGACTGGTCCACCTTTGAACCTATTATCAATTTATTGCCGTGCTCCTTTGAAACATAAGAATTGGATCGTATCTTCAAACATAGACTTGTTATTTTTTAGAGATCAATTAATTGTTGAGGATGACAAGTAACAATGAGCTAGTAGTGGCTTGGTGACGACGGAGGAACCCCCAAAAAAAAAAATGCATACTAATGAATGGTGGAGAAATGGGAAAAATAAATTAGATAAAACATTTACATAATCGACAACATTAATTATATTATTTGATTTAGAATGAATTATAAACTAATAGTTATAAATGACAATATGATGGTTGCTGAGAAAAAAAAAAAAAATGACAATATGATGGGAGAAGACATACAACATTAATTAAGTAAGGTGATAATTCACATCTTGATGGGATTACAAGATGATTTTTGATTGATTAGTAAATAAAATGTCACTATTAATTTTTGATTGAGAAGCACATGGACCATGTGGCTTGTGACAAATAAAACGAGAAGAATAATACTACATATAGTTATGGAGTGCGTAAATATCACGTAATCATTTTGAAAAAAAATGAGGTTTATTATTAAAAAATTAATATTTTTTTCAATTAGACCCTGTATTTATTCACTTTTTTAAAATGATTGCGTGACGTTTGCGCACTCCATGACTTTAAATATCACTTCTCTTTTTACAGGGAGATTGTCTCCCATGGTCCTAGCTCGATGAAGATATTTTTCTTACCAAACTCTTTGCTTTGTTTGTTTTTACAGATGAGATAAAAGTTAAAAATTGAATAAAATATTGTTAGAATATATTTTTTAATGTTATTTTTATTTTGAGATTTAAAAAAATTAAATTATTTATTTTATTTTATATGAAAATTTAAAAAAATTATGATAATTAGATAAAATGAAATGAGATGAATTAAAAAGTTTTAACAAAACAAACGAGACAAACTCTAAGAATTGATTTTGCAAGTAACCCAACAATTTATTTATTTTTATTGAAACAAATGGAAACACATTGACTTTCTCCAAAGAATAATGGTCAAAATCTCAATTTCGACCATAAAAGATTGGGTTTTAACTATTTCGAGTGGCACATGGTACATACTCAGCTCAATGTCCCAAAGTCCCAACAGACGAAAGCAAAAGACCCAAGGCTTGAGGGTAGCCCACATTCACAAAACGAGCCCTGTCAGGTTCATCTTCAGACCAAAAAGCACCGTTGGTTCGCTCCGCTAAAACCCTCCTTATACCTCCGACGCACACTATGCCCTGAGAGTACTTGGACGAAAAAGAAGAGCATAGCATTTCGAATCCGCTAGCCTAGAAAAAATGGTGAATAAATCATGGAGAATTATCCCAAGACCACTCCTAGAAACCGTGCTGAACAACCATGCCCAGCACCACCGCGTCCCTCAACCACTGATCCTCCACGGCCCTCGCGGCGTCGGCAAGACCACCCTCGTACTTGAACGTAAAAACTCCTCTACGCATTCTTTGTAATTTTTGTTCAATTTCGTTCAATGTTTCTTGCTCTCTTTTCCAGGTCTACTCGGCGAGTGGAACAAAGGCCCCCACCTCACCGGCTATGTAGACTTTGCCCAATCCATCAAGGATCACCATCCACAATTTAACCAGTCGTTTCCGTGGGCTTCTTGGTCCAATTGCCCACCACCCACTTTGTCCAACTGCCGAACTCTGCTCGAACACACCCTTGAATCAATGGTCGAAAAGGGTGTCAAGCTTGGCAGCATTAGCTCTCACCAGATATTCACCTCCCTCAATAAATGGCACGGCCTCAGCACGGCGCTTCGCCGCGTGATTCAGGACAACAGTGGTGTAAAAAATGCAGTCTTAGATAAGGTCTCGGGTTCGGTGTTGTGGGATCGGGCGGTCTTCGTACTCGCTGCTCGATGTAATGCCAAAGAGATCGATGGGGTGTTGGGTTTAAGTGAGAAACGGAAGGGCTTGCCAATGGAAGAGGCTTTGTATTTTAGGGAGGCGATTGTGGCCTTGAGATTGGCGAAGGAGGTGATTAAGGCTCAACAAGGGTGGAGGGCTAACGCTATCGCTCATTTGAATCGGACAGGCGGGTTTTCGAGGTCGTTAGCGAATTCATGTACTGATTGGCCATGTTTGTTACTGGAGTTGTTGTCTCAAGCCGCTGAAATTGATCATTTTCAGGTAGCTGATTAAGATTTTATGACATGCAGCCAAATAATTTATCAAAACTGTTTTTCTCAAAATTTTGTTACCATCATATAAGTAAAACCGCAAGAATGCGTTATGTATTCTTTTATTTATTCATGCTTCTCATGTATATTTGAAGTGAAAGGAGTCTATGACCGTACATTATGTGGTTTTTACTACTGGGTGTTGCTATTGTGAGGCTGTAGTTGACTGATGTTTATGTGTCGTATTGGGCAGCCAAAGCTGGTCATTAACAACATCGATGTTCTACGCAATGCTACCCTAGATGATGATTCATCAGTCTGTGCATCATTGTATCATGACAGTTTCATATGGAGAATAATTGCTTTGGGCGCAAATGAGCGGTGCCTGCCTGTCATACTAGTTACGTCGGATAGGTTAGGTCCATTTCTGTACATCTATATTATACTTTTACTTTGCTCTTCGATTTTCTTTGCTTCATGAAATAGGAGAAGCATTCTATCTATGTATAACTGCTTGTGCGCCTTAAGAATGATTTAAGAAATAAATAATTCATCTCTGCATTCATTCTTGCTTATTTCCATGTATTTTAACATCCCCTGAAGTCTGGCTTACGTACTATTATTACTTTTGATATATTTTTTTTATAATTAATTACTTTTGATATTTCTTATATGCATTTTTTAATTCTGATCCTTTCCGATATCCCTCAGCTACTATTCATACCAAGCCTACATGGATTTTGGATTTCCAGACATATTCATCTCACGCGAGGTACTCTCTCTCTCTCTCTGCGCGCGCGCGCGCGTGTGTGTAACACCCCAGTCTCACATTAGGAGAAAGAATAATTCACAGAGTGGGTAAGGCACATAATTCACAGGACCATGTAGTTATGGGTGCTAAGTCCCACATTAGCTACTTACTAGGTAAAACTTAGTTTTATAAGTAATTTTAGAAAGCTTTTAATTGACTAGTCTTTTGGGGTTATAGGGAAGATATGATTAGTGTTTTCCTTGGGTCGTTATATATTGGTATCAGAGTCACCCTGGTAAGGCCTGCCATGTGACATTAATGCACCATATGACATGGTCCCTATGAGGGCGTTGGGAATTTAAGAGGGGTGTTTGTAATGCCCTAGTCCCACATTGGAAAAATGAATAACTCAATGATGATTATAAAGGTAGTCATGGGTGGCACATCCACATTGATTACTTACTAAGTGAAATTGAGCTTTGAAATGATTTTAGGGAAGCTTCAAATTGACTAGTCTATTTTGGGGTTATAGCACAGATGCGGTTAGCGCTTGCCTTGGGTCGTTACACACACCGTATATCTTTCTCTAGTCTGTGTGTGTGTGTGTGTGTGATTATCTTGTTTGAAGTGTGTATGGAAGAGGGATTGCTTCAAAACTCTTCATCGTTCTACTCTTTAGATGTGCACTTATTCAGTGTTTCTTAACTTTATCTCCTACTTTTATACATAGAAACTTCCGCAATGAAAATGAGTGGTTTGGTGTAAGGCTCTAAATGAACAAGGCTACTTGAAAAGCAAGCAGCTCGAGATCGGCTTTATCAAACTCGAGACTCTTATTAAATTAGCCGTTCGTGAACACAACATATGATCAATTATGAAATGATACAATTCGTATAAAACTTGACTTGAGTTGTACAAGTTCGTACAAACTCGAATAATTTCATATTTATTATTTTCTACAGTATTATCTTTTACTTTAGGAAAACACTATTATGCCCACTTTATTTGACACCTTTATTTGACCACTTGTCTTTTTTTATTTTTTTATTATTATTTTTTTTTACTTAATGATTAAGGAAGTGATTTTAAATATATTGATGTATTTTTTTTTATTTTTTAAATGTATTTAAATATATTAAAAAAATGTGGAAAAAAAAAAAAAAAAATTACTTTACGCTGGGCGGTAAGCCCAGCGGTCAAGATGGGGCGGCAGAGTAGCCGCACCCTTTACTTTATAATGAGAGTATATAAGTATTTTAAATATAAAAGGAAATCATGTTTCTAGTAATATGATGTTGCTTGAATTTTTGTGAATACTAGTCATGCACCTGTGCAATGCATGACTGATTGCGGAGTAATCTGAACACAATCTAGTTGCTATTACTAGTTGTAATAGTCTAATAGATTAAATATAGAGGAAGGAAGACAAAAAGATATATACAAAAGAAGTTGAAGTGTCTCAAATCTTTAAAATTGCATAAATTTACTAATATTTCTTTACAGATTATTTAAACTTAAATTATTAAATTTACAAGCATTTAACATAAAAAGAGATGACATAGCCCAACAGGAATAAAGCTGCTGCTTCGAAAATTATTTAGGTTATGAGTAGTCATTGAAATATGTATACATAAATTATATAAAGTATTAACAAAATCTCAGCATTTATTATTAAAATTTGTAGATAAAGTTAATATATACTATAAAGAATCCATTTTGTCAAAATTAAATAGCTCGTGAACAAGCTTGAGCCCTCTTGAATAATATATTAACTTTTCATGATCATAAAATGTAACTCGGTGATACACTCGTGCTCAACTCATATTTTTATAAAAATTAAATGAATAAGGCTTGGCCAGCCACTTCTAGCTCGAACTCAATTTGTTTACACCCTAAGTCTGGTGCAAGCTTTAGCTAATGAAATTATACTTATTATTTCCCACCCCACACCCAACCCAATATATTATGGTTGTATTCTATATTATGGTTTTGAGGTGTAATTAGAATTGGGACTCCTCAACTGCAACCCACACCGATGTGCATAACACTTGATAATGTGTACGTCATCTAATGATGTCTTTGTTTGTGTTTGCTTAATTTTGGGTATTGATAATCAATCTGCATGTGTCTGTGTCAATGGGCTTTTCTCCTTTGATGAAATATATGTGCACTGCTGATCATTCTTTATGTCACTCATTTCAATTTTGTTTGATCTGCAGGCATTCGGATGGACTCCCCAGCAAGCTAAAATGCATATGGTTCCTGATTATTTCAGTCATTCAGAGGCAAGCAAATTTTAGTACCTGTCTAAATTCTTTAGAAAAAGAAACATGGAATGATCATCCTCGAAGAAAAACAGGAAAATAAAAAAAAGGACCTAAACTTGATCAGACTTCATGACCGAATTGAATCTTATTTTTTCCCCTTAGCTGTCTTTGCCTTATTTGGTTAGTTGCTGGCAGGCTTGCTGAATTATTATTTTTTTCATTGTTTATGTTTCTATTTTTACTGTAATTGCAGTGGGCTGTGGTTGCTGAGGTGCTTGGGCCAACCCCTCGACATCTATTTGAGCTTTATGCTCTTAAACAAAGTAACCATTATCAGAAGTAAGAATGATTTCATCCTTAGTTTGCCGTGGTATCATCTAGTAAATTTATATCTTTCTTCAATAGCCATGTTCACATTCTGAGTCCAGATATATGCAGTGGTTAGCCTATAAAAACATAGAGAGAATCATTGATCATAGTTGAAATTGGCCAATGCAACATCATGGTAGAGAGGGAAATACATGGAAAAGTTACCATATTTGTGCCTTGCATTAGTAAGCACGTCATTTCCAGCTTATATACGTTCTATTTGTAAATAATCCCAATTATATTGAACTATAGGATGATGGGCGATGAGAGTAGCACTTTCGAAGACATCGTGGATGCATACTTAGCATATTTACAAGTAAGTTTTGCAAATGAACATCAATTTGCTTCTTGTTTCCTTTTGAACCCTGATATTCTCTTTTTCTAAGTTTTGGAAGCTTTGATGAATCTTCAAGTTAGTACATCTAGACTAGTTATGTAACCCATTAACATTTTAGGCTCCTTATATAAATAAAGGTTATTTACTGAAGTAATAAGTTTCACTGGTTTGTTTTTCACAGGACTTTCTTTCTTAAATGAAGTTGTTGGTATCTTCCCTATCATCTTAGCTTCATATCTGGACATAGAGTTAGGGGTGCTACCCGCACCTCCGGGGGGGGAGCCCCCCCGTTCTTTGGGATGGGGGGTTCCCCCAAGGCCGTTTGCCCATGGCTAGGCCATGAGGGAGAGTGGGGGCTGACGGGGCTGGGGGCGACGATGAGAGGGAGAGTGAGGCCGACGGGGCTGGGGGCGATAGTGATTGGACGGGGTTGGGGCCGATGGGGTTGGGGGTGACGACAACCGGACGGGGCTTTAAAATAGAAGGGAAGAGGAGAGAGGGGGGGTATTTTAAAACAAAACATTAGAGCAAAACGACATTGTTTTATTAAAATAAATTATTTTTTAATATATACATATATATATATATATGTATGTATATGTATATTGGGCCGGGCGAAAACCCAGGCACCCAGGCCCAGTCCCACCGCCCACCCCTACATAGAGTAGGCTTATAGTGTAATGAGGGAATGATTAAAGCTTACTATGCTGAACATAATAAGGAAAAACAAGCTTGCTTAGACTTTCAGGTCCAAAACTCAATCTCTCTGACTTGGTGTTGTCTCTCAGCATGATTTCATGTCCTTTATTAAGTGGAGTGCTCTGGATTTGTGTTAATGAGCTGTTATTGTATGAAATTCACGACTTGCGACATAGTTGTGCATTCATCTCCCTGTTAATGATAATTATTTTCTGGACTTTTTGCGGTATGTGTACTAAGAGGTGCCTAATTTGGTGGTTCTTGTTACTTCATTTAAGATTACCGTGGTGAATCCTGCTATGGATAGAGCATTGGGACTCCTGCAAAAATTTGCTGTTGATGCACAGAGTGGAAAGATTTCAAAAGATAAATTACGGTTTGGGGCACCTTGGAGGCATCCTCCAAAGACAGATGACCCCACCCTATGCATCGAGTGGGCAAAGCTTCAACTGATAGATTTTGTTCAATCTTTCATCAATACAGAGTTTGGGGTAAATTTTTGTTTATGTATGATCTGTTGGCTTTTTACTAGTTATGTGTTCAATCTGATTATTTTATTTTCCTTATACATTAAGTTTCTACTTCTTTATCACTTGTTAAATTTGTTACCGGTTTTTTTTATCTTTTAATTCTTTTGATGCAGATTAATAACCCTCCCATTTTTTCTGTTGTTCAGTTTGTAATCTTTCATTCTCTTTTAATGGTTTTGATGCAGATTAATTATCTAGCAGATTGTAGTCTTGAGATATTTGATGACCCTTCTGCTGTTGCATTAGTAGAGGTAGTTGCCTCTTTGTTTATTTGTTTCTTCTTTCCTGTTTCTTGTGTGATTCCGTGATAATAAATGTTCAGTTGAAGTGCAGTTTTTTTCCTTATTTTTCCTTTATTCAATTTTTGTGTTCTGATTTATACTTAATTTTGTATGAGTTTTTTATTTTTCCCAAACACTTTTTCAAAATTTATTTGATATATGCAAAACCCATTATATTAGAATAGATGAAGTTCTCATTTTTTTTTTCTTTTCCAAATTCAAGAGGCTGGATTTCACTCTGTAGTAATACATCTTCTGGTTAATGTAACACTGCTGTGTTTGAGCCTTTTCCAATTCGGTCGGTGCCTATTGATTTCTATTTTCCCCCTTCTTCCTCTTGTTTTTGATAGGTTGGTTTGCTCTATGCTCAACGAGACCCATCCTTCATTCGGCCCATATCTAGAGGGATTCAGAGGTGTCTTGTGAGATGGTAAGAGATTTTTTTATCATATTGAAAGATTTAAATGATCATGGCATTGTATTATGTTCACTTGAGCTGATATTCTGTTGCAGGCTTGTCCAGCAGCAGATGCAAATGAGTTTCCAGAACTTGCTCCAGTATCTGTGGCAACGAATAATACGTGGACGTAGCTATCGTCATTTGATGCTAGAAGTAGGCTATAAATAGTGAACTGGTATGTGTTGTTCTATATCTGTATGGTTTTAATTCGAAATTTTTGCCACGATGCATTTTGATTTTCTACCTTGCCATGCAAGGAGATTGTTTACAGCTACAGTACATGAGTGCATAGAATAGAATGGGTCGGTGACTCGGTTTCACACTCCACGTTAAAAGTACTGATTTGGTGCATGTGGAGCTTGTTAGTGGCATTGGAGGCAATTGATACTTCAGTTTTATTTTTGTTGTACTGGTAGACAAAAGAAGTTGTCTACCACCTTTTTTTTTTCCTTTTTTTTTGGGGTAGGGGGTTAGGGTCGGGTGGGGTATGGACCCTTGAATTGTTTCTAAAAATATAAAAATAATATTTTGATTGATTCCTTGACCAGCAATTAGTCCTCTTTCATTTCAGTGTGGTTAACAGTTCTGTCACTTGTCAGGCTTCTGTTGGCTAAGATACATTCACTTACTGAGGCCAGTAATTTTCAGGTTCCTATAAACTATGTAAGTAATCTCTGGTTATAGCTGTTTAATGTTTCAAGTATTCATATGGTCCGTGCATTTTCTATTTTTCCAGAAGGCAATCTGCTCATGAAGCCTTGAAGATCTTCATCTTAGCTCCTGTTATGTTGTATGCTTAATTTTTTGCCACTTTTTGGTGTGGAAGTGGGATTTTAATGTACTACTCGGATTACTAACAATGAAAGCCTCAAATATCTTGTAACAGCATGTTTTGCCTGGTATATTGGATTAATAAGTACTAACACTTCTTTTTGTCAGTTTTTACAGCTGCAGGAACTGGGAGATTTGCAAAATCTGCCATGGCTGATTTCTAGAAATTTTGCTGTTGTAAGGTTTTTCCTCCTTGTTCTCCTGCATAGATTTTATTTTTAAGTGCTGCATTTGATTATTAGTGCCGATTCACAGATATACATCTACAATAATTCCTAGTTAACAACCTATCTCTCGTACTTTTTAAAACTATAATGTTGAAGTTTCTGTAACCAGAATTTAGAGAAAAGAATTGTATAGTTTGTGTTGTGATAAATGTCTGCTGGCTTTGATGTCCAATTATAGAAACTAGTTTTCCACTTATAGAAACTAGTTTTCTACCTTACGCATACTTGTAATTCGTTCAAAAAAAAAAAAGTAATGTTCAATACGTTGCAACAGTGGCACCAAGTTTATCTTTGACATCAGTTTCTCCAATGTAGGTTGCTCTGGAAAATCCTTTACAATAAGATTGAAGACTTAAAGAATCCCTTCAACAAATAGAATTTTGCATTTTGACATGACTCCGATGTATAATAAGGCTGAGTGTAGTCGGCATTGTTCCTGTGAATTGATCAGGGCCTAAAAGCAACAGCTCATGTAGGTTTGACTTGTATGCATATCCTCAACAACAGATTATGTTTTAAAACACCAGTTTGATATGTTTTTTTGAAGTGCCAATTGTAATGTCTCCTTATCATTGCAGCATGTTGTCGCTACCATTTGTCGATTGTAATGTCTCTTTGATTTGGATGCCATAATTTTATAATTTGAAAGGGACCTCCAAGGGGATCATGCTCATGGACCTGCTCTTTTGGTGTGTTCTACTGTGGTATTAAAATATGTTTTTTTTTTTTTTTTTTCCTTTGCCTCCCAATTGTCTGTTTCACATCTCTAGAATCCGATGTATTTAAAGGAAATGTTAAGGTTTTATACGATGTATTGCTTGTATCTCTTATTCGACAGTGATTACCATTGTATTGGTAATTTTCTAAAACTGGGCCATGAAGCCGGGATTTTTGGCTTTTGCCTTTATGGTTGATTACAGCAAGAGAGCATTATTGTGTTGATTAGAAATTTAACCTTACAACTTTAGGTAGTAGCCTACCTTTTTGGCTTCTGAAAGTCGCCACAATTTTCTCTTTTGACAATTTTCTGGCGCAATTCCATTTTCCTCTCATCTCTCCCCCACCTTTTCAGCCACCCAATAATGCTAATGCTATTTAACAATCAAAGGCTAATTGGCTTTGTTACAAATCCAAATAGGAGTAGCTTCATGATATCGGGAGCAATTACTCACTTTCTCAGCATTTTCTAGACAAAAACTGCCAATTATCATGTCTCCACGTTGTATAAGATGATAAAATTTGTGACCTTCCTCGATTACCATCAATTGGATATTGGCCAAGAGACTGAATATCGTATACCAAGAAAAACGTGTTCATTCTCGAGTTATAACATATTTGATGATTGATCAGCATTTCAGTACAAGACATTGTTGGACAGTCGGGTTTCCTCCGGATGGAGAGATCCTGATCCGGATCCGTCTATACACAAGTTCTCTCTGTCTTTTCAGACACTGTACACTGGGATTTTAGGTCAAACAAATTGTCTGTCTTTCTGTCAGCGAGACCCATAATCCTGGCGGGACCCTTTTCTTGGATTTTGGTAATGCCACTGCTTTGTTGTTGTTCCATCAAAACAGCGTCCTCTTGTCTCCGTTTCATTTCACTAGACTATGGAGCAATCTCGCCAATAGCAATCCCATCTTTCTTTATTCTTAAATTCGTTCGGCTGGCCGCACACTTCTCCAACATCAGAGCTGCCAAGCCTGGAATTAAGAATGTTATAACAGCTCATGTCCCCCAAGTTCAAGTAAGTTCTATAATCTTACACACTTCACTTCACTATTTCCTTTGTCAAAATCTCTTCTTTCACCAGGCAATTGCATTTCGTGTTTGGTTTTCTTTGATTGTTACATTTTGCGACTTGTTTTAGAAGATACTACCTTGATCACCAACCAAAAAGTTGACCGATAAGTATGATTAAGAGATTGGTTGAACCCACCCAGATTTTTCCTCTTAGTTTTTTCAAAGGTCTGGTGAATTTGGATCGAAGATCATTATCGGAAAATGTTATTAAATAATCACTCGCACACAGTCGCTTGAATGCTTCAATCTTATCTACATGCATGCATCCTTCCTCTCTGATCTGCCATGCCATACCCCGGGTCTTTCAAATAACCCTTTCCTTTTCCGCAAGTTCATATTTTTATGGGTTCTGTTGTGCTGGGTTTTTCACCTTCTTTTATAAGAATCAGTAAAATCAATGCGAAGATCAACAAACACTAAACATGTTGCAGCAGTGTGCAGCAGCTACTAGGGAGCAAAATAACTCAATAGAAGAAACAACACAAGTAGAGGAAGATCGAGTATCAATGGATAGTGGAGATCCGGGAAGAAGATGGACAAGTCTGAAAGAAAGGCTAGGATTCAAAGGGATGGGTTGCTGTGGGTCCAGGCGGAGGCCCACTTCTTCAAGTTTCAGCACCTTGGAAACCCTCCAAGAAAACCCACACACGGCTCCGCCACTCTCGTCGGGCATGAACCTGGCGATGGCATTAGCGGCCGAGCGCAATTCGCGGGAAGAGAAGGATGAGGGTCCCGCCACCGAAGTCAAGACCCTGATGAGATTGATCGAGGAAACGGACGGTGTTGATTGGAGGAAGAAAAGGAGAAGGGACAACAAGGGAGCGGATACTGATTGGGTGTGCTGCGTGTGCATGGAGAGGAGTAAAGGCGCGGCTTTTATACCCTGTGGTCACACCTTTTGTAGGGTTTGCTCCAGGGAGATGTGGGTGAATCGTGGGACTTGTCCTCTTTGCAACCGTTCGATCCTGGAGATTCTTGACATCTTTTGAGATCGATCCTATGTAATAACACAAACATTTCCCTCATCTAGTATTTTTGGCAACATTCAATCAAATGGTTTCATTTTGTGGAGAGAGGTAACCACTCATTGTTTGTGGTTTGCTTGGGAACATTGGTCCCATATGGTCATGTCAGTTTTACAGACATAAACTTCTACTCTATATTTTCACTGGGAAAGTGGAAAAAATTCCATTTTAAATGCATGCAGGCTAAACGGAAAAAAAATGGGTTTTCTTTTTTCCATAAATACAAGTTAAAGGCATTACATATCTTGATATCCCAGTAAATTTGGACTTATGTTAAAGGAGCTCCTACTCCTTGGCAACCTGGGCTGAAAAAATTTACTCCAAAGACCTGTTGAGTATCCAACACTGCTTTGGTAATTCAAGGTCATACTAATATTTGAGTTTCGCTACAAAAGATTTAGGTAATTCCAAAATACTTTCTTTCTCTGCCCATGGTAAAGCTTTCCCAAGGTATTCAGCCCATTTAAGGTCAAAATAGAGGATGTGAACTGTGAGGCTTGTTTCAGTCTTTCAGAGCTTCTTGGAATTTAAGACTCTTGGGTTATCGTTCTTAAATCCGGTACTTGGGTTTCAAATCCCTATCCAGACCGGATGGATTCGGGTTTTGACAAACCGGATTCTGGCCTGGAACTGATATGAGTCGGAATCGAAATCCAGTTTTTCTAATTCTGGACCTGGTCGGAAAAAAATCCGGACGGATGAACAGTCCTACTGTGAGGAACTGAACTCAAGGGATCTGGGTTGGTCTTGATTCAAATGATAAATGTTAGATGGGTTTGGTTTGGGGTTGACAAAGAGTGACTTTTAGTAGATATTAAAGTAATAGGAGAAAAAGAACCGTACTTTGGGATCCGTATCAACTTGGGCATGGCTTATTACTGCCCGAAAATGGCCAGCACTTGGGCTTCATCCATAAATCCTATACAATCTCAAAACAGCCATGCAATAATGCCCTAGTCTGCTTCAGAAATGGGCTCAGTTTCTGGTAGCAACAACGAAACCTTCATTCTCGGATTTGCATAGTAATAACAAGGGACATAATTTGTATAGTCTTAGTTAGGCTTCATGCATTTCCTTAAAAAAATAATAGACAAATACGACATCTACACAACAAGAAATTCACTAATAATAATTATAAAGTTCTGAAATTACATAGCAGAATCAAGCCTCACTCTACAAAATATAACTCTTGGAATTTGATGACACCACTGCGCGCACCGTGTCTTACACCATCCATGCATGCATGCCTCTAAGAGTAACACATACGCTAGCTGTATCACTTCCTTGTCTTCTAACATAACATGGACAACCTCGCAATCTTTGAAACCGTTGGTTGAGTAGAAATAGTCAAATGGTCCCAGCAGCTTCCTTTCAAACAAATCAAATATTAATCCAACTTTAGAAATTGCAGGCACGAGTGCTGACCCTTCAAGCCGTACGTGATGGGCTAGCTAGCCTCCATCTCTTATTTTTAATAAAAACGACAATAACAACGCACGTACGATATTAACAACCACATATTCATTCAACTCTTTTTTTTTTGTTTTTTTGAACCGCAATATTACAATTAGTCGCCATAACATGATTCACATTGTGATCTTTATAAAGATCACCCAAAATATCGTCTTCTGTAATTAATTCTTGCTATCGTCTTCTGTAAGCTTTCACTTTCAAACTTCAAAGTTCTCCTCCGAAAGCATTTCAGACTGGTCCCCTGCGTGGAATCCTAATTTGTCGGCATAATTTTCTATCATGAACGTCAGTTGATCAGTTTATAAATATTTATATATATATATATATTTATAGGGTGGGGAGCCATCTTCTCGATCTGGGATATATCTAAAATCAAACCTCTTGATCGAATTATGACTCATGATCACATAATATCAATTTCTATATTTTTGACTAATTATTCTTAGTTTACTTTAAGGGTTAAATGTATTTATATATCACATGTGATTTAACCAAATTCTATTGGCATCATTTGTTTGGATTTTTAGATTTTTTTCATCACGACTCCTCCAATATATGAGTCGTAATGAATGATAACTAATAAATAGAAAATTAAAATTATTCTCAACTCATCTCGTATCATTTTATCTAATCATTACAACATTTTTAAATTCTCAGACAAATTAAAATAAACAATTTAACTTTTTTTAAATTTTAAAACAAAAATGATATTAATCTTAATGCATATCATCTCATCTACGAAAACAAACGATCCTTTAATATTAATATACGTAACTACTTACGTACAATATCATCACGCCAAAAAGATGTACGTATGTAACGTCTGTATATATTTCCAGTACCTTAAAAATATCCATAGCATGCATTTGATTAATTGGAGCTTCCTTTTCTACACCGAACTTATAGAGTATCAAATAGATAGGTTATGTACAAATATTTTTCTGAAGGGGTTGTTGTTAGGGACTAAATTAACTATGTTCAGCCATTTGAAAACTTATAGCTAATAATAAAGGAAGAGATCAAACCAAGAGATAAGGTAGGAAATAGATATGGCTAGGAAGGGATAAGTTAAAAGAAGTTAACTTTAGACTCTTAAAAAGAAATAGATTCAAACTTTTAAAAAGAAAAAGATTCAAACTCCTAAAAGAAAAAGGGTTCACAAGATAAATTAGACTCAATTATTCTAAGGAAGTAGTAGACCTCTATATAAGGAGGGGACTCTCCACAAGCTCTCTACATACAAACTCCACTCCCACATAGCGACTCCATCAGATCTCTCTCAAGGGAGGCATCGTCTTCAATCTCCGAAACTCCAAATTTCTCCATTGTATTGATCGATATGTGAGGCCATAAGAAATTGTAAAATCACCAATTATAGTAAATTTTGCTTCCAAACAACCCGTAGACGTAGGCTTCTATATCTAACCATGTAAATCTATATGTCTCTCTTTATTTATTTTTACTTGGTTATTTATTATTATTTTATGGTTGAACGTGAAGAGTATTATATCGACGCCTGAATTAACATCGTCGACTGTAGATAATTATTTCCTTCCTTCTGACATGTTGTACAATTTTACGCATGAACAGTTGGTTTTAGTATCTCTATTCTAATCATCTTGGTCTCTTTGTATAAAATATTTCTCCGTCACAGTAAAGATTTATCAATAAAATTGGGTACTGTTGATGAATGAAAAATCTTTCAACAGGTTGGAAGGGGAGAAATAGTCATTCCCAGCCTGCTATGGAAATTCAAGCCTCGATCAGTGTTGTTTGGAGCCCTCGACAGTGGTGCGATGCGGTTGTACGGTGTAAGTGCGTACATCCATAGCGGTGAATGGAAAACAAATGTAGAGAAAAATAAAAAGAAAGTGACAAAAAATTTACGTGATTCGGCATGTCGCCTACATCCATAGGCGTTTGGAGTGAAAAAATTCACTATAATATATTTGTTTACAATCTCTCATAGCCTCTCGTTTTTTACTGTACAATGAGAACTGTAAATCTACTTGCTGAAAAAGATATTCTCTTTGGAACTCTCCCTCCAAAGATTGAAGAAGAAGTCAAAGAAGAAGCCCCTAGCCAGTTGTCTGGTCGTCTCCCTTTATTTGATATCTCTTTTTGCGTGCCCACTATAGTGATGAGGCATGCTTTATTTTGAGTGTATGACCTCTCTCTCTTTTTCACTTTCATCTGACACCCTCCTACCTTTTACCTCTTGACACCCTCACTCATTGTCCCTTCTTATCTCCTCTCTCCTATTTTGTCTCTTAATAGTAGCCTAGTCGGCTGGACTTGATCTTGGATCCTATATATTTTACCCACTCACAAATACCATCTTCTTCTTTGAAAAAAGATTATATATGTATATATCCTTCATTTTCTTTTTACGTGTTGGATATTTTTACCTCAATATATATATATATATACACACCCATGTCATTTCTTGAAAAAAAAAAAAAAAAAAAAAAAGCCTCCGGAAGTCTTATCATGTCCGGTACAAAATGAAAAAATCGCGGAAAAATAAATTTTGTTGTATTGAAATAAGGTCAAACAAATTGCAAGAAAGCGTTACTTATGCCGGCGTACGTGGTTGACGGTCTAATTCGACTGATGACTAGACCACATGTTATATATATACACACACATATATATATATATATATATATATTCCTTTGGAGAGAGAATAAGCTTTTTTCTGTTCTTCATGATACGCCAAAATATTATTTCATTTTTTTCTTTTTTTAGGTATTCCTGATCTTCTTAAAGAGACAAACCGAACCAACTTTTCTAGGTTAAGGTCATTTTGGTAGGCGAGGGGTTAAGACTTATTGGGATTTAATTAGCAGCCCAAGTGTTTTAATTATATCTATTAATCAAATATATATATATATATATATATATATATATATATATAAACAAACAAAGCAACCCACATGCATGATCAGCATGGATGTCACAATTCCTCATAAATTTTATAATTGAGAAACCCATTTTGGTGGAGGAAATTAATAAAATCTAGAAATCCAAAATCCTTAATTAACAGTACTACGTACTGTGGCTGACATTTCTTTGAAGATGGTCCCTAATTAATGTACGCTATATTGGAAGAAGATCATGATCAATCATTCATCTCGATAATTTCTTTTGAGAGAAATTAAGGATATATATATATATATATATATATTAGAAAATTAATTTATGGTGGTACTATACATGCATTAATTAATACAAGCTGTACGTATAAGTGCGTAACTCGATTTATGGAACATCCAATATCGAATGATCCATGTCAATATAATTGTACGTACGTACGTCGACCTAAAAAGTTTTGAAGCCCAGAAATAGAATTGTCTCTATAAATTGCATATTGTTTTTAGGAAAAGAAGCTGTAAGTCGTACGTAAATTATTAAGAATTTCAGCATAATGACATGACTATTAACGTTGAATGTTTATTCTTTCAAAACACTTTAAAAATAAAACCATGTGGAACATTAAATTAGGTCTGGTTTGGTCATTTATCAATATTTAATTTGTTCTTTTTTTCTTTGGTACGTGAATTGCTTTTATGCAAAGCAAACACCATTTTTTCTTTCTCCGGAAAAACTTTCGGTTTTTTTTTTTTTCGCCTTATATATATGTCTTTAATTTGAATAAGAATCTTCAAGCGAAGACTTTGACTTGCAAGTCTCCATTTGTGACCACCATGTGGCAAATTAATAATGCTCGTACGCGTTCATGTGAGCTACGATCTCAACCTTATCCTCCACGTACCAAGTGTGCGTGTAGGGCTGCAAACGGGCCGGTCCGGTCCGGTCCGGCGATGGACCGAAAATTTTCGGTCTATTATTTTTCCGGACCGGACCGGACCGAACACCCAAAGGGACCGGACCGGACCGATAGCTATCGGTCCGGTCCGGTCCGGTCCGGTCCAGTCGGTCCGCCCTCTTTTTTTTTTTTTTTAAATAATTAATAAAAAAATTTATTTAAAATACTAAATTAAACTAAGTGACTTATTAATGTGGATTATGTAACAAACTCAATAAAAAAATATTTTATATGGTCAATGATAATAAATTAGATGAAAATTATATTATTAATTTATATAATTACTATATAATTAACTAATTGATATTATATATTTATTAATTCATAGAATATTAACAAGTGTTAATAGTATATTTAAAATTTTATATTGTTAATAGTGATAGATTAAATGAAGATATATATAAAATATTGTTAATTTATAGAATATTAACAAGTATTAATAATATATTTAAAAATTTATATTGTTAATTGTACAATTATTATATATAAAATATATATAAAAAATATTTTTTTTTTTAATTTTTCATTCGGTCCGGTCCGGTCCGGTCCGAAAAAACTGTGGACCGTGGACCGGACCGAATGATTTCGGTCCTCTAAAATATGGACCGGACCGGACCGGTCTAAGTCTCGGTCCGGACCGAAACGGTCGGTCCGGTCGGTCCGTTCGGTCCGACCGGACCGTTAATCACCCCTATGTGCGTGTATCCTCAATCCATGCACCTTAAATGTAAATATTATTAGTTGCTAATGCTATTTGGAATTCCAATTCCATTGAGCATATAATAGATCACACACACATACATATATATATATATATATATATATGATTCATGAAAAACAAAAATTAATCCCGAAGTTTGAACCTTGACTATAGGTTCAATCGGATACGCGAAAAAATAAGAGAAATTCTACTCTTCATACAAAATAAATCACTCTTCATATAGGAAGTAATTAAGTCAAAATAGGTTAGCTTGTTTTTTTTCTTATTTTGATTTTGTTCATACGAAAGTATATATAAAGTTGTTAGGCTTTATGAGCGTGCAGGACCAAAGAGAAGAGGTAGTGATCTACAAGAAGATTAGGCAGATAAGAGCCACATACTCGTGAGATCGACAAGTTGGTATAGCAAATATGACAATGAAAGGAAAGCTACCCCCAAGTAGCATGCAGCTTCCATGCACATTCCTTCCTAGAAAGAAATGCATGCAGAGTCGAAAGTCAAAAACATTAAAAACAATAATATTTTTCAAACTAATTAATTACTTAATTCATTTAAAATCCTCATCTCCACATTGATCATTTGCTCCCCTATTTTGAATTCTAATTTGTCTCCAACTTTTAAACCATTAAATATATATATATATATATATATATATATATATATATATATATATATATATAAGAACTTGGTACGTACAGGCCCCGAGTCAAAATATTGCACATCAAATTTCAAAAAATAATCATTAGAAGAAGTAGTACCACTAGGACTCAACTACTTTAATCTGACCTCTTGACTAATGCCAATATCTTAATATCTGAATATTTCAAATCCGTATTTCGTGATGAAAATATTTTGCAATTAAGAAAAAAAAAATCACTCGGCTGATCATGAAGACCAAGCACTTATTTATATTGCCGTGTTATTGATCATTTTGACTCAAAACAACCCTTTTGTGTCTTATGTTAGTATAAAGGGGCTGCAAAAAAAAAAAAATAATAATAATAATAATAGTAAGAGAAAAGTTTACTTCAAAGCGTGTTACAATGTCGTTTTCCTTAAGACAATATTCGTCTCCACCAATAATGGTATGCACACGGGTTACAAACGAATTTGCCTCCAAGATACTATAAAGCCCAGAATAAATCTATTTCTCAAACTACGTTATGCACACACGAATAATTCACAACTTCTAAAATCAACCCAAGAATATTATTAATAAATATAATATACAATTAATTATTTTGAAAATATTTCTAACAATCCCCCACCATTTTCAAAATACATCCTGGTTAAAATAAGAAAACTTATATATAAATGAAGATGTCTTTTGGACTTGAACCTTCATATTAAAAATACATCAAAGCTAACCAAAATAACATAGTAGACATATTTTGAACTAGGGATTCTATACGATTAGCGGATATATCTCACATATAAATTTTCTTTCTCTTTGAGTAGTTCATAAAAACCAACATGTGGATTGGCCTTGTGTCTATATCCTGGTTTCATGAGCGCTCTAGAGACAAAGCCTAATTCGCATAAGAGGCGGCACCACCCCCGACACTCATATAGGTAGACTTATCGAAAATGTCCTGTAACTAAACATTTTAACATAACTCTGTTATAAGTCTATTAAAAGCTTATTGTTTAGTCTCTTATTTTTATTACAGTACCAAGCACTTCAAACTTTGGGACGATTAAATAAGTTTGAAAACTAATTTTAATATCATAGTGCTTGCAAATCACTAACATATAACGTACTTTACTCATTAAACTCAAGTCTTGATATGTTCAAGAGTTGAGTCGAGTTTCTATTATTGGTGATTTTATTGTATAGGCTTTAAACTCATCCCCTTTGATGTCTTCCATATCAAATCCCTTGCAAGTCCTTTAGTTAATGGATCTGCCAAATTTTGACAAGATCTCACAAAATCAATTGTAATTACTTCATCTGTGAGTAATTGCCTCACATAGCTATGTCTTAATCCAATATGCTTAGATTTGCCATTATATATATAGTTATAGGCCCGCGACAATGTAGTCTGACAGTCACAATGCAAAGATATTGTTGGCATTGGTTTTGGCCAAATCGAAATCTCTATCAATAAATTTCTCAATCACTTTGCCTCTTTGCTACAAGAAGCCAATGCTATAAACTCTGTTGCCGTATAGAGTCAGTTATGCATGTCTGCTTCTTTGATTCTTAGGAGATTGCTCCTCCACCAAGGATGAATATTCACCCACTGATTGACTTATGATCATCATGTTCAGTTACCCAACTGGCATCTGTGTATCCTTCTACAATCGAAAGAAACCTGATGTACACAATACTATAATTTATGGTATTTCGTAAATATTTTAAAATTCTTTGTATAGCTATCCAATGAATATGACTAGGGTTACTAGTGTACCTACTAAGTTTGCCCATTGCAAATGCAATATCAGGTCTAGTACATGTCATAGCATATATTAGACTACCAATAACTCTAGCATATTCAAGTTGATCCACTGCTCTTCCAGTATTAGGATACAATTTTAAATTCGAATCAAAAGGTGTATCTATGGGTTTGCAATCAAACTGATTAAACTTTTTTAATATTTTCTCAATATAATGTGATTGAGTTAGAATTATACTATTATTATTTCTTATAATTCTAATACCCAAAATCACGTTTGCAATACCTAAATCCTTCATATCGAAATTAGATGACAAAAATTTCTTAGTACTTTCAATGCTCATATTATCAGTGTCGAAAATCTACATGTCATCTACATATAAGCATATTATAACACCTTTATTTCCATTGAATTTGTTGTAGACACATTTATCAGATTCATGTATCCTAAAACCCTTGTTCATTACGGCTTTATCAAACTTTTTGTGCCATTGTTTTGGTACTTGTTTAAGTCTATAAAGTGACTTAATCAATTCACAAACTTTATGTTCTTGGCCAAGCATGACAAACCCCTTGGGTTGTTCCATGTAAATATCTTCTTCTAACTCATCATTCAAGAAGGCTATCTTAATATTCATTTGATGGATTTTAAACTTGTAGATGACTGCTAGGATAATTAAAGTTATGATAGTAGCAATCCTGGCAACTGGTGCATAGGTATTAAAATAATCTAACTCTACCTTATGGATAAAACCCTTTGCTACTAGTCTTGCCTTAAACTTTTCAATTGTTCCATCTACTTTCAATTTCCTTTTAAAAATCCATTTGCAACCAATAGGTGTTGAAGTGGGGGGTAAATCTACTAATTTCCAAGTATTGTTACCCATGATTGAATTCATTTCATCATTAATAGCTTCTTTCAAAAAAGCTACATCCTAACACTTCATAGCCTCTTCATACGTCAGAGGATCATTCTCAACATTGTGTGTAATCATGATTTGGTTACAAGATGAATCTCTTGTACCCTCTACCAAGTACACAACAAAATCTGGTCCAAATGACTTTTCAGTTGTGATTCGTTTACTTCTTCTTGGTTCAAATGATTCACCAAATTGATCATTATTTTCAAGTGATCTGTCTAATTCCACTATTTTATCATTATAAAGTGGAATTCCACTGAATCTATTTTTAAAAAATTCAGCATCCCTGGATTCAATCACTGTATTGACGTCAACAGAACCGTTTGGTTCCACAACTAGGAATCTATAGCCAACACTATGATGTGCATAACCTAAGAAAATGCACTCAATGGCTTTTTGTCCTAACTTCTTTATTTTAGGTTTAGGTAATCTAATTATGGCTCGACAACCCCAAACTTTAAAATGATTTAAGTTTAGTTTTTATTTCTTTCATAGTTCATATGGAGAAATTTTAGTTTTCTTGTGGGGTATTCTATTCAAAATATAGCATGTTGTAAGTATAGCTTCTCCCCAAAAACTATTATTTCAACCAGAATTAGTAAGCATGACATTGACCATCTCTACTAAAATTCTGTTTTTCCTTTCTGCCACTCCATTTTGTTGTGGAGTGTAAGCTATAATAGTTTCATGAATAATGCCAACAGATTCACAATAAGCAGGAAAATGATATTCACCTCCTTTATCAGATCTAAGACATTTTATTTTGACGTCACATTGATTTTCTACTTCATTCTTATATGCCTAAAATTATCCAAAACTTGGTCTTTCGAATGCATCAAATAAACATAGCAATATCTAGAAAAATCGTCTATAAAAGTCACAAAATATTTTTTACCTCCTCTAGTAGGCGTGCTATGCATGTCACATACATCACTGTGTATTAATGGCAATAAAGATGAAGTTCTTTCTACTTAAGAAAAAAGTTTTCTTGTAATTTTTGTTTGCATGCATATTCTACATTTATCTATCATATATTTGGCATATTTAAGAATTAAACTTAATTTAACCATGTCATCAAGCTTTCTAGTATGAATATGTACTAAACGACAATGCCATAAATAATATGAATCAATCATATAAGCAGAAACATTCACTTTATTATTAATATTGAATTTGAACATGCCTTCACTTAGATATCCATTCTCTACAAAATTACTTCATTTGATCAAAACAAATATATCTGGCTCAAAGACTAATTTAAACCCATATTTATTCAGAAGACTACCAGATACAATATTTTTCCTAACTTCTTGTACATGATATACATTCCTAAGAGTAAGCACTTTTCTAGAGGTGAACTCCAAATCTATTATACCTTTGCCTTTAACTGTAGCAGTAGATGAATTTCTCATGTAGATAACACATTTGTCTTCTTCCGACTCATACTTTTTAAACAAACTCTTATCTTTGCAAACATGTCTTGTTGCTTCTAAGTCAATCCACCAAGAGTTGTCTCCTTCGAGAATACTGACCTCAGAAATCATGGCAACAAAATTCTCTTTGGAGTCAGAGTTTTGTTGTTTTTTTTAAGAAAACGACAATCTCTTTTGTAATGGCCCAGCTTTCCACAATTGAAGTAATTTACACTCAGTTTCTTCTAATTATTGCCTTAGAAGTGACTTTGTTTTCTTCCAAAGTTATTCTTTCTCTTCCGGTTTTCATATCCGGATTGATTGGGTTGTCCAGTTTTGTTGGTCTTCCTTTCCTCTATCATATGCATATTGGAGGTCAAAGAATCATGCTATTCCTTACCATCTCTAAGCCTTATTTCCTCTTCTATACGAAGATGTTGACTTAGATCTTCCAGCGACATTTCCTCTTTTCTATGCTTCAGACTTCTTTTGTAGTCTTTCCATGATGAATGAAGTTTATCGATAATGGATGAAACAGATATAGAATCATCCATCTTCATATTGTGTTGAGTGAATTGATCAAGAATATGCATAATTTCATTGAATTGTTCAACAATAGGCCTTGAGTCTACCATTTTATAACTGAAAAAATTGGTAGCAAAAAATTTCTTACTTGTAGCATCTTCTAAAAGATACTTAACCTCAAGTGCGTCCCACAGATCCTTGGTGGTTGCTTTATTCTGGTATGCGTCGAATAATGTGTCAGACATTGCATTGCATATGTGACTATTACAAATGTAGTCGTCTTGTTCCCATTTGAATCTTTCCCGACTTTGTGCAATTGTATCATCCTCATTTGCAGACGATCTAGGAGTGGTTAGAACATGCACCACTTTAAGACTAGTCAGGAGAAAATGCATCTTCTTTTGCCAGCGCCGAAAATTGGCTCCATCAAAACGTTCGAGTTTGATAAAATCCGCAACAAACTCTCTTAAACTATGTGCCATTAGTAATCTAATATTGTCTTAAGATTGTTGGTATAAGGGGATTGCAAAAAGAAAAAAAAATAGTAAGTGAAAAGTTTGCTTCAAAGCGCATTACAATATCGCTTTCCTTAAGACAATATTCGCTCCCACCAATAACAGTATGCACACGGGTTCAACTATATGGATCGAACCCAATCCCATGAGTTAAATAGGAAGCCTCAATACCATTAAACCAGTTAAAAGTCTTATGGCATGCAAACAAACACAAAATAGTATAACTCTCATAAACTTTACATAACTTCTCTCTTTCCAAAATAATTCACAACTTCCAAAATCAACCCAAAAATATTATTAATAAATATAATGTATAATTAATTATTTTGAAAATATTTCCAACATCTTATTAATGGGATTGTAACACGTGTCTTAAACTATGCCAATTTAGCTTCTCGTGTACTATATCAATGCCATGTAATAGAGAATTTTAAACCAAAAAATAAAAAGTGAAACATTGAGAAAGGAGAGGGAGGTCGCTTTTGCGCACCTTCAAATATAATATGTGACGACTCGTGAGTTGAACATAAACATGATACAAAATAAATAGATTTAAGTTTGATTTGAATGTATTTAGATCAAAACAGATCGATCCGATATGACACGATTAATAAACGGATCAATAACAAATCAACCTACTTCATTTGCAATCAATCGGTATAACGTTTAAAATCTTTTTTAAGATTACAATTACAATATGCTAATATTTATTATTGTTGTGATTGTGATATTAGTATTATGATAGGTCAATATCTAAAAAATATTGACTTTTTTGTTGGTATGTTATACTAATTTTCTTATAAAATCATGTTAATCAGGTCAAATGAGGTAATCAAACCCGTTTGCATGAAACAAGTTGAAAAATGTCAAAACGGGTCGTATCATATTACTTGTTATTTATATGGGTTGTGTTACGGTTTAGGGTTTAATCGATGTAGTCAAATATTTATAACTTGACACAGCATGAACACAATCCTTGAATACGAGGTGCCACCCCTACCCTTGCCTTAGGCCACACCAATAGCTAGGGAGCCTCCTCCCCTTCATACAACAACACATATCAACATGCAGAAGATAGATCCTCTCAATCTCCTCTTACACATTTAATTTTTGCCCTTATTTATCTTTCTAGATGGATTTACCTAAAAAGGATAAAATGCCACTCCTTGCCTTTCCTTCCTTCCACTTGGGTTGTTGGGCGGGCCTCACATGGGCTTGGGTAGGCAATCCACCTGACCCAAGCGAATGGGAGGGCGAGCTTTTTAAGAAAAGAAAGGAGAGGGTGGGCCTACCCACTTGCCCGGATTTCACCCGCTCTCCATGCATAGGGCTCAGACTATAAAACAAAAAAAAACCCTAGTTTAATCATTCGCCCATTCTCTCTTTTCTCTTAATCTCTCGCCCCATCTACCCACCCCCCAATTCTCAATCTCTTCTCTCTTCTTCATCTCTTCCTTTGTTGTTGGCCCCAACCCCACAACAATGCAACATGTTTTCTCCTTCTCTTCTTCTTCTTCTTCAATGTGTTGAGATACCCACGAGCCACATCGTGGCTGTGGGTTTGAGGCCACGAATAGTTGTTGGTTGGCGAAGAGACTCACTGCCATTCGTGGTCGTGGTTCTCTGTGTAGACCCACATCCAGTCATGGCTGTAGATCTCTACTCAAACCCACGGCTAGTCGTGGCTGTGGTTCTTTGCTTAATTAGACCCGCATCTACTCTATGGTCTGTGTCATTGCGATACTTTATTTTTTTTTAAAGATTATTTTTGTTGCTGGATCTGTGTATTTGAGGTTTGATTTGTTGATTTGATGGATAGGTCTGTTGATTTGGCGAACGAGTTTTTGGAGTTTGGATTGTTTGGCAGATTTCGGACGATTCTCAAGACCATTTGTCTGCCCAACAGTTGGGCATGGTCACCTGCCCACACGGGATGAAACCAAATGCCAAGGTCCATATGTAGGCCCCTTACCCATGTGGGTGCGGGGGCTAGGGTGGCTGCCAACTGCTTGCCTGCTAAGGGTGGGCAACAAGCCTACCTGCTAATACAATCACCCAATTATTGGGTGGCCACCCACCTTGCATCCCTATTCGAATGGATTTCCTTAACAATAAGGGCAAAGGTGCGTGCATGGATTCCATTGAAATGTGGAGCACAATGGTTGTCCTATCATGTTGGTGTGGCCATCCCATGAGATCAGGTTATAGAGGCGCCATTGTTGATCACATGGGTGGAGGTTCACAGTTCCCAAATAGGCGGACTCCACATTATTTTTAATAAAAGTTTATTTTTATATTTTTTTTTCTTTTTTTTTTTAATTCTTAGTTGAAGTAGCAATAATTTATACACGAAGTTGAGTTGTCATGGTTGAGGACGTGCCAAGATTCTGTTGGTAGTACTAATGTGATCATGTGCCACTAATTAACTAGGTTATACGAGGCAAATGGACGGAATGATGATAAAAATCAAAATTAAAAAAAGAAAATCAAGTACGTAAATGAGTCCTGAAACCGATCAAATTGCTTGTATTCGTTAAAAAAAAATGCAAAAAACATGGACCAAATCCAATTATATAATTAAACGCAAATTATAAACATGCAAGCATGACTCAAAGCAAGACGTTCGTCATGAATAATTATAACCCGCGTGGAAAAGGAAAATAAAACAATAGGCCAGTATCGGAAACTTAAATATATATATATATATATATATATATATATATATATCTCCTTTATCTTAAAAGCGTGTATAAAGATGAACAGGAGTGAATAGTGCCGTCCAAAACCGCAAAACCGCGTCCTCTCTCACACGGCAAAATCGCAAGACCGCGTCCTCTCTCACACGGCAAAATCGCAAAATCACACGGGAAAATCGCAAAATCACACGGGAAAATCACAAATCTCGTCACATCACAAATCACAAATCACAAACCGAAGCAAAACCACAGCAAATCCTCCGTAAAATCATCACAAAAATACACGGTAAAATCATAAAATCATCGTAAAATCTTCACAAAAATACCACAAATTAACAAAATCACCACAAAGCAAAATCACAAAACCGCAAATCTCGTCCCTCTCTGCATCCTCGAACGAAAACCACAGAGACAAAACAAAAATACCACAAGGAGATATGGGCGTCCGTGAGGCCGGAGGATATGGGCGTTCGTGGGAGCAAACGGCACGGAGATGGAGGCCGAGCTCGCTGGAGGGGGATGGCCGGTGGGAGACGAGACTACCATGGAGGTGGTGGCGCCGGAGGATGGCGTACGGCGGTGCAGCAGTATCAAACCCATTCGCGCTGTGCACAGCCGAGAGAGAGGAAGAGAGAGCGTGAGAGAGGGAGACCGGTGTGGGAAGACTCGCCGGAGTGAGGTGGTGCCGGTGGAAGAGGCGGTGAGGCTCACCGACGCACGGCGGCGTCGGGCTGGGCAGACGAAGATTCGGCTGGGAGGAGAGGCAGCGTACCGCGTACGCGTGAGCCGAGGGAGGAGAGAGAGAGGGGAGGGAAAAGTGTGGGAGAAAAGAAAATATATAGGAATTTATTCACTTCTTTCATTTTGGGATCTTCAAAATGATTTAACAATAAAAAATTAAAATACTGATTAAAATATACATAAATATTAATTTAATTAAAAATATTGAAATAAATTAAATAAATAATAAAATTTTATTAAATATTTTTAAGAAATTAATTTCAATTCTACATTTTAAATTTTTAGATTTGATCTAACAATAGAAATTTAAACATTAATTTAAACTAATTTACTAAATAATAAAATGTAAACAATAATAAAATTTTACTAAATATTTTTAAGACATTAAAATTATGTAAATAATTAAAATTTTAACATAATTTAAATATGATAATATTCTTAATTAATTAAATTAGACAAACGTGCACGGGAAAATGTTAGTTTTTAGGTTTTAAATTACAACCCTTCATCTTTATTCTTCAGATTTAATCTAACGATAGAAGTTTAAATATTGATTTAAACTAACATAAAACAAATAACTAAAATATAAATATTTTACCATACACTTAAAATTAACTTTAATTTATAAAATATTAATTTTTCATCATTATAGGAATTTATTCACTTCTTTCATTTTGGGATCTTCAAAATGATTTAACAATAAAAAATTAAAATACTGATTAAAATATACATAAATATTAATTTAATTAAAAATATTGAAATAAATTAAAAAAATAATAAAATTTTATTAAATATTTTTAAGAAATTAGACAAACGTGCGTGGGGAAAATGTTAGTTTTTAGGTTTTAAATTACAACCATTCATCTTTATTCTTCAGATTTAATCTAACGATAGAAGTTTAAATATTGATTTAAACTAACATAAAACAAATAACTAAAATATAAATATTTTACCATACACTTAAAATTAACTTTAATTTATAAAATATTAATTTTTCATCATTAAGTAAAAGATAAAATTTTACTGAATATTTTTAAGAGAATAATATTATATCATACACTTAAAATTAATTTTAATTTATAAAATATTATTTTTTCATCATTAAATAAATGATAAAGTTTTACTGAATATTTTTAATAGATGATGAATATAATTTAATAAATTACTGAATATAATCTAAATTCCATAATAAATGATGAATATAAATAAATAATAATTTTATTCATATATATTAAATTATTTTAATATTAAAAATTATTATTTATTTATTTTCTCAATTAAGCGGACATGGCAAACGTGCTTTGCACGTTAGTCACCGCTAGTATATATATATATATATATAAAACAATAGGCCAGTATCGGAAACTTAAATATATATATATATATATATATATATATATGTATCATTTGTCAAGCCACATGCATCCGACGTGTAAAAGCGTAAAATTTCTCAAGAAATAATAAAACTCTACAACATGAGGACCGTAGGTAGGCTGAAAGATAATCAAAATGGAACTCTTTTAAGATTTTAAAAAATATATATTTGTTAAAGATAAAAAATACAAGCATGCATGAATATTGTTCGTTTCAATTTGTAATAGGACCACACACGCACTCTAAAAGGGGTGGAGGCTAGGGGCTCTCTCAACCTCTCTTAAGGTAGGGCAAGTCGCAGAGGGAGGAGATTGTGACTCTTCTTTACTAATCAAATACTTCTCAAGATAGGTTTGGTTACATAAAATTAAACTATCTCATTTCATCTCATTTCATATAATCATTACGACTTTTTTAAACTTTTACACAAAATATAATAAATAATTCAACTTTTTTAAATTCTAAAACAAAGATTATATTAAAAAATTATATTATCATAATAAAAAAGTTTTCTTGCAAGTGAGTTCACGCACCAAACTGCGCACCAATACTGACATGTAAGGCGTCTGTTTAATGAAATGACACAAATTAAAGACGGAAATGATTTTTGTGAGACAAATAACCTTCTTCTTCTCTCAAAATTTTTTTTAATAAAAAAATTATGTCAGTATTGATACGCAATTTGGTGCGTAAAATTACTTGTATCTAGTAAGACTTTATAATAATATTTTATTTAATTTTTAACAAAATATTTCATCTGATTTCATATAAATTGCATAACCAAACGAGACTTTACTATCAAGACGAAATCTCAATATTTTGAATATATAAAAACATTTCGTCCAAAAAATCCACATTTCTTGCGGTGGAAGTTTTAACTACTATTTGCTTGGTATGAAAATAAGGTAGCCAAACAAATTGACGATGAATAGTAGACATTCGAGAGTATTTGACACGTAGACGAAGTTTCGAGGCAGGCACGACACCCACAGATGATCATTTCTTCTTTTATTTTGATGCAGTGCGTGGGTCTTGTCAAACGAATTGTAACCATTTCTTTGTGAAGAGAGAGATGAGAGAGAAACAAAAATATCTATATGTATATATAAATATCAATATTGAAGGGGACATGCATGCATTAATGTTTTCATATCTTTGCAATTAGTTGTCTCGGCTCGTTTTGTAATTTAGAGATGAAATGAAATGAAATGAGATTAAAATTAAAAAGTTGAATAAAATATTATTAAAATATATTTTTTAATATTATTTTTATTTTAAAATTTAAAAAAATTGAATTATTTATTTTATTTTATATTAAAAATTAAAAAAATTGTAATGATTAGATGAAATGAGATGAATTGAGATATTTTTTAAAAACAAATAAGGCCATAATTTAAAAGGTGATTTAAGGAGCCGCCATGGTACGTAAATTAAAGCTATATATATATAAATATATATATATATATATGCATATCATAATATATACCTAGGCTGATAATCATGCACGACGGACGGACGTCGGTCAGAGCCTTCCTAAATATTGCACCAGCTTTGTCTCCATCTATATATATAATATATATATATATATATACATGCCTAAATTATATCGTACCGACATCTACGGATGAATCAAAAAATATATATATTTATATATATATATATATATATATATATATAATTCATGAGTAATATTTCACCATGTGACCGATAGAGTACGTACTTTGATTCAATATAATGGTCAAATGTATGGAAAAATTAGCTCATCTAAATAAGAAATCTGAACGCGCCGAATTATGACGGTTTTGGCAATTAGCTAGCTCATCATCATCTCAATTTGGTGACGAATGCACAGATCGAAATTCGAATAATATCAATTCATGTATATCATGACTAGCTATTCAAGGAAATATATATAGCTAGAAAGATCAACTCGACCGTTTTACACGTACGTGCGGATGCATGATATGTTCGGCAAGTTTAAAAATAAAAAATAAAACACAAATTAATGAGACTAACTTGCATATAATATTATAAAAATCTATTTATCATCATAACTTACATCATCCTTTTATCATCCCATTATATGGCATTAGATGATATATAGATTTATAAGTGAAATATAATAAATAATTTATAATCATCTAATAACACATTATGAAATAATGGAAGAATGATAGAAGTTAAGATGATGAATAGCATTACTCATAATATTATAGATCAGTAAAAAGTAAAAACTGAATTGAGAAAAAAACCACAAATATGTATATATATATATTTACAGCTAGGCCGTACCGTACGTGCATGAAGTACTGCAAGTGATAAATAAATATCGTAGGTGGATCGATCGATGTAATCAAACCCAGATCATGAAAACATATTAAATATAAATTCCACGAGACATGATTAGGGTTTGAATGTTTCTTATGATGATAAGGTCATAATTTATAGTCATGATGGTACTCATTATGGACAAATTCGATCTATATAAATCTCATGAAAATAAAATATGGTTGCAAGCATGTATAAGCATATATCATGATGTACGTACGTTTCATTGTCATTTTTATATTCTCAACCCATGCGGAATGTGGATGGTTGGTTTTAGAAGATCGAGTGAACACGACATGCACTCAAACCACTTGTTCATGCATGCATGCATGCATGGTATCCTTGCATTATGCATGTTCGCCTAGCTTTAACATGAATGCGCGCACGCGTGCATGGGGACGGGGACTCTCATGATATATGTACGATCCCATGCGCATGGAATGTGGTAATTATAGAACGCATTGGAGATGACTAGAACTTCTTATCACCTGGCCTCCATCTCTATACATATATATATATATATATATATATATATATATATATCTATGTAATAATTAGCATAAAATATCCACAAACTTTTCAGTGCATTCGATATTAACCAAGCAACTAGCTAGCTAGAATTCATGACATGAATATTCATCATCATGTAGATATATATGCCTTCAAACTTCCAATAGATCATATGCATGAACTTTATGGGCCATGATATCAAAATTGCTAGAATATAATATTAATGTTCTGGATGTGAGAGGAGCCTAATTAAAGGGCGCCCATTCTTAAAAGAATCAAACTGTCTCCCACTAAGATCTAATATTGAAAGACATGCACATGGCAAAGAAGTTATCTCCGACGTACGTGATCGAGTGTCACTTAGAATATGCATGCCCCTAGCTAGTAAGTGTATCATCATCGTCATCAGCAGCAGCCGCAAACTAAAAGGTGGTTCTTTCGAGTCGTTTCATGAGCAACTAATTCTATATTTGATAAATGGGGATTCATTATCCCCTCATCCTTTAGTTGCTCACCTAAAAACCCTTTTTTTCTTGACTTTTCACTGCACTGAAAAATAAAAATAATGGATTCATCGCGAGAGAGAGAGAGAGGCCTGTCGTATTCCTCCCAGCAATCCCCACAATGACTTTTGTTTATGTAGGAGCCGTTGAGTGGTTATGTTTCGTCTGTATAATAAATTATATATGGTAAGCTGCATGGTTAGATCAACATGAAGTGGTCCTAGAAGGAAAGGGTGGGGGAAATAGTAGACCACTTGTATATATAGCTGGAATGACTCGACCTTTGCCTTTAATTTCTAACTTATTTTGTACACAAAGCATGCGTTTAATTTCCATGCATGCACCAAACTAGAAATTGAAAAAAACAAATACTCCCAGCTTGTGAATCTTATTTTCCCCTCCTGACAACAATCTAGTGACATTCACATGAACTTTGTTACTTTGCAGTCCCCCACGACATTGACAAAAGTTATCATCTTCTAATCTCTTCATCAGTTCTAGTCCAAACTAATTAAACAAAAATAGCCTTTTTCTTATATGCATGGCCATTAATATATTATAGAAAGTTATTAGTATATAATATCTTATATTTAATCTGGATATATAATATAATTTGAAGAGAAAAAAAAGGGAATTAAAGAAACTCAAAGAAGCATGCACAAACATGAAACATGGCATATTGAGTGGTTTGAACGCTAGCTATAGATCAAATAAACCAAAATGAAGTACTCTTATGAGACGTTCAGATATATGGGATATAGTTTAGAATTTCTAGGAATTGGTTCAATCCAATAGTAGTACTGATCTTTTCTCAATCTATCTGTCAATAAAATTAGGGTTAATATTGGAAATATTATTTTTTTTAAAAAGTACTAATACCAAGGTGGGGCATGCAGCTTGTAGCTAGGGACATGATAATATGATCATGACATCAAGGGATTTAGTTACCCAAACAGCTAGGCCGGATGATCAGGCTAGGATCGTGCCAAAAATTGATGGAGCTAGCTGAGCCATATATAAAAGAAGAAACTCCAACAATATCCAAAGAGAGAGTTGTTTGTAGTACTATTTGAGCACATGAAAGGACACCATCTGAAATTAGTTTCCATGGGCAAGAAACATGCATAAAAAATAGATCCTACTAGTCTTGAAAAAGAGGAGTGTGCAACTGATCATCATGCACATTGGGGTGCCACATAATGAGTAGCGAATGTGTGGGAGGAGTAAAGCCGAAAGTGCCTCATGTGCGTGATCAATAGAGGCTGCGAGAGAAATGTGCATGACAGATTTGGTTTTTAAAACTTTAAGACAGATCAAAATGGAAAAGTGAAAAGAAACACAAAGATATAAATATATATATATATATATATATATATAAGGGATAAAGTTTTCTTTAAAATTGGATGGGAGAAAATTATTACGATAAAACTGTTTATTTGTTGTCAATTATTTCTTACGAAAATATATTGCTCTCGGACAAAGTTCATGTACCTAGCACGCACTGCCCAATCTTTCTAATCCCAACCCATGCACAATTGATAACTAACAATATACTCAACCTAAAATAAAATGAATCATCTTGATTTTTCGAAATAAATACAAAGCGTAAAAGTAGGGTACTATATATGTGAAGGCATATGCCATATGGATCTTTATAACATGGAAATTTTACTAGGGACCCATTATTAATGTAATAAAAATCCATTTGAATCTTTTTTCTAGAAATTCTAATTTTTGATTGGTGACTAAAAAACCCAATAATAAATAAGGCGTGGCTGCTTGGAAGGCGCAAGGAAGGTGCTGGAGGAGTCATCTTTAATCGGCTAGTGATGGGTCAAAATTGCAGCCACTAATTAGGTGGGTCCAACCTGCAGACTATACAGGGCATGACAGAGGGACCGACCTTATAAAGCAGACTATTACAATTCCGATTGAAAGAATATAATATATATATTTATATATATAATAACTGGATCTACTACAATTAAAATAAGTACCTTAAATTATAATTAGATTCAACTTAATTTTTTTAATTCCTTTTTTTTAAGTCCATCCAAAACACTGACCCAAACAAGCTAGCTAGGCCCTACTGTTCCTGTCCCTAACGACCGCTGATTTCTATAAATACCGCACCACCCAACTCCCACACTACACCATCGATTACAGCTAGCTTGAGAGACATAGACAAAGAGAGAGAGAGAGAGAGAGAGAGAGAGAGATGGAGAACTTCCCGGTGATCAACATGGAGAAGCTAAACGGCGAGGAGAGAGGAGCAACCATGGAGAAGATTAAAGATGCATGCGAAAACTGGGGCTTCTTTGAGGTTTATAACTCTTAGAGCCTAATTGGTTTTGTACTTCGATTGCTCATTTACTTCCTTTTACGCGTCTGACTGTTTTGTTTTCTGTGTGTTTCTTTCATGAAAATTGTAGTTACTTAATCATGGGATACCGTATGAACTTCTGGACACGGTGGAGAGGATGACAAAGGAGCACTACAAAAAGTGCATGGAGCAAAGGTTCAAGGAGCTGGTGGCGAGCAAGGCTCTCGAGGGTGTTCAGGCTGAGGTCAATGACATGGATTGGGAGAGCACCTTCCACTTGCGCCATCTCCCCGAGTCCAATCTTTCTGAGATTCCAGATCTCCAAGATGAATACAGGTAAAGAAATAACATATTTTTAGAAGATGGCTTTCGTGTACATCAACAACAGCACTTATAAGTTTTTGTACATTTTATGGTGGCATATATATATATATCTTTTAGTTGTAGTTATATATTTCTTTACTGAGATTTAATGTGTGAATGGACCCGTACTATAAGTAAAAGAGACTTTATGTTCTCCAGGGTTTATAATACTGCATGATTAACCACTATTTCCCTGGGAATAATAATATTCAATTGGGTTGGTTCCAAGTTCAAGCGACACTCTGTTTTTTAAACCAAAACCTCTCTGATCTCCCTCTCTATCTCTGTCTGCTAATATTTTACATCTCGGAAACTAATGCAGGAAGGTGATGAAGGAATTTGCACTGAAGCTGGAAAAACTAGCAGAGGAACTCCTAGACCTGTTATGTGAGAATCTTGGAATAGAGAAAGGTTACCTGAAAAAGGCATTCTATGGATCAAAGGGTCCAACTTTTGGAACCAAGGTCAGCAACTACCCTCCATGCCCCAAGCCTGAACTTTTCAAGGGTCTCCGTGCCCACACCGATGCTGGTGGCATTATCCTACTCTTCCAGGACGATAAGGTCAGCGGTCTCCAGCTACTCAAAGATGGTCAGTGGATCGACGTTCCCCCCATGCGCCACTCCATCGTAATCAACATTGGTGACCAGCTCGAGGTATATTTTTATATTTATTTTGACAAAAAAATAATAATAATTAGAGAAAAAAAAAAACCCCACTTTTTTAGGGATCTTTGGCTCAATCCTATAACAATATAATGACCTTAAAACTCTTTATAAACATATATATAGGTCATCACCAATGGGAAGTACAAGAGTGTGCTGCACAGAGTGATAGCCCAAACAAATGGCAACAGAATGTCAATAGCTTCATTCTATAACCCTGGCAGTGATGCTGTTATCTATCCAGTACCAGCAATGGTGGAAAAAGATCAGGCTGAGGAAAAGAACGTCAATGTTTACCCCAAATTCGTTTTTGAAGACTACATGAAGCTGTATGCAGGCCTCAAGTTCCAGGCAAAGGAACCAAGATTTGAGGCAATGAAGGCCGCCACGGAAGCTAATGTCAAGTTGGGTCCAATTGCAACAGCTTAATTAAGAGCAATATTTTTTTAGTATAAGAGAAACTACTTATATAAGTTGTCTGTTTACGGCAAAAGTCTGAATTATATCTCTATTTTGTATTCGATGATGGTTTCCTTAAAAAAATAAGTCGGTTTACTTTAAAGGGTATGCGAATATGAATTGGTTTCTTGTAGAATAATATAACCACAAAGTTACCAAGTACTTTTGTTAATATATATTATTAATTATATAGTTCCATGTTTTCTTTTTTATCTGTTCCTGTTTCTCTCTCTTGATCAGTGACAGGTCATCACATAACGAAACATAATTAAAAAATGATAACAAGGATATATAATCTGTTAACTCCTGTAACACAGTAATTGAAAACTGCAACATCAGTCAGCAATATTAGTTTTAGATTTTCTAGGAAAGTCTAACGTGTTAGGTGTTTTGTATCTCATGTTCATTGGTGTGTTGTTCAAGCTGAGAATTAATTACATGTGTTTGAAGGAGTCTTCAATGTTTGACTATAAAAAGTAACGAAAAATCTATTTATCGATCTCTTTGTTTATTATCTTTTTATTATTTTATAATATAGTATTAGATGATATGTTTATAAATAAAATATAATAAGTAATTTTTAATAATTTAATACTATATTATAAAATAATAAAAATTAAAATGATGAATAGTATTAGTCAAAAAGTAATAAAGATCCAAAGGAAAAGATCATATATATATATATATATATATATATATATATTATTCTTTGTGCTTGCGTTTTGCGTTTGAACTCTGAGATGTAATTTGATGTGTACAGTCTTCTTCTGTTTCATTGCTAAAGTAAAAAAGACGCAAATATTGAAGGTCTTGTGCTTGTTACAAAAGTAAAAAAGACCCATAAATACTTGACATCTGTAACTAGAAAACAGAACGACGAAAATTGGTATGGTTTGATTACGCAATTAAGATAAATGAGATAAAATATTTTATTAAAAATTGATTAATAAAATATTATTATAATATAATTTTTTAATATAATTTTTATTTAAAATTTAAAAAAATTAAATTATTTATTATATTTTATATAAAAATAATTTTAAAAAATTATAATGTTGAGATGAGATGATTTATATTATCAAACCATGGTGGTGACCATATTGATGTGCTAGTGCAGTTTCCAGAGGGAAACCAAGGCCAGGGAAAGTGAAATAAATAATGGGAAAATGCACACAAATTCACTTCATCCTTGTTGACTAAAGTAGGGGTAAGATCTAGTTTCTGCAACAGATCTAAAATTACGCAAAAAAAATCACCAACACCACTACAAGTTGTCACCATTTGAAGGAGCTATATATATATATATATATATATATATATATACACACACTTAAGTTGTCAAACTTCCAAAAGGTAACTTTCCGTGAAACAAATAGACAGTACAATTTAATTGTCTGTCTTTCACTTTACTACTTTAGCATAAGAGCCTTTTAAAAGGAAAATGAAGATCATCACTACCAAGTATCTCAGCTCTTTTCTCCAACATAAAGAAAAAAAAAATTATTTCCTTTGATATGGCAATGCAAAACCATGACAGGGAACTAAATAATGGAAAAGAACAAGGAAAGGGTTTCTCTTTAGGATCATTCCCCAACAAGATGACGACATTGTCCACAACAGAGTTTCTTTTAAGACATAGTAACTTGGAATCCACGTAAGCATTCAACTTGTAGTAAGTGGAGCAGCTAATAATAATCTAAAAAAAAAACCTTTTTAATCATGAACGGAATAATCTCGAAAAGATTGACATGGCAAGATAATTAAATGAAAAAAGAAACATATATTTATATAATATAGAAAGAGGGGAGGGGAGCACTTTTCGCGGATCAGAAGGTTTCTTTATTAGTTGCATTATCTTGCCGCAAACAATAGATCAAACACTTGAAAGATGTATTTTTCATCTTTGCTTGATATGCAAGAAACTCGAGAGGTGGATGATCTTGTACAATGCCACTTTATGAAATATGGATCTCACCTTTTCTTTTTTCATAATGCCCAGCATGCATGTAAAGCTTTTTCAGGGTACAAGACAGAGAAGTAGGGGGTGTGTGGGACGCACCCAACATCAAGCATCTCGCAATTAAAAACTCAGCATTTTGTCATGAAGAAATTATAAGCCCATCAATTTATTTTTTAATGGTGGTTAAGTTTCGATCACTTTATTTTACTCCCCCTCTCTTTATCCACACTCGTTATTCGAGGTCTCGCTACCTTCTCTCGAGTCTCGTAGCCGTCTGAATCATTGAGATCAGTGACGACCGACCTACGACACCATGCATCCTCTCCAAATCTCCTCGGCTTGGTGCTCAATTTGTGCAGCTGGTCGAGCTGAGTGAGTTGGTTTACATTCCTAATAAGCATCTCGCATATTTTAATGTGACAGAAAAATCGTGCAGTCTAAAATAACAGACCGCACATGCCCAAAGGATTAATTTGAACAAATAACCTCCAATAATACCCATATAATAATAATAATAATATAGAAGATGGTGCTAATGTTTAATAAGGCATACTTTGGAGGATTGCCGTGGGTTTGAGGAACAGCAATCTATTACCCTCCCTCTATCACTTCAAGACTGGAGCCCGAAAGCATGGAACCAACTGTTGCAGCAAATATGGATTAAAGAAATCCCCGTCTTTTATCGGGTGTTCTTTCAACTCGGCCGAAGGAGCATCAAGACCTTTCCGATATGCTCTGTTTTAGATTGTTGGAATTACGCAGGCCCCCGTTCTTCATCACTTGAGATCATCTTTACTCAGATACAACATTCACAATCACTTGCCCAAAAAGAAAAAAAACCTTCATAACACATCCTGAAGATTATTTCACAACTTCTTCCTCATGAGTACCGTTAATACAGAGTGCAAACCTGCTAATTTTCAACTTTTCTATAACTGAACTCAACCCTCAATTTATGTAAGCAGCTGATCATCGAAGTTCAAACACTGCAAACTTCCATGAATTCAAGACATGCTCGATCTTCTTTTGATCTAAGTATTACATCATCATCAACATGATTCTTACAGCAAACCATCCACATAAACGTAGTTAGCCATGACATAAAATCATAACCTCACACACTCAGCATCTCTGCACAAGTAAATTTGAGCTTGATGCGACAAGAACTCCGCTGTCTACATTTAGCTTGATGCCAAAATAACAGTTCTACAAGTAAGTTTTATTTATTAATGATCTATACCTTAACTACCCGACCAAGAATTATAGGCAGACAGAGTCTTTCTAGCTGCCTTGCCTTTCTTTATAATCAAAGACACAAACAGCTGGAGTGGAGAAGAAGAACGGCTACTATGAAACCTTTAAACACAGACTGCCTAGAAATCAAAACAGGGAAAGAACAGAGAGAGCAGAAGGAAGAGGGTGGGGGTACAGGGAGGGTTTGCAACACTCTAAACAGGACGTGCTAATTTATGTTCGTTTTATTCTCGAGAGAAAAAGAAGAATTATTCCTTTGCCGCTGAAATGCATTTCAGGAACTCATCGCCTTTCCCTATTTATTCTGAAGTAGGACCCTATGTGATTCTCTTCCATCAAAGAAAGGAAAAGCCAATCAATAGAACTCGTTGTTTACCTCCTCGAACATGAAAATGTCAGTGGCATATGCTTCAAGCTAGACACGTCGAACAATTCCATAAACCTCTGATCTGAAACTCTAGCTTTAGCAGCTGCAAACCTCTGGTACTCATCAAAGACAGATGTCAAGCACCACCTTTGCAATTTCCTCAAGCATCCCACCAGACAACCAGTTCGATGCTGGAAACAAAGCGAGCAACCATCAACAAGTTAGAACTTTAGCAAAAATAAAATCAGGTATGGAGAGAATAAAGATCCGTCCACAAACATACCTTCCCACGTTTACAATGAATTAAAACTGGGTGATTCCTTATATCTGCATTTGCATACATTAGAAGTAAATATAACCAGTTACTTAAAGAATTAACACCACAATCGAACCAGAAATAAAACCATAAGATGTATGAATCTTTCAGTACCAAGGACAACTTTTAGTGCTTCACGAATTGTATTCTCTGGGATGTTCACAAAAGGCTCCTGGATGCATACAATTTGCACATAACGTTGTCATATTCAATATCATTTCAAATATTAGAACTTGCAGTACACAAAAAGGGGCAACTCATAGTTTTAACTAGAGTACTATTCTACTCACAAGGCTCAAAAAAGATATCACTCTTAATAACAAAGAATTTAACAACTCAGGCTACAAGTATGTTATTCAATTTGAAAACCAACATGGAATTTTTAGCTTCCCAGGGTTTCATTTGCTGGCATCGATTAATACACAATTTTCGCAGCTATAGAATCGCCAGCTATCACCATTCATCATATCAGCAAATGCTTATTGGTACTAAAAGAGTGTGTTCTCCACCATTATAATTCCCATATCACGGGTATGGTGCTTAGTGATTGTTGCTATCACAAATCTCCAAGCTATCTAACCAGGTACAGACAATTAGATTTACATATGAAAACCATCCTTATAGGTATGATCCTTGGTAATTGTTTCCATGCGGTATCTCTCCATCAGAAAAAGCAACTTCTTAGGAAAGCAAAAGAGGAAACCATACACGTACATAGAGATAAAACTGGTGAAAACGTATTGACAGAACATCCATACAATGGAAAACATGGCCCGGTGTAAGTTCCCATCCCCTCTCACAATCAAAAATAGAAGATGGACAATGGTGGCAGCAGAAATCATATTACTCAGATCAGCCAAAAAAGTCTAGAAGGCATGTCAATAATGAAAATAAAAGATTCAGGGCAAAGGTTATTCTTTTCTTTTAAGAATACACCTAGGCATAATCAATGTACCATCAATACCCAAAAGTACACAAACACAGCCAATGAATGAAATACTCACAAAAGAATTCCAGCAAATAGCATAGGAGATAGAAAATGGAAAATATTATAAATGTAGAGGAATAGAAAACCAGAAACCGAGATACATCTCTAAACCTTATCAATGAAACAATCAATGAGACTCTGAGCAAATTTGAGGACGGTATAGCTACAATTGAAACGTAAAATTGATACTAAAACTCTGAGCAAATTTGAAGATGACCTTAAGTGATTTTTTTGTCCATCAAGGTATTGAAACTTAAAATAAAATTATATATCTCAGGGGCACAAATCAGAATTTTACAATACTAAAACTATTATTACTGTTACAAGAATAGAAAAGAAGATAAGGTTGTCTTTATTTGTGAATAATCAACAGGAGAAAGGTAAAATGTAAAAGTTACTAGATAGGTACTGTGATTTCATTCATTCAAAGTTACCAGAAAAATGTAAAAGTTTTGACTCCTGAGTCTATGATCCAAGACATCAAGTGAAAAAATCACCAAATGTGTCATGTTATGCAAATGAACATACAAGATTGATTAAAGCAAAACTGCATTGAAAAGACGTAATGAAATCTTATAAAAAAATAAGCACCACATTCCGAGTGATAAGTGAAGAAACAATGTGTAAGTGCAAAGGAACTCACAAGGAATGCTCCTTGCTTAGGTTGGGTCACATGGTTTCATGATTTAGTACTCGATAAGGTATTGTGTGCTTTCTACTAATCCTACACTTGCCCTGCACACAAGCTTATCTCAGGTCAATACAGTTTTTTTTTTTTTTTTCATTTGGAAAGATTTAAACTTGCACTCACGAACAGCCCCCACCTCACCACTTTAATAACATCATATATCATGCTCGTTACATACTTGAATTGGAAATTGTTGAGATGAGCTTTAAGCAAGTCTACGAACTGGTCTGAATATTTTATATAAATTTTTAGTGTGATGCATTGAAAATGAATAACTCTATTCTAAAGACTCTACACCACACACTATTCACTTGGCATAATTTGATTTAAAAGATAAATTTTAAAATTTGAATCTTACAAATCAAATTATACTATGTGCATGGTGTGTGGTGTAGAGGCGAATAACATTTCTCATTGAAAATATACGATGCAAATTATACAATAATGTTTACTAGTAAATATATATATATATATATTGATAGGTAGTAAATATACTGTGAACCTATCATCACAACGAAGGCATAAGCCTAGGATTTTTGTAGTTAACAAATCAAATCAAACAACACAACACATATGAAAGACACTGACTCGTTTGTGTATCGAATAAGAGGGAGAAAAGACAAATTGGAAGACATGAAAAAAGGTGATTAACAACAGAATACAAGGAATACTTCGGAAATACGAAAGCCAGAAGGCTAGGCAAGTAATTCTATAATGTGGATTATGCACACATAAGTCCCACTGCATTAATAGTAGCACACTATATAACATTCAAAATAGAAAATACATGTGAATACAAAGGCCAGCAATCTCAAAGGATTCCGTCTAGAAAGATCTACCAAATTTGAACTTATTTTGTTTTTCAAGATACATATTTTCCGAATTCCCTTATCCACGAAATCAAATTAAGGAGTATACAAAAGCATATTAGACACCAAATATTAGCAATAATTATGAAACAACGATGAAAAATAACAACGGTAACAATCGCAAATTAAAGAGACACGATAATCTAACTAGTAGGTTTATCACGAAGATCGGCATCAGTGGGAATTCACGAAGGCAACATCTTTAATGGTAGTTTAGACAGCACTTAAGGTACGATTCAATGTGAATTATTGTAATTCAACTAACTACCACCATTAGATATAGAAAAAAAAATCTAACATTATCCATACATAATTAGAAACATTTTCTTTCAAATCCTTACGTGAAGCGAAATAGACTAGCAGTGGTAATTTAGCTTAAAACAACTCAACAACGAGAGAATTAGGCTGTATTTACACACACACATATATACCTTATAACCTTCAATCCCGAATTGGAAAAGCTTGATCCCGTTGGACTTGAGAAACTCCATGTTCGCCGCCGGATATGGTTCCGGACACAGACATCTAAATCCACAACAGAAGACGAAAAACCCTATATCCATCAATCCATTTGTATATCTAGACTTATATGTCTATATATGTATATCCATGTTCATAAATGCGTATAAATATGTGTGCATAGACATATATATAAAGAGATGAAAGAGAAGAGGAGAGGAACGGTTGCTAGAGTAGTTGTTACATGATGGAGCGGAGGCCTAGGGTTTGGAGGAAGGAGAAGTTGGCGGAGTCAGGGAAGCCGGAGCGGAAAATGCCGTTATCGACCATGGAGAAGTTGAGAGGGGGAATATAGGGGTTCTCTCCATTGCAGTCATCGTCTGCGGCGGGAACGGACTTGAGGTGATTAACGACGGGGGCGGGGGAGGAGACGACCTCGATCGTCCGGCAAATCTCTTCCTCTCCCTCCGGGCGCTCTTCCAACTTCATTGAATTGAAAATGGAATATAGAAATAGTTATCATATACAGGAGGAGTCTAGAAAAGCAATAGCGATGGAGAGTCTGTATTTATAGTGAGACAGAGAGAGAGAGAAAGAGAGCGAAAGGCGGGTTGGAAACTTGGAATCGCGGAGGATATTCGAGGCTGCTTTGGCCTCCGCTACTCTTTCTTTTTTTCTTTTTTTCTTTTCTTATGCTTTTTTGACAGTTGGTAAAACAAAAAAAATGAGATTAGAGGTTGATAGTCAGAGTGCTCTATGTGCAGTGATTAGGAGATAGATTCAACCAAAGAGAGCTTTTTTTTTTTCCTGGCAAAATAGAGTTAATTAGATAAAGTAACGATATAAATATAATTTTTTATATGATTATAGTTTAAGTTGAAGACATTTTTATAAAATATATTATTTTTAAAAATTACTTTATAAAAATATCTCTCATTTTATGAAAAATATTATATATTTATTATTTTCTTTTAATAAAATAATCAAATAAAGATGATAGAGAGAGATCCCAAATGCTATTAATATAGGAAAAAAAACAAATCTTCATAAACTGAGTAAATGCTCATTAAACCATCACATGTTTCTTTGCCCGAAGTTAGGGAGAGATCACTTCAAGTGACAGAGGCACAGAGCTACATTGATTCCATTGAATAATTAGTAGTCTTACATGTATTTATATTTTTATTTATAAAATTTATTTTATTAATTTTTTAAAAAAATTTAAATTTTATAATTCTCACCATATTGATATGTAGAAAAATAATTTTTTTTTAAATTTTTTTTAAATACGTTTAACAGTTTTCATTGAATGAGATCTTTTTATGGAATCCATGATGAAATAACTTTGAATTTACATAATGCACCCATCTTATTCCTAATTGTAAAAAATATATGTTTAAAACTTTTTAATCCATAACGAAAGCCGAAGATATATATATATATAATTAAAATTTGCATATATTTTTGTAAAATGATATTATATTTATAAAAATATTTTTTATTTAAAATATGATTATATAAGAAATTTAATTTTCCATATAATATTGACAGACTGAAAAGTGGGAGACGGCAGGGAAGAGAGCTTGGGATTTGGAGTATCGGCTAAAGCCAAGATGGGATTTTTTGTTTAACATTTGAGACCAATAAAGTGGAAAACGGCGTGGAACAGAACGAAGTTACAAAGGTATATATAGATACAAATTGTGAAAATAAATGAACAAATATATTCGAGATGGTCACGCAGGCAGCGCGCGTGGAAAGTTACTTATTTTTTCTTTTTCTTTTTTATGAGCCCAAAATTTCGGAGAATGTGTTATTTTTTATTTTTTTAATTGAGTAATTTTATTTACAAGTTTTATAAAGAAAAATTTCATACAAGTTTTTTATAAAAAAAATAGATTTTTGTACAAATCATTTCTCCTTGTAATTTTATTAGAGGACGATGGCTCAAGGTATTATATATTATTTTATGAGAAATGTTAGAGTTATAAATAGAATTTATAAAATTAAACTCATAAATTTATATATGTTATATGTATTTTATAATAAAATTAATTTTATAATCTAACGTGTTACATTAACGCACATTAATTTATAAATTTATTTTTATAAAATCTCTTTATAATTAATTAAAACATTTTTCTTATTTTTTTTATCACCTCCAATTAGAAGGAGATAGATGCGCAGGAAGTGATCAAAGAATGTGTTGGAAAGACTGCACTCCTGAAATTGGAGACTTTTTAAAAAGAATTTATTATAATTTTTATCAGTATTGTCAATGAGATTTTACTAATTTTAATTTTAAAAAGCTTAACTCCTTAAATATCGTTAATCACTAACCTATGTTTTATATATTGGGAGGGATGAGACGCATTGTTTACTCATTTAGTAATTATTAAAGATGGAATCATCACCTGAACTATGGTAATTTAAATTCTCGATTTAGACCTAACCATATGTCATTTCAAAACATTTCATTTTTAATTGATCTTAACGAGTAGACTTTTATTGTAGAAAATGAATAAAAAAATCATAATTCAGGGTATTAATTATCTCTAAACTTTATGATTACTTTGAAAATTGGAAAAATGGTGTCATAATTTCTGATGATTAGATTAGTTGAATCAGTGAGCTCAGATTGAAAAAAAAAAAAAAAAAGCTCAACCAAACCGGCGTGTATCCAATCGCTTTAGAGGAGCGTGTAGTTGGCACGTCAGTCTCCAAAGTAATCTCGCCCAAGTCCGAGTTATTTGCAAGGGAATGTTCCTGTGCTTTTCCCGTCACAAAAGTTGCTTCAATTGCAAAACGACAAATATAGGGTTATTTAGAGTTTTTTTTTTTTTTTTTACAAATAAGTAACTGTTTATATCATACATTTTAAATTTATAATTTGTTTTTTATAAGATGTGAGAAATTTTTTTACAAGATGTAGAAATATTTTTCATAAAATATAAAATATAAAATATAAAATGATAAATAGTAATTAATAAGAAGATTTTTTCGAATTACCAAATCAAATATAGCCGACTATAGAAAATCTTGAGTTTTTGGATTCTGATTAACAAATTCAAATGCTACAGCCTTTAATTTGTTTTAGCAAAACAATAATATTTTAAGGAGAATAAATATAGATAGAAGTTATTATTAGGTACATCTATTTTGTACACATGATATGATATCATGTAGACCACATATCTTTTCAAGTGAATGTTAAGAACAATCAACTAAAAGTAATCATGCAGTGAGTGTAAAGTGTGTACTGTTATAGTAGCTTCTCTCTAGTATTACTCGAATTATTTATTATATTTTATATAAAAATTTAAAAAAATTATAATAATAAGATGAGATGAATTGAAGTGAATTGAAATAATTACAAATACAAATGAGACCTACAATAATGGAGGGGAAGATGTGACAGATAATGCAGACGACTTTATAATTCCCCCCAGTCATGGATATATGAAAGAAATTAAAATGTTTCTTTGAGAAAGTTGTCCCCTTTATTTATTTATTTATTTTTATAATAATGAGTAAATTTGGAAGGGGTGCAGTGCAGGAGGAGGGGAGGGTACATTCGGAGGAATATGCTGCTGTGACTGTGAGAGAGAGAGAAGGGGTACTTACTGTCCTTTTGGACGGTAGTGATTTGAATATGGGAGCGAGGCCCCTGCGCCACGTACTTTTTATATTCTTCTCTTATGAACTTCGTCGGTTTCTGCACATTTCCACGCCACAAAGCGCACAAAGGGATTCACCGCCTACCTCTCGCAAATATTCCTGCTTTTGTTTACTCATCGATCGTCGTCGTCGTCGTGTGCTGATCGTTAATATTGTTGGGGGAGACGACAATATTATAGATGGTGTCGCCATCTGCTGAGGCAGTACTCTGCCTGATCACAACCACCAACTTTTTAAAACATTATTAATTAACAGTACCCTACTTTCGGTAATTAATTTGTTAGATGAGATTGGTCTTGATTTTGTCATTGCTGACATTATTATGATCTTGATCGGTTTCTGAGAAATTTAAAAATTATGTCCAGAACTGCTCCGCGTCGTTTTTTACTTCTTTTTAAGCGTTTAACCTTTTGTTATTATGGGATTTATCTGTTGAAAGTGACAAACTGATAACTATCGGAATATTCTTTTCGTAAAACCAAACCAACTTCCAGCCCAAAGCTAGCTCTGGATTTAATTTATATATATAAATATATATATATATATATATATATATGTTTATAGAAGGGTTAGAGCCCCCGTCAATGAGGAGCTCCTCCGCAATTTTATTTATAATCTTCACGTGTGGTAGAGAAAAACCTTAGTTAATTTCAATGACTCCAAATATAAAAACTCAGAGTCCTAATAAATCCCAATCAACAACCAGATTCTAATCCAAAAACTATACCCAAATAAAAATCAAAACAAAATAGCCCTGTAAAAAAACTGTTAATACACATAAAAATAAAACTTAACTTTAACCCAATTAAAATTTAAAACCGACCACCAGAAATATTTTCGATCACCATATCTTTAAGAAATCTTATGCACCATCCTAAAAAGCCAAATAATCCTAGAGCCCATACCCAACGACGAGAGCAAAAAGATCGAGCACCTGCACAAAAAGTTAGTACCCATATATATATGAAAACACAAACTTTAAAGCAACCCAGACCACCAGAAACGTTATCTTCTGCCATATATTCCTGAACCTCGGCATTTAATCATGGGAAGACCCCATTTATCAATCCTCAATAAACCTCTCAAATAAGAAGGAATTTCTCCCATCTGAGACCCTTCCAAATCACCTCCCCTTGCACCCCTTCTTGCTAACCAATCCGCAGGCGCATTCCCTTCCCTTTGAATCAATCTCTATGTCTACCGTCCCGAAATTTCTTAGTTTACATTATTTTACACCTCGCCTATCTTGAACCACCCCTCCTGCTCCTATTGCAGCAGAGTCAAAGAAATATTCATCCAAACCTGAGCTGTATCCGACGATGCAACAGGCTCCATCAATGAAATAATTTAAGTTTCATCTTACCAACTAGCTTTTTTAACCTCATTTTCGAAGTATGTAGACCTCAGATATTCCTTATCAATATTGGCCCAATCTAGCTAACTAGGACTGTTCATCCGGGCCGGGTTTTTTCCCGGCCCGGTCCGGAACCCGGAAAACCGGGTTCCGGTTCTGGGTTTCGGCCCGGATCAAACTCGGGCCGAAACCCGGGTTTGAAAATCCGGACCAACCTGGTCCGGATACGGGTTTGAAACCCGGTACCCGGATTTTTTTTTTTATTTATAAAAATCGGTATCAAAACGACGCCGTTTTGATACCGGTTATATTCATCTCCCCCCCCCCCCGGGCCTTCTCTCTCTCTCGCTCGCCTCTCGTTACGCTGCGAAAACCAAACTCAGAAACCCTAAGTCCCTTGAGCCCGTGAGCCGTGACCCCGTGACCGTCCGCTGCTCGTCCTCGCCGCATCTCGGTCACCGTCAACCTTTCCCTCTAGGGCATTGTTCACTTGTTTGGGTACTCTCTCTCTCTCTCTCTCTCTCTGTGTAACTATGATTCTGTGCGTGAGGAATGGATGGGGTAATCACTTGGTTGAGTAGAGTACTGGGTTTGGTTTTAATTGTTAGGGGAATATCCAACTTGATTTTATTTGTTGGGTTTGGTTGTTCTAACTTGTGTAACTATGATTCTGTTGCATTGTTTTGTTGCCTCTGTTTCTTTATAAAATGAGGTACTAGAGATTCAAGAGGGGTTGGATTTAAAAAAAATAGATATAAATATCCTTTAATAGACATGAATGTTTCCTCGGCACAACACCTTATGTGAAGGTCCAAAAGTACTTCAAGTATAACAGGCTATTTGTTTATATAGTTATTAACAGCTTATGAACAACCGAAGCTATATATGTTCCTTAGATTAGTAGAACCAATTAAAGTGTATTAGTAAATTGATTATTTTTGTTGGGTTCTTGGTTTGCCTAAATTAATGTTGAGCTTTAAAGATTCGAGAATTTGATGAAAAAAGGAATTAGCATTAAGATGATGATCCTGGTAAATTTAATTAATGCTTATTTTTCCGTGCCCTTTTCTTCCCACAACTAGAAGTAAATTTGAATTAACTATCAGACTTTCATCCGGTGCTATGATTGTTGAAGAAAATGATGTCTGTTGCTGGTATGGTATTTGCCAGTAGCTTCAGCTGTGAAATATAATTGCAGGGGCCATTTCAATAATGCACATCAATGTTTTATAGAAATAAATCGTTTGAATCGGTTTATAAGGTAGCTAGTGCTGATGGAGATTCATTGCTGAATTAGATGGACAAAGCCACGTTGCTTGCTGAAGTAATAAGCCAACAAAAATGCCCATATATCTCCAAACTCCCACAATTCTGTGATCCCAAAAGCCTACGTTTGTTTTGATCTTTGTGCACTCTTTTAAGAAATTTCTCTCAAAATAAACTGATGTGAATGAAACCCTCCCTCCTAGCTAGCTAACACACTCTGCATGCGATACCAAAAGCAAGCCTAAATCCTGACTAGACATTCCCTTGATCTTGATCTCTCTATATATGTGATATATAAATTTAAAATATAATATCAAGTCAGTCATGTAAAGTATATAGTTTCATTTAGTAAAATCAGACCCTTCATTTCACTATAAGTCTTACTGCAGAAATAGTACCTTTACTCTAATAATACTCTTATCTCAAAAGTTTAACTAATAAAAACTGGTAAATTTAGTTATATAAATTAATATATGATCTTAACAATAAATACTACTTCTTTAATTATGAATTTTAATTTTGATTTGATTTATTAAGAAGTGGTGATAATTTTAATTCAGTTCATCTGATATTTACTACCATATTGCTTGAGAGGTTAACTTATAATCACTACAAGAAAATTGCTTATTTGTGGCCATTTAATTCCAACGAAATGACTATTTACAGCTAAAATGAGTTTGTTTTGGTCACAAATAACATTTTCGTCGCAATTAAAAGGTCACAAAAGCTCATTTTTCTTGTAGTGAATTAAGTAGATCATGTACTGGCTAGTGGCCATCCAGTAACTGGGAATAATGAGAATATTTTTAATTTATAATCATGCATGAGATAAACGAAGATATCTGATGAGTTAAGAAAGAAAAGAGAGAATAATGGGAATCCCATGCAAGCTCAGACTTCAACTTTGAGCACCCAAGAAAGAAAGAAAGAAAGAAATCATGCTGCAAATAATATCTAGTAGAATATCAATTCATTTGCGACATCAATCAAATGGGGTATTTTATTATTTCACCTCAAACCCATATACTTGTTATATATGCTGATTTCTATGATAATGAGTTATCTCAAATGTCTATGAAGATTCTTTTGAACGTTGATTTGATGCTCCTGCCAAGAAGAATGTTGGGACTGGATGTGTTTTTAGAAGGCAAGCACTTTATGGATTTGATGCTCCTGCCAAGAAGAAGCCCCCTAGCAAAACCTGCAACTGTTTGCCAAAATGGTATTGCCTATGTTGAGGCATTGTAAACCTGGAAAAATTTATGATTTTTATGTATTAGAGTTTAATTAAAGTAATGTATGTGTTTTGTAATATTCTTAGCAAATTAGTTCAAACAATGTAATATGTAGTTGATTGCATCTTGTATGTTGCATGCATTTTACATGATGAATATTGATTTTTTTTATTTTTACATGTATTTAGTTAAAAAGTTTAATTAATTGTTTATAGGCTCATGAAATATTATAAGCTTATGTTGTATTGAGAATATGATTTGAAATTTTAAATGGAGACAAAATATCAAAATATTTGAAGTCTAATGAATAATAAAAAAGCTTCTGTAAAAAATAAAAAAAAAAAAAAAAAAATCCGGGTTCAACCCGGAATCCGGAATCCGGGTTTCTAAAAACCCGGATTTATCCGGGTTCCGGCCCGGGTCTGATCCGGATCAACCCGGTCCGGGTTCCGGCCTGGATTTGAAACCCGGGTCCCGGGCCGGGTATACCCGGGTTCCCGGGTTGGAACCCGGATGAACAGTCCTATAGCTAACACTCGAGATGATCTTCGTACTTTATCAAAAAAAATTCGAGTACCTTTTTTTTTTTTAGTTTCCTCCTCATCATTCTCAGAGGCATAATCTTTCCGAGAATCAAAAATTTTGACCTCTCACTCTGGATCAAGTTCAGAAACCGAATCCTCTAATGTGAATAAATCATTTTCAGGCACTCGTAGAGCATCATCATCATCTGGTGGCAAACTAGCATGTTCCATGTCCTCCTGCGTATTTACAACCCTTTCCACAGAACTTTCCCCCTCTTTTGATACACCTTTGCCCTTCAATATCTCAGTCTTATTATTATCCTCCACCCCTTTAGACTCATTCTCATACTCAATCAAACCCATGTCCCCTACTTGGAGTTGCGACAAGTTACTCATATTATCGAGTTCCAAATTAACCATCACCCCTTTTCCTTTATCAATATCATTCTCCAGCTTCTCCTCTTGGGCTTCTTTTTCCAATTCATTCTCTACAATCTTTTTCCTTTCCCAAACTTTTTCTCCCTTCTGTATTTTCTTCGTTTTACATGTGCTCACATTATGGCCTTGAATCTTGCATCAAGAACAGAATGTTGGTAATGTCTCATAGATTATCTCCTGTTTTCGACCACAACCCGGCAACCCTATCCAAAAATACGGTATTGGTTCCTTCAACACATCCATCTCTAGACATTGCCGAGCCCCATCTGTACGAGTTGCACAGATCGTTGGATTGTCTTGACGAATATACCTACCTATCGGTGCCGTGAAAATTTTCAAGAATGATTCTTGGTAGAAATTGGGCGGGAGCCCAGGCAAAGCTATCCACACCGGAACCAAAGATGGTTCTTCATCTTCGTTAAAGTCAGACTTCCAATGAAACACTCTATAATGTATTCCATTCACCTCACAAATTTCACATGAGAGAGCTTTCTTAAAATCTATTTCAGTTGACATATGTACAAACACATTTCTTGGATGCTTCATTGTTGAAACCACTGGTAAACATTCCCAACGGTTGTGAATGTAAAGCCTTATGGCATCCAAAGATGGCCTCTGTCGTAAAAAATTTAGGACTATGGAGAAACGGAAAGGTTCGGAGGATCGGACAATCTCCTCCTTAAAAAATTGAAAACGTACTTCTCCATCTACATATTTGGCCCCCTGTAAGCCACTGAAATCTTTGGAATTGGTTGAGGTACCACAAAGACTAGATCTACGTAAAGACGTCGACTTACCTCTCTCTCTCTCTATATATATATTCGGAAGTCTCCCTCTTTTTTTTCTTTGTTCTTTTTTTTTTTTAAAGCTCCATTCGAAAACAGACTAAGAACTAATAGAGGGATCCGCCATTAAGCATCTCCAATCTGGTAAGAGTCTCGTTGACTCCAGAGGTGGTGTAGAAAATAGATTTCTTCTGTGAAGCCTACTTGAGTTTCACGGTGAGGTGGGGTGAGTGAGTGATGATGGAGGGTATTGAGGATATGTGGAGGCACCTCCATTTGACGGAGGAGGAGGATGTTACTATAGATTTTCCTGCTGAGAATGGGGAGAAGGTTTAGAAAAAGGGTGAGAGAAGTCTTATTGGGAAGGTCTGTTCAGAGCGTTTCGTTGGAAAATACATTATTGCTAACACAATGGCGGATTTAGAGGAGAGATTAGAAGAGAACATGCATAAGAGACTCGGGAATGAGGTATAAAAAGTTGTGTTTGAACAGTTGCAGTCAATGATACTCCAAAACTCTATGCCACCATGCAATTTTAAAATTTATTTTTTCTTTAATTGCCTTTATATTATAATGTTTCAAAATATTTGAACAATTGATATTTGAATTACAATTTATGTAATATTAGTATGGTATTATTAATTAAATTTTGTTATGTATGATTAATACCGTTCGAACAGTAAATTACCATTTATAAATTCATTCGAACAAAAACTAATTCATTCAAATAACAACTGAGAAATATAATCCGTACGACTGTTCGAACAATGAAATATTGGTTCGAACAACATTAATATACAAAAAAAACCATTCAAAGGGAAAGAATTTCAAAAATAAACAGTCTGTTCGGACAAACATAATTTTTGTTCGAACACAAGTCATTTGAGAAATTTATTGGTTCGAACACATAAAATCTGTTCGAACACTCTGTCCATTTAAACATGATCAAATATGGTCATTCGTTCGAATGAACATTTCTTATAATTCGAACGGTAAGTGTCGGTACGAACTGATATTATGCCATTCGAACGTATTTTTTAGATGAAAAATTTTCGTCTCAAAAAAACTTACCCGTTCGAACAGTTTCAACTAGTTCCGCCCAATTTCATCCCTAAAAATGATTTGTTGAGACGTGTCCAAAAACCTTTTGAGACGGTCTTTCTGAGGCAAAATAGAGACGAAATTTGTCTCTAAAAATATTTTGAGACGAAATTTGGATTTTTTGAGACAAAATTTTGTCTGAAAAAACCCAATCTCTTGTAGTGAATTTACATATGTATTATTCATTTAATGAATTGGCATTGATTTTATATTAAATTAATATATGGCTGGGTCTCGAGAGTTTGCATGATCTAATTCCCCAAAAGAGAGGGGACCGACTGCATCCGACCTTACCATCTTAATTGTTAGGAGTTGGGCATGGTCTGATGACTAATTATTGTATCGGCCTATTTTTCCTTCCTTGTCTTAGATTGCATGGGTTTCAAGGCCTATACACGGAAGAGTGTGTATTGAGACGATCGAAGATCAGGTAGATATATAAGAAAAAACATTAATTTTTTTACCAATGCATGCATGTTTCTTGCAAAAGTGTGAAGAGTGAAAAGAAGTAAATTGTGTGGATAATTCTCAACTACATGATCATTCCATCGGCTCCACAAGCAGCTCCCATGCATTATGAGATACGGATAAACATATATATATATATATATATATATAATGTGACTGCATGATATTATTGTCCAATTCTCCGGCCAGGAAAATGGAATCTCACCAAAAGTAGTTCATGAATCAATCTCACATCATTTTCAAAAGAAAGATGCGTGTTCGGCTTTTGCAACCATGAATTTGTCAACTTGTTGGGTTCAGGATCGAAATGTCCAGCTCGGTATTAATTGGTATATAGTAATCTAGAGAAAAGTGCGCACTTGTCTTTAGATTAAGATATATCAATACCGATCGAGCATGCCAAGTCAAGCTCATGCTAAGTATATATATAGCTAGCACTACTGGAAATTCTTATTTATATATAAGCCCTCTGATCCAATTATTTATCCCTAAGCCTTATAATATAAGTTATGCATTCCTATATATGGTGCCCAATTAAATGGCTGCAGGTCCACATGAAATATCCAAACGTCGATCGGCAACCATCAACTAATATATATATATATATATATATATATATATATATATATATATATATATGCCTAGCTAGCTATTGGGGAGATCAGTTATATTATCGTTTTATAAACTATTTGTAGCCTAAATCCATATAATTATAAATTACATGATTATAATAATTTGGTCTCGTGTGTATATATATATATATACTAGTAAGATGTTATGTGCCTGAGGCACGTATGTAGAGTTCAAAGCACTAATATATTTTATTAAAATAAAAATAAAGTACATATATCTTATTATTTTATTACTAATATATATCTTAAAAGCTATTGAAAGATAGGCTATTTATAAATTATTATAATGCTTTCCTATTATAACGAATACAAAAAGACAAATCTACATAAATCTATTTTCCTATTATAACGTATTTTCAAATTGAAAATTGAATCCATGATTATTATTATAATAAATCTGCTTTATTAGCATATTTAAACATATTAATAGTAGAATAGAAACCAACAGAAATCATAAAAGTAGCCATAAATAGAATGTAAATGAAAATACAATTGTATCCCTGTGTTATGTAATTATTACAAACGGATGAAAAGTTAATGAAAACTAGCATATTCCGTTACAACAAAAAAATTTCATTTCATAGACTCTTTATATATATAGAGATATATATATTAATCGAACAGCTTTATAGCTAGCACCCAAAAAATGGCGACGGAACGAAATGCATGCATGTCATAATCAGTGGTAAAAAAGGGATCAAGTCTTCAGTGCTAGCTTGTGCTTGAAATCTTAAATATATAATTCATCATGTACAGCTAAATACATGATGAGATTATAGATCAGAAGTTGGAATAATTTGCGGATTTGCTTGTAGGAAAAGCTAATTACGACATATAGGCAGGTCTTGACCACGTAAAAGAGTTAGCTAAATATTCTCCTTACGTATCATCATTGTGTATATATATATATATATATATATATATGGCACAATATTGTTGGTTAATTGATGGAACTTTGCAGGAAATTATGGCCGGTTATGGTGTGTTTGACCTCATGAGTGATGGTGAAGTGTATACATTACTATATATCCTGCGGGCAAGCAATGTCAAAGGACCCACGTACAAGCTGGCCAATAATTAGAGAGCCTGCAGGGGGTGTTGGTTTCGTGAGAATATATCATGCAAATATCATTTCTCAAAGTTAAGTTAATACCCTAGCTAGTTTCAAAGTCATTAATTTAGTTGTCCGAGAAGGGGACCTCATCATGCATACCCTCAAAACTCCAATTCCTCAAGGCTATGTGATCATTATATATAAATATATATTACGTTGTGTCGAATCCATACATACTTATATATAACTTATAATTATCACTTTTTTTTTTAATAAGAGGACTTTTAATAAGAGGACGATACCTCAATTTTATTAATAATCCTAACTTGTAGCAGAGGAAAACCATGATAACAGCTAATCACCTGGGGGTTACAAAAAATCCCAAAACCCAAGCAAAAAAACCTTAACTATAAAATCAACATACAAAGATTTCATATAGTAAGAAAGCAAAACAAGAGACAAGAAAAACCCACACAAAACAAGAGACAAAAACAACCTGCATGCATAAAATCGTCAGTGCACAAGAATAATTAAAATGTCAAAATAAAACAAAAGCAACGGATCACATACCTCACTATGATATCTGCATATACGGCAATCCAATTCTATCCATGCGAATAAGGTCTCTAAGCTTACTGGGCAACAACTGTATGTCGTCATTCCAGTTCATATTTAAACCCTCAGCTCCCTGTTGTACAAGCAAATCAGCCACATCATTTTCTTCTTGAAAGACATGACTTACTTTATACTCCATGCAACCAAGACAAGTTTAAATATCTTCCCAAAAGTCCTCAAGATAGCAAATATTACATTCGCCTCTAGTAATCCATCTAACAAGTATTTGATAGTCTGTCTCAATATGAATTCGATGAAAACCAAGCTGACAACACCTCTTAACCCCTTCCAGCAAACTTCTTATCTCAGCAAAATTATTAGAACCTTGGTCCAAAAAATATTGAATAAGCCGTACATAAATTACCACCAGAATCCTAAATAATACCCCCAACACCAGCTGGCCTAGGATTGCCCAAACTACTCCCATCGGTATTAAATTTCATCAAGTTTTGCTATGGCCTAATCCATTTAACCACAGAAACCTTCTTTGGTTTTGGAACTAAAACCGGAATATCCAACCTTTGTAAGAAATCAATATCCTTAATAGGGAGTCTCAACACTTTAATGATTAACTGCATAATTCTACGAATCCAAAATTTAATAATATGTCAGACCGATCCCACCGTCTCAAACTTGCTTTCATACTTGGTTTTGCAACGCTGATCCCAAAGCTTCCAGGAAACAATGGAAGGAAGAATACCAAAGATAGTCCTAACTTGAGACACATTACCATGCATGCATGCATGCATGCTAGATTGCTCTTTTTTTTTTTTTTTCTAATTGCATGCTAGGTTGCTCTTAATATGAGAATAATTGTAATATATGAGAGTTGTAACAATAATATTGTTGCACAATCGATTGGAGACTACTGCCAATAGCCCTTGGGTCGAATGCCACCAGTACCTTGGTCTGATCCTTAGGGATCACTATATTAGTATATATTGTATTAATTTTTAATTCTCACTTACCTACACTCACGTGCACTTTAAGCTAGAGTGCTCTTTACTTTGTTTTCTATTCTAGTATAAATACTTTCTGTAAATATTATTCATTTAATATAATGAGGTATTCCAGAATTCTCTCTTAGTTTCTCTCTCATCATGGTATCAGAGTGATGAAACCATAACCCTAGCCCACTGTTGCGCCGTCATGACCAATCCAACTACAAAAACACCTTTTGCTCTCCCTCCCCCTTCTCACCCTCCCCCTTCCACTCATCCCCCTTCTGTGGATTATTCGAATCCATAGTATCTTCAAAGTGGAGATCACCCCGGCGCGATGCTTGTCTCCCAACCCCTTATTGGTGATCATTTTTTCACATGGAACCGATCCATGTCTATGGCCCTTATTGCCAAAAATAAACTATGTTTTGTTGATGGTGTTTTGCCCAAACCTTCTGAGAGTGATCTTATGTAACACTCTGTATTTTAGGGTATTTTTAATGAAAAAATTATTTTTATTGATTCAAAATTTATTCTCTTGTTTTAAAATTATTGGATTTTAATTGGGTTATTTTATGATTTTTAGTTTACGAAGATTAATTTTTTTTATGTGCTTTCCTTAAATTAATTATTGTTATGCGTTTAAATTTCTTCTCAAATTAAATTAACTTATTATTGGGTTTAATTATTTATTTTCATTGTAATCACTACGTTTGAATTATTTTAATTCACTTGCTGTTTTAAAATCGCTTCCGTTGGTTCATTTTTTTTGTGATCCAAGATGTGAGGATTGTACCTTATTTTTTTCCCTACATTTTCTCTTTCCTCTTTTCTTTTTCTTCTTTTTCTTTTTCTTCCTTCTTTTCTTTCTTTTCTTCTCTCCCTTGCTTCTCTCCCGCGCGCGACGCCAGCCATCTCTCTCTCCCTCCGTCCGATTCTTCTTCTCCTCCCAGCGCTGCCGTGAGCCGGCGATGACCGACACCGCACGGCCCACCGTCTTCCCCAGCCGCCGATGAAGCCACCCCTCCATTTCCAGCCCCAGCCGCGCCGCCGTTAGCCACCACGACCCCATTGAAGCCGCGGCACCTCTTGTGCCGCTGCGCCGCCATCGCACCACCGTTGGCCACCATTTCTTCACCACTTCATTCTCGACCTCCAAGCAACTCATTCGACCCAACCCCACCTCCAATCCATCACCAGTGAAGTACATTCAACTCCATTTCCGTTTTGGATATTTTTGGCCTTAAACCACCCTTTGCGCCGCCACCCACGGCCAACCATCACCACCACTAGCTTCACCGACATCCCTAGGCCCTATCCTATCAATCTCGGGTCTTCGTTTGCACCCGTTGAAAAGTGGGTATCTGTGACCCACGGCCACAGTGTATTTTGCACTGTTCCATAGCTGTTTTTTCACTTCTTGCGCTTCCGTAATCCTCCAGAAATTATTATATAGCATTGTAAGTATTTTTTAAAGAATTCTCGTGAATTTAATGTATTTTTACACTAGTACATTACACTGTATTTAATTGCTGATTGGTTTTACCGGACTGAGTCCGAGGAGTAACAGGGTTGATTGGATTGGGTGATGGAGTTGTTAGCATGATTGGTTTAGACTATGAGATTTGCTGGCGGTTCGGGTTTAAATATTGGTGTTTTGTGTATGACGTGGGTTGTGGCGGATATTGGTGATTTTAGAAAGTGATGATATATCTTGGGATTATGAAGGTTTTAAGTTTTGAGAAATTTAAAATAGGTTATTTAAAAAGCTTAGGCTTAAATATCGAAATACATGATTGATTGGAAACTTATGGAAATTACGTGATTATCTTTATAGGTGACGATTTATAGTCGACTCGACATATTTGAGGAAAATTCTGGAAAAGTTAAGTCGTCCAGGTAAGCGGGATTCCTATGCTAGATTTTATACGAATTATTGAGACTGAGGTTGACTTTATGAAAACTATGCATAGTTTGTGATGAAATAAAAACTTGAGAAAAATCAACATCGGTCGTTTATTTGCATCACTCATGAAATCTATATGCAAAAGAGAAAATATTTTTTGACATGCATTGTGTAGACATGAGCAATAGTTGACATGTTTATGAAATATGCAAAAGAGCGAATATGATATCATTGAGATTTTATGCATGTGATACGAAATTATTTTGATCTTTTTTTTATCAAATGGAAATTATATGAATATGTTTCGCACGTGTTTTAATATGATATGGATATGATAAAACTTTGGCATACTTATCTGTTCTGAATATGGTTTTGAGATGATGATACTGGTTCACGTGATATGGTTGGTACCACCATGATATGATATGATATGATATGAGTGCACCCACTTTGGAAACAAAGTGGCCTTTTTACGTGTTCTTTCCTGTGTGCACACTCGAGGCTCCGAGATTGAAAAAGGGGAAGTTCACCACATGATACATGCCTGGTTTGGCCACCGGGGATAGCACAACCCTATCACGGGGGTTAAACATGGTATATGATATGATATGATAAAATGAAGATGTTCAGTTATGTTATGCCAAAGCGCTTTTGAATATAAAATGGATCCTTAAATATGAATTGTTGATTTTGAGTATGAAAAGATTGAAAAGTCGCTCTGATTTTCTGATAATACGTTTTTCTGAGATCTACATATAAAAATAAAATGTTTTTGTTTCTGCATACTGGACTTTCTGAAAAGGCTCATGTTTACATACTAGTATATGTTCTCTGCTTACTGAGTTGTTGATAACTCACCCCTTATCTCCACAATATTTTTCAGATGATTTGAATGTTTCAGTTGAGGATCAAGGATATGGAGCATGGGTGAGAAGAGTTAAGAATGATGGTTTAAGCATAAAAGGTTTATATGGGTATTGAGGATTTTCATTCAGTAAGCTTGTTGTGCTCTGATGATATGATTTGTTGGGAGATTGATGTTTATATTAAATTTTGTATTGTCTTAGAATAGTTATTTTGGAGTAATTAATGTAAATATGAGTATTTTGTGCGATAGAGAAAAATTATAATATGTACTATGTGGAAGGAAAATGATTTTTTAAGTGACATGAGTTAATTCTCCAGGGACGAGGCGTTACAGTTGGTATCGGAGCCAGGTTTGAGATTCTGCAGACTATAACATGAGGTTTTGGATATCTGTTGGTTTAAGGAGTAATTTCATACTTGGGATATAGAAATTTGAGGACTACAAGCTAGATGATTATGGAGAAATTCCAGGTTTGAGATTTTGTAGACTTTATGGATTGAGGTTTTAGGAATTTAAGGTTTTAGATTTGATTGGTTTATATTGAAGGCTGTAGGACATGACTTCGAGATCTAGATTTTAATATTTACATAAGTTTGAGCGAAAGCCAGGTTTGAGGTTTGCATATTATAATAAGATGTTTGATGATATTTAAGGTTTTAAAATTTTGAAAGCACTAGGACATGATTTTAAAAAATATTCGGTTTGAACTTTTGCATACTCATGTTGGATGGCATACAAAATTCGAGGTTTTGAATATCTGTGAGCCAGAAAGTTAACTCAGATTGGAGGTAGGGAAATTTGTAGATTACAAGAGATGATTTTATTTGTTTTTAAAGTTTTAGAATCCGGCAACATTTTGGAATATATTCTAGGATGTTTGCGGTCTTAAATGGTGTGGGTTTTAAAAAGAAGATTTTGAAGAGAACTAAGGTTTTAGATTTTAAGAAATGACTTTCTTTACACTTGGAGTTTTAGGTAGGCGTACTTTGTTGACTATAGGTAAGGATCTTTTATAAGATGTAAGGTTTATATTTTTTGAAGGTGCACATAAGTTCAATTGTATGATAAGTTTGAGGTTCTACAGACTATAACATATGAGGTTTTGGATATCGATTCAGTTTAGGAAGTAATTTCATATTTGATATATATAGAAATTTGAGAACTAAGATATGATTATGGGAATATTTCAGGTTTGAGGTTCTGCAGACTATAAATTTTTGAGTTTTGGATATCCGTGAGTTTAGGAAGAAACTTCAGATTTGAGGTGTAGATTTGTTTAGAATAAGAACTGAATTTGTAGATATTTAAGGTTTTAAATTTTGTAGACTTTATGATTGAGTTTTGAGATTTAGGGATTTTAGATCCGACAAGCTTATTTTGTGGACTCTAAGAAATAATCTTTATAAGATTTAAGGTTTAGATTTTTGTGGTTTAGATTCAAAAGATGTACGGGAGTTTAGAGCAATGTCGGTTTTACAATGTTAAATGGTAAGAAGAACTATATGAGTTGGTTAAAGATATGGCTAAGAATGGGTAAAATTATATGTGCAGTACCATAAAAGTTTAAGGGTTTAATTTGAAATTATTACTTTTATTTAAATTGAATTTATTTCATTTTATTTGATTTTATTTTATTTGAATTGAAATTATGTTATTTTATTTTATATTATTTTGTTTTATTTTATTTTGTTTAAAGTTTAAAAATGGGTTAAAAGGTTAAGTTATGGCAGGAAGATGGTACGACTGAGAATGTCATTGTTAGGTATCAATATTAGTGTAGTAGGCTTGAACTTTTATCGACTTGGTTTGCTTTTGAAATCTTGAGGCATGAAAGGAACGCATGTCTGGGCAATCTCTTTGGGGCGTAGGATAATTGAGGTTTTAGATTTTGTGGAGATATGACATAAGGCTTTAGAATAAGAGGTTGTAAGTTCAACAAACTTTAAGGATAGATTTACGAGAATTTCACTAAAGGATTAAGGTTTGCAGACTTTAAGAAATGGTTTGTTATCTTTTAATATTTTAGATCTTGAAAGCTTCGAGAGTCGATTGTTTTATTATTGGATATAAGTTCATCGATCTTACAGATTTTGGAAAATGATTCTAATATAGTTTAAGATTTTAGAATTGCAAATTTGAAGGACTAATTTGTAATAAGATTTAAGTTTTTAATTCTACAGGCTTAGTGTCCTAGCTTGATTTATTTTGGATATTGATTAGTCTGTGATCATTAAATAAGGTTGATCACAGTTGAGTTATTGATATAAGAATTTTCAAGGAGAATATTTCTTTGGGTATTGAAGGTATTGATTTAGTTTGTGTATTTCTATGAGGATTGAAAATTTGGTTTGAATTGGAAAAAATAATTGTTATTAGTTCGAGGTTTTAGTGGCAAGTTTTGGGATTTGATCCATATCAGATTTAAGGATAATAGTTGGTACAAATTCAGGAATGAATTCTTTGTGAGTTTGAGGAAAGTGTGTAATAGTTCATGGTTTTGGAAATCAAGAATTTTCTACCAAATGTGGTGAGAGTTTTCTAGTTAGTAGGTGTTGAGCTACCTCGCACTCAATAGTGTTATGTTGTGATATAATTAAGGATGCAAACCTTGTGTTGATCTTAAGGGATTATTGGTGATTTGAAAATTTGAGATGATACTTGTAAATAGAGATTAAACTTTTAGTGATGCAGATTTAAGATATAATTATTGTTGATTTTGAGGGAATAGGTCTGAATGATAGAAATGTTTATTGATGGTTAACTTTGGAAGTGGCTAATAGGTTACCAACTTGTAGAATACAATGAAGGTTGGTGAGTTTTAACATAGGAGTCGGTTGAGGTTAGCACACTTCATGTTACGAAAATAATAATAATCATTGGGTTTTTGCTGAGTGTTGTATTAATGTTGTTGGTGGAAATGGAGATTTTAGATTTCGTGGCCACCCTAGGAGTAATAGACGTGATGTGTCATTGAGAGACTAATGCAAGCATAATGGAATCGCCTATAGGAGTAGATTTGGGAGTGCATTACTCATGCTTGTTGGGAGTTGTTGATGGTATGGTCTTTTCGAGCGTGTTTTTGGTTGTATCTTGTATCCTGCTTTAGCGTTAATGTTTGACCTTACAAATTTCGATGACGAAATTTTTTTAAGGGGGGGAGGATGTAACACCCTGTATTTTAGGGTATTTTTAATGAAAAAATTATTTTTATTGATTCAAAATTTATTCTCTTATTTTAAAATTATTGGATTTTAATTGGGTTATTTTATGATTTTTAGTTTACGAAAATTAATTTTTTTTTGAAGTGCTTTCTTTAAATTAATTATTGTTATGCGTTTAAATTTCTTCTCAAATTAAATTAACTTATTATTAGGTTTAATTATTTATTTTCATTGTAATCACTGCGTTTGAATTATTTTATTTCACTTGCTGTTTTAAAATCGTTTTCGTTAGTTCATTTTTTTTGTGACCTAAGATGTGAGGATTGGACCTCATTTCTTTCCCTATATTTTCTCTTTCCTCTTTTCTTTTTCTTCTTTTTCTTTTTCTTCCTTCTTTTCTTTCTTTTCTTCTCTCCCCTGCTTCTCTCCTGCGCGCAACGCCAGCCATCTCTCTCTCCCTCTGTCCGATTCTTCTTGTCCTCCCAGCGCTGTCGTGAGCCGGCGGTGACCGACACCGCCCGGCCCACCGTTTTCCCCAGCCGCCGACGAAGCCACCCCTCCATTTCCAGCCCCAGCCGCGCCGCCGTTAGCCACCACGAGCCCATTGAAGTCGCGACACCTCTTGTGCCGCTGCGCCGCCGTCGCACCACCGTTGGCTACCATTTCTTCACCACTTCATCCTCGACCTCCAAGCAACCTATTGGACCCAACCCCACCTCCGATCCGTCACCAGTGAAGCACATCCAACTCCATTTCCGTTTTTGGTATTTTTAGCCTTAAACCACCCTTTGCGCCGCCACCCACGGCCAACCATCACCACCACTAGTTTCATCGACATCCCTAGGCCCTATCCTATCAATCTCGGGTCTTCGTTTGCACCCGTTGAAAAGTGGATATCTGTGACCCACGACCACAGTGTATTTTGCACTGTTCCGTAGCTGTTTTTCCACTTCTTGCGCTTCCGTGATCCTCCAGAAATTATTATATAGCATTGTAAGTATTTTCCAAAGAATTCTCGTGAATCTAATGTATTTTTGCACTAACACATTACACTGTATTTAATTGCTGATTGGTTTTGCCGGACTGAGTCCGATGAGTAACGGGATTGATTGGATTGGGTGATGGAATTGTTAGCATGATTGGTTTAGACTATGAGATTTGCTGGCGGTTCGGGTTTAAATATTGGTGTTTTGTGTATGACGTGGGTTGTGACGGATATTGGTGATTTTAGGAAGTGATGATATATTTTGAGATTATGAAGGTTTTAAGTTTTGAGAAATTTAAAATAGGTTATTTAAAAAGCTTAGGCTTAAATATCGAAATACATGATTGATTGGAAACTTACGAAAATTACGTGATTATCTTTATAGGTGACGATTTATAGTCGACTCGACATATTTGAGGAAAATTCTGGAAAAGTTAAGTCGTCCAGGTAAGCGGGATTCATATGCTAGATTTTATACGAATTATTGAGACTGAGGTTGACTTTCTGAAAACTATGCATATTTTGTGATGAAATAAAAACTTGAGAAAAATCAACATCGGTCGTTTATTTGCATCACTCATGAAATCTGTACGCAAAAGAGAAAATATTTTTTGACATGCATTGTGTAGACATGAGCAATAGTTGACATGTTTATGAAATATGCAAAAGAGCGAATATGATATCATTGAGATTTTATGCATGTGATATGAAATTATTTTGATCTGTTTTTTATCAAATAGAAATTATATGAATATGTTTCACACGTGTTTTGATATGATATAGATATGATAAAACTTTGGCATACTTATCTGTTCTGAATATGATTCTGAGATGATGATACTGGTTCACGTGATATGGTTGGTACTACCATGATATGATATGATATGAGTGCACCCACTTTGGAAACAAAGTGGTCTTTTTACGTGTTCTTTCCTGTGTGCACACTCGGGGCTCCAAGATTGAAAAATGGGAAGTTCACCACATGATACATGCCTGGTTTGGCCACCGGGGATAGCACAACCCTATCACGGGGGTTAAACATGGTATATGATATGATATGATAAAATGAAGATGTTCAGTTATGTTATGCCAAAGCGCTTTTGAATATAAAATGGATCCTTAAATATGAATTGTTGATTTTGAGTATGAACAGATTGAAAAGTCGCTCTGATTTTCTGATAACACGTTTTTCTGAGATCTACATATAAAAATAAAATGTTTTTGTTTCTGCATACTGAACTTTCTGAAATGGCTCATGTTTACATACTAGTATATGTTCTCTGCTTACTGAGTTGTTGATAACTCACCCCTTATCTCCACAATATTTTTCAGATAATTTGAATGTTTTAGTTGAGGATCAAGGATATGGAGCATGGGTGAGAAGAGTTAAGAATGATGGTTTAAGCATAGAAGGTTTATATGGGTATTGAGGATTTTCATTCAGTAAGCTTGTTGTGCTCTGATGATGTGATTTGTTGAGAGATTGATGTTTATATTAAATTTTGTATTGTCTTAGAATAGTTATTCTGGAGTAATTAATATAAATATGAGTATTTTGTGCGATAGAGAAAAATTATAATATGTACTATGTGGAAGGAAAATGATTTTTTAAGTGACATGAGTTAACTCTCCGGGGACGGGGCGTTACATCCTATGTATCACGCTTGGATTCGATGCAATACTGTTGTTCTTTCTTGGTTGTTTAATGTTTTGTCCAAAGAAACCGCATCCTCCGTTCTTTACATCAATTATGTGGAAGATGTGGAAATACTTAAAGGAACAGTTTGCACAAAGCAATCGACCTCGAATCTTCCAAATCCGGAAGGCTATTGCCTATTTACTTCAAGCCGATGCATCTGTAAGTTCTTATTTTACATAGTTAAAAAGTTTTTGGGAAGAAATGGTTCATTTTGGCCCTATGCCTCTTTGTTCTTGTGGAGCTATAAAAATATTGTTGAATATCAACGAGAGGACTATATTCTGTAATTTTTAATGGGACTTAATGAGTCTTATGCGCATCTACGTAGTCAGATCTTACTCTCTGATCCTTTTCCTCCGATTAACAAAGTGTTCTCGCTTATCCTTCAATAGGAAAAGCAGCAAAAAATTTCTTCTGATTCTTTATCTTCTAATGAGGCTATTGCTATGTTGATTAATTGCGATTCTAGTCAGATGAAGGGCTCTGTTGTTGGATCCAGGACTGGTAAACCATCGGCTCCCCGTAAAGATCGCCCTTACTGTACTCATTGTGGCCTCTCAGGTCATACCATTGACAAATGCTATAAGATCCATTGTTATCCACCAGGATATAAAGCAAAGTCTCGAACCCCCAATCAAGCCACTACCAATCCAGCTATTGCTAACCAATATGTTCCTAATTTGGTTACGGTTCCACCTTTTCCTTTTTCTCCCAAGCAATGTCAACAACTCATTAATTTTCTTCAACCTCAAACTAATATTTCATCTGTTAATCAAGTAGGTACAATACCTTCTGTTGTCACTAGCTTCAGTGCACCATCGACCTCTGCACAACCCATTTCAAGTATATCTTCAACATTCTCTATTGCTGGTCCACAATCTTGGATTCTTGATTCTGGGGCAAGTGATCATATGATTAGTTCTCTTTCATTTCTTACAACACCCCCAATTCCTGTTAACATCTCTGTGAAATTACCTAATGGTTCTTACATTCGAGTCACACACAAAGGCACGATTAGACTCTCTAATTCTTTAGTCTTAGCTGATATTCTTTATGTTCCTACATTTACCTTTAATCTTGTCTCTGTTAGCAAACTAACTTCTCAATTATCTTGTTTTCTTATTTTCTTACATGACTTTTGCTACATTCAGGACCTCTTCAATTGGAAGACGATTGGAATAGCTAAAATTTCTCAAGGTTTATATCATTTACAGCATATTTCAGGCAGTTCTGTTTCTTGTAATTCAAATACACTTTTCTCATTGTAATGTTGTCGCAAACAATTCTTATATTTGTCATTGTCGTTTGGGACATATTTCTGGCTCTAGATTGCATGTCCTAGCTTCTGGTATACCTTGTTCTACAAATACAAATAATACTTATTGTGATGTATGTCCACTTGCTAAACAGAAATGACTTTCTTTTCCTTTGAGCTCTTCTACTACTAGTTCTCTTTTTGAACTCATTCATTGTGATATCTGGGGGCCTTTCTCAATCACTTCATATGATGGTTTCAGATTTTTTCTTACTATTGTAGATTATTACAGTCACTGTACTTGGATCTATTGTTAAAATCTAAATCTGACACACAATCATATTTACAATCTTTTTTTACTTTTGTGGAGACCCAATTTAATTGTAGAATCAAATTTGTCAGTACTGATAATGGTTTAGAATTTGATATGAAAATATTTCTTTCTAGTAAGGGGGTTATACATCAACATAGTTGTGTATACACTCAGCAAAATGCTATTGTTGAAAGAAAACATCAACATATTCTTAATGTTGCTAGATCTCTTCATTTTCAATCAAATATTTCTTTACATTTTTGGAATGATTGCATCATTACTGTTGTCTACCTTATTAATAGAATATCCACCCCTGTCTTAAATAACAGATCACCATATGAAGTACTTTGTTCTGTTAAACCTCAGTATACTCACCTTAAAAATTTTGATTGCCTTTGTTATGCTTCTTCCCTTAGTACTTCTCTATCCCATAAATTATCTGTTTGAGCTCAAGTTTGTGTCTTTCTTGGATATCCTACTGGCATCAAAGGATACAAACTTTATAACCTTTATACTCATAAAATTCTTGTTTCTCGAGACGTCATATTTCATGAACATATTTTTCCTTTTAAATCAAATTCTTCATATCATCACCTGACTCTTGACACACAGAATATTTTTCCTTCAATAGATCATATTTTACCCATTCCTCTTTCTGATGTTTCACTTCCATCTTCCTTACCTTCTAGATCCCCTCATTCCTCTTATATCCCACTTTCTTCTTCCCTCTCTCATGATTCCACCCAAACTACCATACCACCAATCCCTCTTAGAAGATCTACACGAAATAGAAAGGACCTGATTATTTACAGCATTACCATTGTTCCTTGCTCTCAAATGCAACAATTACTCCATCTCCTCTAGTTTATGGTTCTTCTTCATCAGGTATTCTTTATCCTATTTCTTCTTATTTTTCATATTCTAATTTTTTACCCTCATATCAACACTTTTGTGCTTCTATTGATTCCCTTTATGAGCCCCAATTCTTCCACCAAGCTATATCATACCCTCATTGGAGGGATGCAATGGCAGCTGAGATTACTGCTCTTGAAGAAAATAAAACCTGGATCCTCATTGACTTACCCCCTGGAAAGCAACCAATTGGTTGTAAATGGGTTTATAAGTGTAAGTTTAAATCTGATGGCACTTTAGAAATGTTCATTGACTTACCCCCTGGGAAGCAACCAATTGGTTGTAAATGGGTTTATAAGCGTAAGTTTAAATCTGATGGCACTTTAGAAATGTATAAGGCTCAATTGGTTGCAAAAGGATGCACCTAACGCGAAGGTATTGATTATTTTGATACTTTTTACACTTGTTGCAAAACTAACCATTGTTCGATGTTTTCTTGCATTAGTTGCTATTAATAACTGGGAATTGCATCAATTGGATGTCTATAATGCATTTCTTCATGGCAATTTGGATGAAGAAGTGTATATGAAGCTTCATCCAGGTTTTTCTAAATCTGGAGATACTCAGGTTTTTCAGCTCTTCCTTGCAGCTGAAAGGCTTTTGTGACTCTGATTGGGCCACCTGTCCAAATTCCAGACGCTCAGTTACTGGTTTTTATATTTCTCTTGGAGATTCTTTAATCTCCTAGAAATCCAAGAAGCAAGTCACTGTTTCACGATCATCTGCAGAGGCTGAGTATCACTCTATGACCTCTACCTGCTGTGAAATCAAGTGGCTACTATCTATTTTCCTTGACTTTGGGATCCATTTTTCATCAACACCAATTCTCTATTGTGACAGCCAAGCAGCACTTCACATTGCTGCTAATCCAGTATTTCATGAAAGGACTAAGCACATTGAAATAGATTACCATTTAATTAGAGATATGGTTCAAAATAAAAATCTTGTAACTCTTCACATTTCTTATGAACATCAATTAGCAGATTTCTTTACTAAACATTTAGGTTCCGATAGATTTTGTAGTCTTTTGTGCAAGCTGGGTGTAATTAATCTTCACATTCCAACTTAAGGGAGGCTATTAGTATATATTGTATTAATTTTTAATTCTCACTTATCTACAGTCACGTGCACTGTAAACTAGAGTGCTCTTTACTTTATTTTCTATTCAAGTATAAATACTCTCTGTAAATATTATTCATTTAATATAATGAGGTAGTCCAAAATTCTCTCCCGATTTCTCTCTCTCGATTTCCCTCTTACCACGCTATATATACATGCATGGGATCCATACACGTCGGGGGTTCAATTCCCCCAATTACTAGAGCAGTAGTCCTCAAAAAATTGCCTAGCAAAACAAAAAAATTGGAGACTCGTCTCATAAAGCAGAGGTGTCAGATTCTTATTTGTTAATTATCATTAAATCCACTCGAAAAATGAAAGATTATAATATGATTAGAGAGAGGGAAAAAGAAAAGTTACTGAGGCAGATGGGAGAGCTTGGGCTGGATATATATGATCACAGCATGGAGGCCTTGTTGGGTACGGTTAGGTTTGAAGTTATAGTTCAAAGCCCCCATGATTGAACCAATGGGCCCAAAGTTTTTTATTTTTTATATTATTTTTCTCATCATCCTCCTTCAACTTTTATATTCATGATTGGTAAGTGTTACAATCTCAAATATATCTCATAAAAATAAATTTACAACTAAAATAATTACTTAATACTTATACATTCTACGAGTATACGTAACATTATTAAACAATCTGTAAATATAATTTTTTCAAATTATATGATAATTTCCTAGCTATTCAAAACTCACTCCGGCCCCATTAGATTAGATTTGAGACCTCCCATATATCCAGTCATGTTCCTTACTTGACCTTAACAATCAGTGAGACCTTTCCAATGTCACAGTCTCAAGACACCAGTACTCTCAAAGTTTGTGCTCGTCTTATAATCTCTAATCTTCGACTCCCATAGATCGAGTTGCCCAAAGGATTAGAGAGAGGTTTCATGGTAATAATGGTCAGTGACCAAACTTAGTCCACTGGGCAAGTTGAGTGCCTATAACACACAAACCGATGTGTGCATGTTAATGTGAAAGAGAAGTGGACCCCCACCAAGTTCCAACAACAATAATGGGGTTTGGAAGGGTGCTTCATGATGGCTTCACGAGGGTTTGAATCAGATAATAAATAAAAAGGGTTGTCAGTTGGTGCACTCAAGTATATGGAATTAAAACGCTGATCACAGCCTCTGAATCTGAGATTTTTGCTGTATGAATTGCACCCAAAATCTTGTGGTGTTTGTCAGTGCTAACATTCACTAGACCAAAGATAAACTTCTCCAAATCATCCAGTCAGTAAAATTAACTTTGCTTATAATTAAAAGGGATAGATAGATATTAGAGTGAGTGAGTTGCACAGGCCGGGGTCATGTGTTTTTGTCCAAGAATCAAACAATATCTTGGAGAACTTTCTATATCATGAGAAAAACTTTGTAAAACAATAACAATAAAAATTGGGGGAAACAGTACAAATCCAGAGTATATCGAGCTTGAACAGGACATAAATGCCAAAGGCAAACTTGTTTTTAACCCACCTCCCTCCTGCCTTCTTTTGTTGCTGCAGTCTGAATTTGTTTGCTCCCCCTTTAAGGGCATGTCAAAGGGTCATGCATTTAATAGGAGGCCCATCTGAGATTGACCTCACGATGCAGGACCCCAAGTCTGAGACTGCAATGTATAATTATTACATAAGACATGGAAAAAAGGGTTTTGGGTTTTTTGTTTTGTACGAATATGGGAGGCGGGGACCGTAGCAAAAGTCCATAAGTAGCTCTTGTGGGGAGACCATTTGTAGCTAAGTACCTAGGGTTCTGTTTCTGTTCTTTCTTTTTCCTGCTGCTTGGCTGCAGCAGTGAGAAGATTTTGAATGATTTGTGATGACTGGCTGGCGTTGCATGTTGCAGGCAATTTTCAAAGGTCAAAGGCCACAGTGCTGAATTAACATAAATGTGCACCAGTAGTATTTTTTGTTTTTCCTTTTCTTCTGTGAACACAATTCTACTCATTTCAAGTTAAGTGGCTAATTGAAATAGTTGTGTTTGAATATTAAGTTGAATTGAAATAAATAATAGGAAGTTAAGATGATAAAGTAAGTTTTGTAGAATTTATTTAAAATGAATTTAGATGTATTTATAAAAAGTTGAAAAAAATTATGGATCTCACATATAAAAAGATTTTGAATTGAGATGAATTTAATGATTTAAAAATTAAATATTTAAATGTTAGAAGAGATCTAAATATAAATTGAGTTGAATGCATTCTAACAACCAAACGATACCTTTAAAGTTGAGGTTTGTCTCCAAAATGGTTCATGCACCAGTTTTCAATGGTGCAATCACTGGCGCAATGGTTGTTCAGTAAATCCTTTTATATAAAATTTGAATAAGTTGTATGAAATTGTAAGAAGATGCTTTGAAAGAAATGAACATATTAGTGAAAAAGTAGGCCCAAAAACATATTATTTTTTCCCTTAAAAATGATAAACCTTGAAATATAAAAAGAAAGTTAGTGAAGAAAAGGCAGAAGGAAATGACAGAGAGTCCGACATGGAAGTGGAATAGATATTTTGAATTTGAATCCCAAGGAACAAACTCTCATTATCCATCCTGTCTCCTGTGACCTGTCCCTTCCTTCATAGAAAATGATACATCAGCCACACTTTCTATTAAACATCTAATTATACTCTCCGCCTTTATTTCATGCCGAGACCAGTCTTCACTACATAAATAATATACATATATACCTCTCTCATGCACTCCTCTTCCTTCATTTCAGACCACTCTGCACTACATTATATAACTCTGCACTCCCCTCTCCCACCTTTATTCAGGTAGCTTTCTAGCCCAAGAGCTCTTCTTCTCCACTCTTTGGTCCTCGCCCATTGATTGGGTCCTAGCCATGGCTCATCTGGTTGTTGGATGCACGGTTCCTTTGCCCATGCCTCCTCTGGGTCAGGGCTATACAACGGGAGAACAAATAATGGTGGTATAGATGTCATGGCGATATCTCTCCTGAGCTTATTCTTCTTGTATATTTAGTTTTTATTTTTGAACTCCACGAATTCTGTTCGAGTTTTCTTGACCTTGCAAGTCCAATGAGTCAAGAAAATCTCGTAAGAAACTTGTCATACAAAGATTCTTATTTCAATAGGTTCGCGGAAGTTCTCGTTTCCTTATTTATCTTCTATATTCTTTTCATTTTTATAAAATATATAGTTGGAATATCAAGTCATTATACGAATGTTATTGAGTAATCTCAATTTATAAAATAGTTACGATTTCTTTTCAAACATGTGAAGTTTGTTCAAGTATATCTTTTTTGGTGGGTAAGTTTGTTTATATATCACATTTTGACCTAAAAGGAGGTGTTATTACTCCATAAACTCAAGGAGTTCATGATGCAGTAAGGGATTTTTCTTCCACTTCTGTGTAACTTGTGGGACGTAAGTGTGTGGACGAAAATGCAGGCGGTCCAGTATTTCTTATACAGTACTTGTACCAGCTTCCTTTTTTCTCGTTCTTCTTCCTATATGGCTTCAACTGTGCAACTGTAAATGCAAGCCCAAAAGAAAGAAAGAAATAATATATATATATATATATATATATATATATATGAGTAATACTACTCAACTATTTTTTTATCATTTTTTCGTAATCTCATGATATGATATTAGATGATTAAATATTATTTATTATATTTTACTTATAAATCTATTATCTAATATTACATAATGGAATGATAAGAAAATAAATGATAAATAGATTTTCTATATATATATATATATAATGATAGACTTACTACCTCACTTATAGTGTAGTAAATTAAAAAAAATATACAACTTCACTAAAAAATAACGGGAGTAAAAAATAGTCGCTTTTTTAACTATTAAGTAAAAAATAAAAAAATAATAAAGAGAATAATAAATTGATGGTTGGAGATAATAAGTCTATCATTATTCTATATCTTAATTTTTTTGCGTTGTTGGAAGCGTAGTCGTCATAAAAACTAACTGTAGTTCATCTCGTTATTTTGTACCAAGAGTTTTGAAGTCTTGAACCTAAATATATATATATATATATATATAGTAGGAGATAGTAATTCTATCATTATCCAAAAAATTAACACAGAAAAATATTTTTTAAGTTCTTGAGAAAGAGACAACAAATAATATACAGTACTTTACTATACACATATTTGCCAGAACAAATACAGAACTTATGGTCTCTCCAATGGACAACACAATCCCATGCTTCGTCTCTCCTTGTAGGCGTGTACGTATGTGTATGTATATAATGTCTCGATTTGTCGGCCTGATATTAATTCAGGATTACAATACCCAAAATTTGGTTTTGGAGCGTGTAGATCCAACTCACAATGATATTTTAGCTTTCTAGGATTTCAGGCAATAAAAATGCGCATTTCATGAACAGAACAAAAAAAAAAAAAAAAGAACTGCGTTCTATTCTCATCTTTCATTTTCTGAGGACTGCATTTTATTTTCAAAGTTGCTCAAGAAACCATAATTTTCATATGAACCAAATTCAGTCAGGGTTAACGTCAGTATGTGTGTGTGTTTGAGGGAGAGAGATTGGTAGTATGGGCAAATACAAACTAAGCTGCACTGCCATGACCAACATATTATGAATTTTACACAATCATGGGCCATGGCCTCCAAGGCTCTAAAGCCTTCCGATTACCAAATATAAATGATATATACAAAATCAAATTATATTGAACAATTGGAAAACAGATCATCATTCCAATTCAATTTCACCCTCCCTCTGCTCTAAAATATTCTCATCTTGCTTCTAAGTTATCAAGCCGCAAGAACTAGCACCTTGATGGTGCCCTGACTATTAGCAGTAAGCATGGTAGGGCTATCACTCTTCCAGCATACAGCACTAATGAAGTAAGACGCAACCTCATCATCAGCATCGTGCGAATCGGGAGAACTAAATTTATGCCAAGTCACGGGCCTGGAGATTTCCTGCAAAGTGGACATAATTACTTCTTTTAGGCACTTGGCTTCGTTACAAGGTTTGCATATTTGTATGGAGAATTAATTTTGCTTTCGATGTTTTACTAACCTTATGGTAGACAAACACTTCATTTGTCTCGCTGCCACATGCAATGTACTCGCTATTTACTGTCAGGCCCACAAAGTTTTTCTCGTTTGTGTGGCCTCTAAAGGTACGAACCTGTAAACATTATTCCAAAAGAGGATCTTGACAACTTTTTCATTGTATTCATTCATGCAGTAAAAAATAAAGCTAGCTTCCCACACTGAACTCGATAGAACGAGTAAAACAAAAAATGGTCTATTCCCCACCGAAATTAGTGCCTCTCAAGACATCAAGGCATACGTACGCATAAAGGCATGCATGCATGCATACAATAAAGATAGATATTCTCTTGAAGAATAGAAATTTATGCACCACCCCCTTGAATGAAAAAGCCAACATTCAGAACAGCCAACAGTTATGATGAATTCCTAATCCAATGAAGTTGGGAAAAGATGACGAGTCATATATTTTCTTTTTCATTTATGTTCAAACAGTAGGTACAACTTTTTTTATCGTACATTTTACATTTATGTTCAATTAGTATTTAATAACCAGAGTTACTATGGAAGTGATAATAGAATTTTGGAAAGGAAGCCAAAATGTTAAATCCAAAGCCATCTATGCTACAAAGTTGCACCTACTTTTTTTTTTTTTTTAAGAAGTCTAAATGAATCTCTCTCTCTCTCTCTCTCTCTCTCTATATATATATCTGTGTGTGTGCACGCGCACGCGCGCATGTGTATACACATATATACTTATGGATGCATTGGACTGACGCACGCATAAAATAATAACTGACAACTAATGATGCACACTGCAACTACTTTGCTTCATTAATATATTACTCACTGGCAAGTTCTCCTTTACATCCCATAGCCGCAGTGTGCTGTCTGTAGAAGCAGAAGCAAGCTCATTATTTGACAAGAACTTCACATATGAAACGGCTTTCCTGTGCCCGCTGAACACATGGAGTGGCTGACTGATGTTTCTTAAATCATAGTAGTGAATCTGATGATCTGCAGAACCAACCTACAAAAAATAAGGCAGAGTGTTTCATACTTGAAAGGTTCTATTGTCCCAAAGGACACCACATATTAGGTAAACATGTCCTTGCCATTGCACAGAGCTCTCTATCTCTATGGCTGTTATACAAATAACAATAAGCAGAAAGTGGCATTCTTAAATACGGGACCAGAAATTGGAAAATGGTTGTCAACAAATAACCTACAACTACAGCTTTGTACTGCTTTTTTTTTTTGTGGGGGGGGGCTGCTATCACAACATGAACAGAATATTTTGCCTGCCCTTTCACAATAAACCTTTTCCAGATTTTCCAGACAACAAACCCAAAAATGGATGTCAAACAGCAGAACTTGTTTATGCATGTGCATGCAAACAATTTTCCATGCAGATCAGATCAAAGAAAAGCTTTTAGGCATTAGAGAATGCAATGCTGAGCAAAGCACTAGTTCAGCTCCACGATAATTGATTATGAAAATCAAAGAGGATACAATGCACAATGAATCGACACCATAAATTTGAGCCCAAAATGAAAAATGAACGGCACATACCGCAATGTAATTGCTAGATCCAGGATTATACTTGACACAGCATATATTTGCTTTCATGTCAATGTTAAGAACACTAGCTTCCTGATTCGTGCACCAAACTTTGACCTGCATTGTGTATACAGAAAATATACATCATAAGTTTAATCTAGTATGGAACTATAACGCTTAATTATAAGGAGTGGAAAGAAAAAATAAACCATAAAGAATGCAGTATTCTCATCTAATCCAGAATCTAACCTAGACAAATATAGCAACAAGTCTAATTTGGTAATGATGATTCAAATATTGCAGACTAAAGCTTTACAGTTTGCCTCCAGCTAGGATTTGCTAATTAGGGTATAGATGACAAGAGTGCCAGGAATCAAGCTAGCCTTATGCTTCTTTGATGAGAGGCTACTATCCTCATGCCTCCCCATTCCGTAAGTCATTATCCACAATAACCACAAAGGACATTTATAGCAATTGGAGGAAAATAGGAACCAACATTGGTAGTATGGATTTTACTTATTCAAAAAAAAAGGAACATAGGCAGTATGGACTATCGGTGAGGCTTATCCACAGAAATACAGTGAATAAAATCCAAAGAATAGATGCACTTTGAGCAAATTGAACCTAGTTTCCACTATAATGCTTTACTGTAGGGTGCAAAATTGGTACATTGGAAAATTGATAACAAGAAATTGATGTCCACCAATCTAACACTGTTGGGAACTTATACCAGATTTAAAGTTAATATGCAATACCCTAAGTTGAGAATAGAATGGCAGTGAATGGGTTCCCACATTAATACGGACGGAGAAGTTCTTGCTAAGGGACTCCAATTGTAACATTTACCAGTCCTGGAATATGTGGTGTGGTACTTTCTTTGGGCCTTTAAAAAATGATATCAGAGCCAATACCCAGCCAAAAGTGCGAGACTTGAGCCTTATCATCTATAATAGAATGGCCTGACAACAAGGATATAAGTGGGAGATTGTACACCCTGAAGAGTGATGAATGAGATTCCACATTGCCTAGAAAGGAGAAATTCTTGTGGTTTGTAATGCTTCCAATAGGCTCTGATTATAACTTAACTAATCTTTTGGAGTATGAGCGTAGATGTGGCTTTGATTTTCCTTGGGTCATTACATAATGTCTCAAAAGAAGAATTCCAAAAAGGCAAATAAACAAACTATTATTGGAGAATCCAGCTAGTACAAAAGCCCAAATAAAGTCCAAAAAATGCAACCGATTTGGGATTTACCAACACCTTCAAATTTCAATACATTAATTTCTCATTCAAATTTCAATACATTAATTTCCTAGATTGTCCCCCCTACTTAACAGTTAGCTTAAGCATACCAAAAGACTCGGTCAAGAATAAAACTGCACCAAATAGTACCTTATAATCATCACTACCGGATACAAGCATCGATGGTTCTGTACGCGAAAAATCAACACTCCACGCACGTTTTTCATGCTCTTCATACTCCATCACACTCTGCAAGGTTAATGCCAATGGGATAAGAATCTTACCAAAACCAAAAGAAGAATACATCACTACTAGAACAAGATAGTCTAAAGAAGATATTTCTAATCTTTACCTGTCGGGTGATTACATCCCAAACGGTCACAATTCCCTCATAATCACTACTGGCAATGTGGTTCTTAGTAAAATTGTTCCAACTCAAGCAGCTGAGTTTTGAACGCGTTGCCATCTCCACAACGGGATAGTGCATATCAGCAGGTTCATTCACAACCTTGAGAGCAATAGCTAATAAATAGTCACCAAACCAGCTAAAGATAAAAAATCATTACTTAGATTTAAATTAAGACATCAGCAACAAAGCCCCAAACCAGTATCCATGGCCATTAAATGAACAACTCAATCAACAAAACAAAAATCTCAATCAGTGAGGATTCACCAATAGTTATGAGGCAAAACAACCAGAAATTCCACTTACAGCAAGCAGTATTCTTTTATTAAAAGGCATCTTCTAAATTGTTCGTCTTACATAATAATGAAGAACAAAAAATTCAGCTACAATATGTTAAATTTTAAACAAGAATTATGAAAAAAAATAAAGAATTTTGAGAAGGTAATTTCAGCCAACCAGCCCATATTCTCTTCCCCATACTCTCTTGTATATCAATCATCCAGTCTGAGCCAACATTCTATCCCACTCAGGACCAACCATTATGAGCAGAAACAAAATAAATGGTAAATGGTGCATGAGACCATACCGTGGAGAAGTCAAAAACCTTTATGCACCGGGATACTCCAGCAGTAGCAAACAGCTCATCGTCACGGTCAAATTCAATGCTGCAATGAAACACATTAATTCGTAAATATTCAGAAGATCCAATAACCATTGAAAACAGTACACAACAAACAATGAGGTTACATAAGGAAAAAAAATCAAGAGTTACGAGTCGCATATTAAACGCATGGCAAACCTACACAGATCCCTGTAGTTATAATCCCCTATCTCCCTCAATCACAGGCCCTCACAATTTGCAATCAGACTATTATTTCAACTTTATCGTGTCCTAGTAACATAGTAGCTCTTTTTCCCTTCACTAAAAGTTACAATTTCCCAACTACCGGAAGTCACAATTATTTGCCCAACAAAATTATTCTATCATGTCAAAGATTAAAACAGGAGTATGTGTTTTAAGATTGATTTGTGACAAGATGGTTCACTGCTCCTCACATGTATGTCTCTCATGTGAAAAAAAATGATTTAACGGGGTGGGGGGAGTAAAAGGATCTAACAGTTTAGCCCATTGTTTCAATTACTAATATTATTACAGACAACAGACACAAGAATTAATGCACGAGTTATTTTGTGAGAATGGCCACAGAAAACGAGTTTATCATCCCTAACATTCAAATCTGAATGTCCTGCCATCATATGAAAATTAACTCACCTTGATACTATATTCGCTGAGTGGACTAGATTACCATGCCTAAGTTCCGCAATGACCCTCAATCGACTGTTTCAGAAGATCAAAAGAAAAATGCAGATGAAAAATTTGTGGATAAAGATAAAACACGGTAGCACCAGCTAACTCTAAAAAGTACTGATATAAAGAAATTAAAGATTCAAATCATACCTGTACCGCGTGAAGGTAGTCAAAACCGATTGGAAATCTGCAAGACCCTCATTATAACCCTCTCGGGGTATAATGCTTTTATCCTTCTCCTGCTGGCTAAGTGGTTTGTTTGCCAACTGACGTCTCTTTTGCAGGTAACACTCTTGTAGGTCACTGAACTGCAGCCAGAGAAGGAAACATGGGTGATTCAAGATAGAAGAAAAATAAAAATGTGGACATAGTTCTTCATCCTGGTAGGCTGAGCCACACATATTATGGTATAATAATCAATGCAAATACATACTATATCTAATAACACCAGAGTACATTTATACAAGAATTACCAAGAGCAACTCATGAACATTTACCAAAACCCAAGTACTTAGGATATGATACTGATTAGAGTTAAGCAAGATTTTATACCAATTTTCTATCTTTCTAGTTTCTATATATATATAAAAAATATATATGCCCAAGAAACTCCACCAAAGCACAAGTATAAAAGAGAGGACAACCCAAAGCAAGAGTAAGGTTTCAGATAGTATTCAATTAGAAAACCAATGCCACATCTTCTATTTGCAGATGACACGTTAGTATTTTGTGAAGCGACTAGTAGCCAGATCCAAACTTTACGAGCTTTGCTACTTTGCTTTGAAGCAATGTCATGGTTAAAAGTGAATTTGGGCAAGTCTGAGATAGTTCCTGTGCATGAGGTCTCTAATATCCTAGGTTTGGCAAGCCTTTTGGATTGTAAGGTGTCCTCGCTCCCAATGAAATATCTGGGCCTCCCAATGGGGGCAACTTTCAAGAATAGAGCTATATAGGATGGAGTAGTGGAGAAGATAGAAAAAAAGCTTGCTGGTTGGAAACAGGTGTATTTATCAAAAGGGGGTCGCCTCACCCTTATCAAGAGTACACTCACTAACCTCCCTACATATTCTCTATCTTTGTTTCCTATGCCTGTAGGTGTAACACCCCGTTCCCGTAGGATAGAGATGTTATTAACATTTATAACATAGTGCCCGGTAAAGAGATTCATATCCTGAAATACTTTATTTATTGAAATTCATCAAAACGTTAAAACTGAATTAAACATGATTGTTTTAACAACTGAACGTAAAATAAAAGAACATAAACTAATCCTATGAATGAAATAAAAAGGAATCTAATTCTTGTGTGAATATCACTTATTCATTCCTAAGTCTTTGTACTAGATCTATTCCTGGGAATCCAACTCTGCATCATCATAGACATCATCTGCGAGAATTAGACATGGAAGAAAACAAGAAGACAAACAAACAAAATGAGTCGAATACTCAGTAAGTAGCATATCATATCGTAAAATATAATTTTTGCCTAATATGCAATTAATTTCTATGAGACTCTTCAAAACAAACCTACAACTTCATAGATTACAATCAAACACGTAACATGACTTTCTGAAGGATTTTACATACGTATATCGTCCCAGACTCACATAGCATATGTTTTAATCATTAACCAAAAGCAGAAGCATACATAATCGTGGCAAACATGTAATCGTGAATGCATAATATCTTGTTTATCTTGTCTTATCATGGAGTGAAACACGCTTGGGTTCGTATTTCACTTAACTTACAAAACATGATGTGAAACACGCTTGGGTCCGTGTATCACTTAACTTGCATAACATGATGTGAAACACGCTTGGGTCCGTGTTTCACTTAACTTGCAAAACATGAAGTGAAACACGCTTGGATCCGTGTCTCACTTAACTTGCATAACATGATGTGAAACACGCTTGAGTCCGTGTTTCACCTAACTTGCATAACATGGAGTGAAACACGCTTGAGTCCGTGTTTCACCTAACTTGCATAACATGGAGTGAAACACGCTTGGGTCCGTGTTTCGCTTAACTTGGATAACATGATGTGAAACACGTTTGGATCCGTGTTTCACTTAACTTGCATAACATGGAGTGAAACACGCTTGAGTCCGTGTTTCACTTAACTTGCATAACATGAGTGAAACACGCTTGGGTCCGTGTTTCACTTAACTTGCATAACATAGAGTGAAACACGCCTGGGTCCGTATTTCGCTTAACTTGGATAACATGATGTGAAACACGCTTGGATCCGTGTTTCACTTAACTTGCACAACATGGAGTGAAACACGCCTGGGTCCGTGTTTCACTTAACTTGCATAACATGAGTGAAACACGCCTGGGTCCATGTTTCACTTAACTTGCATAACATGGAGTGAAACACGCTTGGGTCCATGTTTCACTTAACTTGGATAACATGATGTGAAACACGCCTGGATCCGTGTTTCACTTAACTTGCATAACATGGAGTAAAACACGCCTGGGTCCGTATTTCACTTAACTTGGATAACATGATGTGAAACACGCTTGGGTCCGTGTTTCACTTAACTTGTGGTTATCCACGCTTGAGTCAGTGGCACTGTAATATTTCTTAACTTTCTTAATGCATGAAAATTTATTAGGTTTACATGAATATTTCTAACATGGCATATTCTTGTACATGGCATAGCATAACATGGCATAATATATCATATTCTTGTACATATCATAGCATAGTATGTCATGTTCTTGTACATGGTATAGCATGACATAGCATAACATGACACTTTTTTATACATGGCATAACATAACATGGTACTTTCTTATACATGGCATAACATAATATGATTTGAATATTTTATGACATTTCATGGCATACATAATCTAAGTACTACATGAACATGGCTTGCATAATATGGCTATTCTATTACATGGCATACTTGACTTGAATTACTACATGAACATCTCATTGCTTTCATACGATTTTTAGTAACATTCAATTAATCAAACAAATTCATTCATTCAAGCATAATCTCATATTCCCTCAAGATCATGAAAGGAATCTAACATTGGCTTGACTCTTAGCGTAGCGTAGATAACCATCATAAGCACATCATATTTTCATGCATGACAATAATATTCACAATACGCATACATTTATATGATCATACTATTTACTTCTTAGCGCTACTTCCTGATTTCCAACTTGTAGCGCGTTACCGAGGGAAGAAGGCTGAGGTGACGACAGTTCTCGAGTGGCTGGAATCAACCGGCGACGCGACTGGAACCTCGGAAGGGAGTGCGAGGCAGAGGGAGGTGCTTGGTCGGCGGGTTCTGTGGCTGTCGTGAGGTGATCCGACTCTTCTAGTGGCAACGGAGGGCATCGGCGTGTTCTGTGGTAGTTTTCGGCGAGGTGGTTGATTTGGTATGAAGAGTAGTGCTAGGGTGGCTGTTGGGAAGTGGTTTTCTCTGTCTACCGAAGCTACTATGGTGGCTAGTGTGTGAGAGTTTCATGGTTTTTGCTAAGAGTCTTGTGGGTTTTATAGATGAGGGGAAGGAAGCTATTGTGAGTGACCTGGAGGGGTTTAAGTTTGACTAAACTTTGGAAAACTACTCCCACAAGGAAAGGAACACTTGAGAGGATATTAGAGTTTTGAAGTGTTTGAATTAGAGATAATTTCAATTCAGAAAACTCCCAGACCAAACAGAAAGATAAAAGAGACGTATAGTAGAGAAATCCTATTCAAAACAAATTACTACCTCAAAACATATCTAATAAAATAATAACAATAACAATAACAATAACAATAATAATAATAATAATAATAATAATAATAATAATAAAAATCACACTTTTGGACTCGGGGTGTTACAGTAGGGGTGGTGAACAGAATAAAGAAACTCTTTAGGGCTTTTTTATGGGGAGGCATGGGGGAGGAGAAGAAGTTCCATCTTGTTAGATGGAAAACTGTATGTGCCTCAGTTGTGAATGGGAGGTTGGGAGTGTGTAACCTAAGAATTTTTAATAAAGCATTATTGGGAAAATGGTTATGGAGAGATCATCTGGAGAGGGGATCATTGTGGAAGGAAACTATTGATGCTAGATATGGGGTCGATTGGGGTGGTTGGTGCTCTAAGGAAGTGAGAGGGAGGTATGGTGTGGGTTTATGGAAGTACATAAGGAAGGGATGGCCAGGTTTTGTAAATCAAATATGCTTTGTAGTTGGTGAGGGCGCTTGTATTAGATTTTGGCGGGACGTGTGGTGTGGAGATTATGCATTGGAAAGGGCTTTTCCGGCCTTATATCGTATTGCAGTTAATGGGGAAGCTTCAGTGGCAGATGTGCTTGTATACTCTCATGGTGTGCAGCAATGGAATGTTCTTTTTATTAGGGATTTCCATGATTGGGAATTACCTATAGTTTTAGAAATTTTCAGCTTATTATACTCGATGGAGACTCCTACGGCACAGCGAGATAGTTTGAAGTGGCGGATTAATAACCACAAGATATGTACAATGAAGGCGTATTACAGTATCTTAACAACACAACTTGGTAGTATTCAGTTTCCCTGGAAGAGTATCTGGAGATCCCGTGTGCCTTCGAAAGTCTCTTTTTTTGTATGGAGTGCTGCTCTTGGGAAGATATTGACCACAGAAAATTTGAGAAAGACAGGTTGTGTAGTGTTGGATTGGTGTTACATGTGCAAAAAGAATGGAGAATCTATAAATCATCTATTATTACACTGTGAGTCAGCAAGGGTGTTGTGGGATGAAATCTTTCTAAGAATTGATGTTGCTTGGGTTATGCCTATGAGAGTGGTGGATTTGTTGGGGTGTTGGCCAAATATGCAAGGCAGTCATCAAGTGGTAGCAATATGGAAGATGATTCCGTTGTGTATTATGTGGTGTATTTGGACAGAAAGGAATGCACGTTGCTTTGAAGATAAGGAACGCTCAATGACCGAGTTGAAGAATTTTTTTCTCCATACTCTAATGTGTTGGTTTTCTACTATTGTATTAGATGGGGATAATATCCAGGAATTCTTGTCTTTATTTTATCGTCTTTAGAATGTAGCTAGGAGTTCTTATGTATACTTCCTGTGTACAAGGACTATGTCTATTTCATTCATATATATAATATTTTTCTTTTAATGATCAAAAAAAAAACCAATGCCACAACATGGTGTAGTAAGTTTCTGGAGCTTTTTTTCTTTTCAGCATTCACACATTAACATTGAAGCCAAAGATTAGAATTAAAGATTGGCAGGCACAATAATTATTCAAGATAAAGCAACCGGATTGTATTTCTATAGATGAAACCACACAACATTACGAACCTGAGCATGGACCCGTTTTTTTCTTGCTACAGATAAACCTGATTGGTTGATGTGCTGTGATTCTGAGCCACTCAAAGCATCCTTTCTCGGTAGCCCCTGAGAGGTTACTTGAGACTTTCCATCTGCTTTCTTATTTTGGAGATTCCTTGTAGCCATCACTCCACGTGCAGTTAGAGAACTGGAGATAAGGTCACTGCTGTTCTTATCCATTGATGAAGACCATGATTTTCTCGCACTAGAGTCATCTCCAAGCATATGCAGTTTGACAGAGTACTTGTCCCTCGCTCGATACAACTCCATTCTATGTCTCTCTACGGAAGTTATGTCCTCTTTAATAAACTGGAGATCAGATTGTACCTACAAAGAAAACCAACTCCCGAGACTTCAATGTCAACTAATGTGATTGCCTAAGCGAAGATTGATCAAAAGCTGGTTAACCTAAGTACAGACACACCTAACATGTGAAGATTTGACATGTCCACCTGATATATCTAACAAGCAATAACTACCACCAGCTTGTAGGGACAAACACACATTCAAATAGCCTCCAGAATACATGATTTTTTTTTAATCAGTAAGAACTTTATTAAAAGTAGGCATAGGCAAGTAATCACGAACAAGGGCGACACCTATGCACGACTGTCCAAAGATACAAGGAAATCATGAATATTCATAGCCCAGAATACATGGTAGAGAAGATGCCGAAGCAAAAGTTAAGCAAAATCAAAGTAGGGTGTAAATAGAGGGCCCAGACTAGATACAACAAACCTCATTCAACTCGTCAATTTTTTGGCGCCTCAAATGATGCAAGAAGGTTAGCAATATTTGCATATTTCTCTCGGCTTCTTCTTGTTCCATTTTCCTCTTCTTGTCTGTGAGGAGTGACAAAAGGGTGTCTAGCTCCTTAATTGATACTTCACAACCCTGTCATGTATGTTTTTCAGAAGTACATTAATTTAATGACATGGGGAAACACCAACAATGGATACATAACATTATCGCTTTAGGTTCTTATAAACTTAGAAGTTCGAAAGATTAATTTAAAAATGTTCAAGTCACAAATAGGACTATAAGAAAGGCCCAAATTGAAGCACTGCACTCTTGGCATTACAAAAAATTAACAATCACGTCGTCTTGGCTTGGAACGCATTGTGAATACATTCTATAGTCAATACAAATGTATTTGGAATACATTTTTACTAGTCGATTAAATTCACCATTCTCTGTTAGCTCTCTTGAAAGTAAAATTGATGGTTTAACATGGCATCAAGTTAACTAATCTTGAGTTCAAACCTGACTGCCTCTATTCCTCTTGTATGCTTCCTTTTTACTCGGGCTGGTGCCCGTCAGTTTTATTAGTGAGATTGGATTTTAAATTTTCTAACTGAAGATTTAGGATCACAACATAAATAATAAATGTTGCTTTAATCGTAACAGAACTACTAACTAGTCCACGAAATCTGACCTGCTGTAATGCGTGACGAAATTGTTCCACAGGAGAAGCGGTTCTGGATATTTGACGAGCAGAAGCCTTCTTCAGTAGCTACAAAATTGGGACACATAAACCGCACAAATAAGCTGCATTTCCAAGTAGATCAATTTCAAGAAGAAAAAGTGTTCATTATTCTATGTTCCAACTCTCACATGTAATCCCAAATTAACTACGATGTTAACAATAAAAAATTAAACTAATTAGGTCCGGTCAATGGAAATTTCTCGTTAATTTGAAAACGTTTATTATTCATTATGTTTGAGGCAATCGAGTGCTTAAAATAGAAACAAAAGAGAAAGAACCTTATCGAGCAAGAAGTTGGGGAATAACTGGTGGAGGGTGAGGTGGTGGGAGCAGCAGGGGCAGTCACTCTTGTTGCGGAGGTGTATGACGATGCACATATAGCAGAAGCTGTGACCGCACACGGTGAGGAACGCGTCCTTGATCGTCTGCATGCATATCGGACAAAGCAAGTCCTTGTCCAGCTCCTCCGATCCCCAGCCCGAGCCTCCTTCTGGTTCTTCATCCGGATGCTGCGCCGCCGAGAAGGAAGATGGAGATGCCTTAGGCTTCGGCTCCCGCTCCCGCTCCGGCTCCGGCTTCACCACCGCCGGGACTAAAGGCCCCGTGCCCGTTGACACTTCCTCCATCGCTTCTAAGTTCTCTTTCTCTCTTTCTTCTCTCTCAGTAAAATTTCCCTATCTGCGAAAAATCTGTCTCTGTACGGTTTCTTCGTTCATATGAAGTTGCAACTTGCAAGAAGAGAAGAGTGGGACCCAGAACCGAAGTTTGTGAGGGTGAGAACGGACCACGCGATCCCATTCTCCCCAGTTGCTAACTGCCTTACCGGGGTCTGTTGTTTTGAGCCAGTTGGCGCAGCCCCTGCTTTATTCCCTTTAACTTGTTTTTTTTTTTTTTTTTTCAAAACAAATAAAAATTTTAATTCATCATTTTTATATCATACACATACTTTATTTTTTATTTTTTTTATTTTTTTCCATTAACAAGAATGTTATATAGAAATGATGAGTAGATAACTCAACAAGTTTAACATAAATAACTAAATAAAAATTAAAGCAGATGTGGTGTCGGTATAGACACTAGATAATGAGTTTAGATAATCTTTTTAATAATTAAGAAAAATAATTTTTATCATTTTAATATACGCAAGTTAAGTGTACTTTATGTATAAAATGTTTACTTTTTAATAATACATATCATTCTTTTTTATAAAAAGTATGTGTGAATCTAGCATTAATCAATAATTATTATTTAGAGTAATACTACATGTAGTCACGAAGTACATAAACACTGTACAGTCACTTTGAAAAAAAGTAAGATCTATTATTAAAAATTTTTTTTTTTTTATATAAGTCTCGTATTTATTTACTTTTTTTAAAATGATTGTATGGTATTTTTGTACTCACGACTGCAACAATCATTTCTATATTATCTAATCTATATTACTTTTAATAATTATTATCTAATTACAATTTTTTTATAAATGTTCTTTTATGTAAATGGTTTTTTAATTAGTATACTTGTGGTAATTATTATTAAATTAAAGTTATTAAACCATGCTAGCGTCGCATAGAATTGGTAGAGAGAGGATGAGTACTAAAGGTGCTGCTTTTGGTGACGAATTCAGACCGCATTTTAGAGATATCTATGTAGACAGGGACGTGCTGCGTAAAAAATTTTAATTTTAGAATAAAGAACAAACAAATCTCTCTCAAGCTACCATCTAATATCCATTTTATAATCACTCTTCGAACTATTAATTATGACAATTATCGCTTTAAACTTCCAAAAATTGTAATCTAGCCCCTCATAAAGATTTGTTAATATCATGTTTCCCGGCATGAGCAACTTCGCCTTGTTTAATCCATTCATGCGAAAATGAAGGAATAAGGACGCGGGTTGGTGAGAAACACCTATAATGCTTAAGTTAATATAAGTTTCAATCTATAATTTAAGAGAGTGAGAGTTCAAGCGAGAGTGCTTAGAGAGTTTTTTGCCCCCACGAAATGGTATATATGCCTAGTAAGGGTGGTCCCCTATCAAGCCGATCGTGGTGATGTTGCTTCGTATTCAGGTCGTGCCCTCTTCCAACGTCCTACCATGCGACAAGGCATCCATGTCTGATCATGGCAACTGCTGACAGTCTAGGATTCACATCATGGCGTGTCCGTCTCTAATTTTCATTAAATGCAGCGTGATCTCGGTCTGGCGCACCCACCTTCCAAGTCTATTCAGACGTCAGTGTCCAAGTACCAGGGTTGTCCCTGATCCTGTGTATATGGATTGTCGGCCAGTAGAGTTGTCAGGCCTTCTAACTCATGATCCATGTTTTGCGCGTGCTATTTTGTTGCTTCTTTATGGGCTTCCTGAGCCGACTTTATCCTTCTTGGCCTGACTCATCCTATCCTTTTATACTGATTTCCTACTATCGGACTACCCTTAGGCCCATTGGTGCCTCGCGGGTTAGGCTCGTGTGGTTTGGCCTAACACTAGGAACATCCTCCCTCACAATATCATTCATAAAAAAATTAAAAATTAAGAAAAAAGAGAGAAATGAAAAAGAATGATTTGTTAAAAAGAATATATTAAAAGATTCAAAACATAAAAATTGAAAATTAATTTTAGATCAAGAAATCAAAAGTGCAAAGAAAAAAAAATAGTACATTGCAATTTTTTAAGAGTTTATGGGATAATTGTCGAAAATAAAATTACTTAACAAGTTGTCCGAGATCAAACTCTTATTACACTTAAATAGGCCGATAATAAACCAAAACTTATGATCGATTATGAGATTATACAACTCGTATAACACTTGACTCAACTCGACCGACTTATATAAGTTCATAAACTTTTATATATTTGATTTACTATTTTTTAGAATATTAAATTTAAATTTAAAATAAGAATGTTCTATTTATATAGAAAATAAGAAGAACAATGTTTCTAATACGAACTATAATATTTGAACTCTTATGAATATAATCATTTATATTTATATTTGTATATACAAACTATATAGAAATATTTACAAAAATTCAAATTTTATTTTAAAATATGTAGATAAAGTTATAAGATATAATATAAATAATTTTTTTATTATATTCATTCTGAAAAAAAAAAGGAAATGATTTGTTCGTGAACATAAAATATAATTCGTTAATAAGTTTTAACTTGACTTGTATAATGTATTAGAATAAAAGTAATAATCTTGACGACCTACTACTAGTTTAAACTCAATTTATTTAAGAGTAATGTTATTCATCATTTCAATTTCTATCATCCTTTCATCATCTTATGTGGCAATAGGTGATTATAAATTATTTATTATATTTTACTTATGAACCTATCATTTACTACTACATCATGAGATGATGAAAAGATGATAGGAATTGAAATGATAAATAAATTTTTTCTTTATTTAAACCACTAATCGAAATTGATAATTTGGAGTAATTGTAAATTTAATTTTTTTTATAGATATTATGTTTTCCTCTCTCAAATTATAATCTATTTTGTAAATTATTTTGGGTGGCATTTTTTGTGATAAATGCTATGAAGAGTGAAAATGACCAATATGCCTCTGGCTGTCCTTTACGCTGCTGCAGGCAGCACGACCAAATTTGGCAATTTCGCAATTTATTCCGCTCTGGCAACGGTAGCGTATGGTTACTGCAGTCGCTTTTTTCAGTGGAGTTAATGCCTGCATCCAACAGCGTCGGCAACTACCATTGGATTCTCTACAAGCATATTTGAAAAGATGTGATTTTGTCTATCAAAAAATTTTTTTACATTAAATTAAATAATAATAAAATATTATTATTTTTAATTTTTTTCTTAAAATTATTATTTTTTATATATTTTATAATTAACATTATGTGCTCAAAAATATAAATTTCATATATCTAAATATTATCAATTTCATATATTAAAATGACAAATTTTATCAATAATTATTAATATGTACTAAAAAATACTTTGTATCATCAACTTAATATAAATTTTATATATCAAAATCATTTTAATGCAAATTACACAAAGTTGATTTTAATGGATAAGAAAGAGAAAAAAACATTAAAAATATTGTTTGGAGAGTGAATAATGCAATTTGAAGAAGTAATATTCATAGAAATGTAAAAATTTAGAGATGCATAAATCAATATAGATGAATTTAAAGACATATTATGTAAATATGAAGATAAAGATAAAAATGAATAAACCATTGCTAGTGTTGTGAGTTGCTTCTCCGATGAGTGCCCACTCTATTCATTTATTTGTTAATATAATGCAAAAAAAATAAAAATATCTATAGTTTACATTAAGAAAATATTAGAAGACGAGTAATACAATTATAAATAGATTACACAAAAGTAATCTCACAAATTGAAGTAGTTTCATGTGATCTGTTAAATCTACGTTATAATAAAAATAATTTTACAATTTTACTGTTAAGAGTGCATATTATCTAGCAGTCCAAAGATTGAAAGTGATGGGGGTCAACAATCATATACTATAAGCTCTAAAGTTGGTTGGCAAAACACTAGGAAGATGAAAGTCCCAAATGCAGTTGAGGTGTTTTTCGGGAAAGCAGCTAGTGAGGCCTTTCCTACTAAAAACAATCTATACAAGAAGAAAGTTACTGAAACTGGTTTATGCCCAATCTGTAAACTGGTGGAGGAAACGACATGCCATGCTCTATGGAGTTGTCATGCAGCTCCGGATGTCTGGGCTGAGTCACTCAGTGTATTACAAAAATGGGGTTGTGCAGCGGAAGATTTCATTAGTTTTATGGGAGAGGATGGTGACGAATTTGTAGATAACTGTGCTGGAGGAGATAGCTTGTGTTCTCAAAAGAATATGATTAAGGATGAATAAGTTTATTTTTTAAGGGAAATTTGATAGTCCCAGAGTTGTTTATAGCAGTGCTAAAGCTAAATTAGAGGAGTTTCAGCAAGCTCAAGCTTCATTGAAGGAACCAGAAGATGCAATAGGGCCAGTAAACAGATTATTTGGAAAAAAGCCAGGTATTGGAGTCCCAAAAGCAATCCGGAATGCTGCTTTAGATGGTGAAAATTCTAAGATGGGTGGAGGAGTAGTCATCCGAAACTGGGAATGTGATTTGATTGCAACTTTCTGCATGCCTCAGTTATTTGTTAATCACCCGGTCAATGCAGGATTAGCTTTGTTTGTTTTCAGAAAATATCTCATCTTATCCCATCTAATCATTACAATTTTTCTAACTTTCAATACAAAATAAAATAAACAATTCAATTTTTTCAAATCTCAAAATAAAAATAATATTAAAAAATATATTTTAACAATACTTTATTCAACTTTTTAACTTTAATCTCATTTCATCTCATTTCTAAAAATAAACGAGCCCTAAATTTCCTTAGGAGGGCAATCGCTCTCTACTTGGAAATCGGTTTAACACGTATTATTTGAAGGTGATGCGTATGGTTGGAAGAGGGACCTAGTGATATTGAGATCAGTTGCATTCAATTTGAAAAGCATTGTAATAAGCAACTTTATTGATGAATGAAAGGCAAAGTACTGATTTCAAAAAAATAAAAGACCTGAGGTTTTATCTTTAATTATATTAATTAATAATATGGTTTTAAAAACAAAAATTTATTGAAGTGATTAATTTAAAAAGGATATTGAAATTGAATATTCTCAATTACAATAAATGAAAAGAGAAATATTTATTTTATAAAAAACTCTTATAAAAATATAGTTACAAACTTTATGCTTTACACATAATTTTGATTTAAAAAATAAATTCTAAATTTTTACAAATCAAATTATCTCACGTGAATATTATATAATATAAAAACTTTCAAATGGCTTGCTACCACTCAAGAGATTGTAAAATTTTTTTAAATATAAAATTGATATAATATATTTCCTCTAGCCACGTCTTTAAATCTTATTTTTATTAATATTTTGGATTAATTATACTTTACTTTCTTAAATTTTTACTCAATTTATAATGTGTTTCCGAACCTACTAATTGCATCAAAGTGGACTCTCAAATTTTCAAAACTTCTCAATCTCCCCTTCTGTCTACCAGCAGCGTTAAATCTAACAAAAATTCACTGCACGTGCTGCTCATATGCATAATATTCATTGTAAAGATGTAATTTTCATCTAATTTATTATTATTGACCATATAAAATATAAAATAATATATGTTATTAATTAATAATACATCATAAATCATTAAATAATTTTTTTATTAATTTATATATGATTAATGAATATTAAATAATTTCATTGTGTACATAAATTATTCTTATTTTCTTGTAATTTAGATATAAAATAATTTTAGATATAATTAATAATTAATAATTTATTATTAATATATATTAATAATTTATTTATGTTTTATATTATTAATAATAATAAATTAGATAAAAATTTTATTTTTATAATAAATTTTTATTAAATCGCTATTGGTCAATGGAAGGGGAGATTGGAAAATTTTAAAAATTTGATGATTTACTTTAATGTAATTAATAGTTTCGGAGATATATAATGAATAGAATGAAAATTCGAGGCTAAAATATAATTATCACTAATATTTTTAGACGAGGGTAATTGCTCATCTCTTCTCTCTCTCTCTCTCTCTCTCTGAGCCTGAGCCCTGAATTCGTAAATTCAGAGAATTTTCCGCCATATTTACTCGCGGGCTTTTGGTTCCTACTCCCCACGTTCAGAGTCGTAAAACCACCCATTCTTCGCCTAGTTCGTAACCATTTCTCTCTCTGTTATATGCCTAGGGCTCAACATTTTATTGAACTAATAAATTCTCTTCTGGTGCATCTATCTACAAATGATTAATTATATCTGCACATTGTTTGTTTCTCTTCATAAGAATTTATTTAATTTATTTTTGTTGGAACTGAAAAAAGAAATATCTCAGTTGTAATCTGATCTGATTGTCATGTTTTATTGATTTGGAATTCTTAGGTGGATTACGATAAAGCTAGCAAGTGAATTAAGCATTAGATGAGGCTTTTGCAGTTTGGATTGTTAGTGTCTTTAGCTTCAGGACTCGCTGCAATATTCGTCTACCTCACTGGCGTCACCCATCTCCGTATGTAATAGATTATGTCTATTTGTGCGTGATAGATACTTGCATGAGTAAACTTGATGAATGTGCCATTTTCAGACGAAAGTTATTGGCCTTCGAATGAAGATTTGGAAGCCTTGCGGTCTTTGCAGAGCGATTTCCAGAAGTGTGTGGTGAGAAGTTTTTTAATTTTTCATTTTCTATCAATTTGAACATTGCAACTTTTTTTTTTTTTTGAATTCATCCAAATTATATTACTAAACTGATGAAATGATCACACCAGTTACTTTGTCGTTGAAATTGTGATTGGATAAATTCACGTGTTTGGATATGGAAGTGCTTCATTTGACTTCGTTTGAAAATGGAGTTACATTTGTGAGGAGTTTTTGTAGCTTGAAGCGCGTAATCAATTCGAGTATCAGTTGAAATTCGAATCCAGTGGTTCTACTCTTCATTGACTTGTGTTTAGTGGATCTGACTTCTATGGGAGCTACATGGCTAGGAAAGTTATGCTTTGCGTGATTCTTTGTGTAGCTACTGATTTTGGATTTCCGTGCAGAGAGCAAATGGATTAGGTTTACAAGCTGCGAGTGGCAAAGATTATTGTCAGGTCAAGATTAACTTCCCTAGCGACACCATCCCCAAATGGGTAAATTCTTCTCCTAGGTTTGCATCAGATGCTTGGATAGATATAATTTATATATTATGCATAAGTTAGTCATGTCAGCAAACATTTACTTTTGATTTTTTAAATTTAATTTTGTGGTATTTGGTGTTTCTTTACATTGCTCAACTGTATGTTGTTCTTCTCTGACTTAGTTCCTTGGAAATTTGGAATGCAAACAGAGAGATCCTAAAACTGGTGAACTAGAAGGGTTGTCATTTGATTTTAATCTGTGTGAAACTGTGGCTACATGGGAACAGGTGAGCCTGCTGTTTTCCTGGCGATCCTATCATTCAACTGTTTGATTAATTTTGAAGGAGACAAGATATGCCTAATAGACTTAGTGAATTATCTTTGTAATTGGCACCGTTGTGTAATAAAGTTAGTCCATGTTTGGGAAGTGAGATGAGTTGATCTCAAAACTTTTCATAGTTTCCTTCCCAAATATCACTCAAACACAAAACACTTTTCAATTTCAAATGTTCAACTTTTTCATCTAATTATTACAATTTTTCCAAGCTTCCAAACAAAACACAAAAAACAATACAACTTTTTCAAATTTCAAAACAAAAATAATATTAAAAAAATATATTCAAACAAATTTTTAAATTTATAATATTTTTATTCAAATTTTTCTCTCATTTTCCAAAACCCAATAAAAAATCTTAAGTCAAACAATTTCACTACTATTTAAGAATTCTCATCTCATTACCAAGCATGCCCTTAATCTGTTGTTCCATTTCTCTTTGCCTTGATTATTGTCAAGTACACTGGGTTTTTGATATGTTTGTTTAAGATTTCCTTATATGCTTTATATTTGATATGTCTTATATTGAGTTTTTTGCTCAGGTGCGCAATAGTACCACAATACTCACCAAAGAATTCATTGATGCTTTGCCAAATGGATGGGAGGAATATGCGTGGCACAGGATCAATAAGGGAATACTTCTGTAAGTAGTTATACAACAGGCTGGTACTGGAATTACTTTTAATCAATCTATTAATAAAATCTTGGATACAAGAAGTGTTTCATCTCATCTCATCATTACAACTTTCTCAAATTCCCACACAAAATATAATAAACAATTCAACTTTTTCAAATTCCAAAACAATAATAATATTAAAAAATAATATTCTAACAATATTTTATTCAAATTTTAACTTTCATTTTATCTCAACTCACTATCCAAACGGCACCTAAATCATCTGCCCAGAGTATGAACTATGTAATATTGATACAATTGATCTATTTTCATGTAAGCTAATCACGAATTATTTAAAAGATGATAAAAGCTTTCTGGTTCCAATGGCCCATATGACTTCGGCATTGATTTTACGTCTAGTACAATTATGATGTGAAATAAGACAATACTTTTACTTGTAGTATGAGATTATATCATTTTGATGTGTGCATAACAAAATCTTACTTTCCCTATAAATCCTGAGAAAGTTAAAAAATTATGCAAAAGAAAAACCTTGATAGAAAGTTTTCAAGTGGCTGTAACTTTTTTTAGAGATATTATTTTTTTCAAATGTAAAGTAAGTTCTTAAAGCTGCTGAAAATATTCACTGCCCCATGCAATCTGATGTAGCTCATTTCTCCATCGCAGCAATCACTGTGAGAACAAGAGTCTATGCATGGAGAAACTTTCACTGGTACTCCCTCAAACACCACCATATCTTCCCCGACAATTTGGTCGTTGTGCTGTTATTGGGAACTCAGGTGATCTATTGAAAACAAGGTTTGGAAAGGAGATAGATGGTTACGATGCTGTTATCAGAGAAAATGGTGCTCCAATCCAGGTCAAGCTGCTTATTTATTGATGTTAGAAATCTGTCGTTTGCTTCACTTAATAACTGATCTTCCTTTTCTGTTATTGGATGCATTGCAGATCTATTCAGACTATGTTGGCAAAAAGAGTACATTCCGTCTTCTTAATAGGGGATCTGCCAAAGCTCTTGATAAAGTTGTGGAGTTAGATGGTATGAGCACCATGCTCTATTGTAACTTGTGAATCCTGTCACATTTTACCAGGAACACTGAAGATATGGTTTCTGCAGAAACAAGGAGGGAGGTCTTGATCATTAAAACGACAATTCATGATATCATGAAGAAAATGATACTGGTCTGTATGTTGCTTCCCTGTAGTTTTGCTGGTCCCACAAAAAAACATTGGTCGACTCCAATATTTGTTGCATAAATGTGATTGTTTCTCCTAACATTTCCCTCTTGTTGTAAATCACCGTCTAGAAACATAATAATAATTTCATAATTTTTGTGACTTAAAAAAATTGGTACTTATTTGTACATTCATTCCTTGAAAGTCATACATGTATTTCTATACTCTAGGAACGTGCTTTTAATTGCTGATTTTGACCCAAAGATGAAAAGGGAGAAATAAAAGTTTGCTTGCTGACAGCAAACCAATTTTTGAAATCTCCGCTCTTGCCTACTTGTTGAAATTTTGCTCTTACTTACCCCTCAAACCCCCAAAAAATTTGGAGAAATCTTTATCATTTGTATTCCCTCTTGAATAAATGCTCACTTTGGCATTCCTTGATAATATAACATTACTTCCTTGCTTTTGGGGTTAAATATATTACTGAAAGCTTGAATTTTCTTTTTGGGGCCTTTTTATGCAGGATATTCCAATAAAAAATCCTATATATCTCATGCTGGGTGCATCCTTTGGTTCAGCAGCTAAAGGAACTGGGCTCAAGGCTCTTGAATTTGCTCTCTCTATTTGCGAATCAGTAGATATGTATGGCTTCACTGTGGATCCCGGTTATAAAGAATGGTATAAAATTTCTTTCAGCTGTTAGTGTTTCCAAATGAAATACTTTTATGTAAGGGATCCTTGTAATATTCTTTCAGGACTAGATATTTCTCAGAATCTCGACAAGGTCATACTCCTTTGCATGGTAGGGCTTACTATCAAATGATGGAGTGTTTGGGAGTAAGTCTACAAGCTTCTTTTCTCTATTGATACATGTATAGTTTTGTTGGTATTAACCTAATGATGATTGGATCAGAAAAGTTTTTATTCTTTTTGAGAGAACAAAGACCACCAGTGCCCAGTCCCTGTTATGGGGCTTTGAAGTTGCAAACTCTATTAACAGGGTTCATGGAGCAAACAGTTTTATGTTGATTACTGAATTACAATCACGATGATCGCAAAATATGTAGGGTTATGCTTTAGTTTAATTTTTGCAAATAGAACTTTTCCTAGTAACAGCTTGTATGGGTGCTCCATAGCACTTCTTGATATAAGTGAAATATTATCATTTTTTGTTATTCTATATCATTTAACTTCGTTTTGTCTTTTTCTTCTGCTTGTTAAGCTGATCAAAATCCATTCTCCTATGCGAGCTGATCCAAATCGTGTCATCAAATGGGTACCAAGCCATGGCACAATTAGAGCTGCTAGAATTGCATCAGAGAAATTATTGAGGTAAGTGATCTTCTATTTTTCTTTGTAGATTTGAAAATTTATAGTTGAGAATAAGCTGCTAAAATTCATTGACTTGATGTTTGTTCATGAATGAATTGTACAACTTCTATTTTCTCTCAAAAGTTTTATAAACCTTTGCAATTGGGATTGTCAAGTACTTGAAGCATGTTTGTGTATCGAGAGGTTCTGAAATTGTTTCACCAGTTTTATGTGGCAGGAGTCGTCCATTTGTTGCAAGTGCTACAATTCAACAGTTTTGAGGCATGAGCTGATTCGTACATAGTTGCATCAACCATCAATATTGGAAAGAAGGAAAATTTTCTGGATTTTTTTTTTTAAAAATAGATCCATTATATCATATGGTGTCTTTCTGACTAATGGAAGCTCTGCACGACTACTGCCTTTCCTTTAGGCCTCGTTTGTTTTCATAATCATTCTCATCTCATCTCATGTCATCTGATCATTACAACTTTATCAAATTTCCGCACAAAATAAAATAAACAATTAACTTTTTCAAATCTCAAAACAAAAATAATATTAAAAAATATATTCTAACAATATTTTATTCAATTTCTAACTTTTATCTCAACTTATCTCATCTGTGAAAACAAACGAGGCCTTATAGAAAAAAAAATTCATTTGTGACATTCCATATTCGATATCTCTGTCTGCAATGTTAATTGAGGTTTTTAATGCATTATCTCTTTTCTAATATAATATTAAGTAGAGGAATAGATGGAGCTTATAAAGCATAATTCAAAGCCCAGATTACTTTTTAGTAAGTGAAGCCTCGAGTGCTATAGTTCTTGAGTAGATTCATATTCAATAACACAAAGATCAATTTCCTATGAGCGATGCTAGGACACAGGGTCCGTGCCCATTCCAAACCATTTCTGATTTTCTATTAAGTTCAAACCTATTGTCTTGGACATGTGGTGAATAATTTGTCTGCTTCTGTTTTATGATCCCAAGGATTAACAATTGTTAAAGATCCAACCATTGATCCAAAAGCCTCAGAACTGTTGGATACTAATTTAATTAAACCTTTAATTCTCAGGATCATAACATTCTGTTAATATGTTATTTTATAATTTTGTGTAGGAGGGTTGGAGGTGCGTCAGGTGACCCACTTGCCTCATGTTCGATCGTTAAGAAGCAAGTTGAGAGAGAGCCTACTAACATCAGAAAGGTCGCTGCTGACCATAAAAAATTTGTGAAGGGCACAACCATGTACCCGCTGGAGCACAGTCTAGGACAAGGGGTACTTTGCACAGTGCCAGCCAATTAAATCACGCAGAGCTGACTGATACGTGATTTATATCGGTTTCTCTATTAGCAAGTGGATGAAGAAATCGCTGCAGGTCGATGATTGTTGAGTTTATTCCGGAAGCAGCTAGTATCTGTCAGTCCATGTTAAAGAATTTGGCCAAGGCGTTGAAGATTTTTCATGCCCCGGCCTTTTGTAAAAGCTTTAGTAGTGCCCCATATGCAGATGGCAATTGGGTTGCAGGTGGTGGATAAGCTTCCATTCCTTCTAAATGCACTTGTGTCAGCTGAAAGAATGTTCAAGAGATTGCTAGTACACAGAAAATGGTTTCCTTGTAACAGTCTTATTCCCTTCTTTTTTTTTCAATTTTATTGATTTACTTTTCCTTTTGTAAGTGAATTTTTCAACAATATCTTGGTACTTCGTCAAATATTTCAAATTCTGTCTAATCTTGGTACTTCTTTTGCTTTTGTTTCCTTCGGCTAGTTTCCAACGGTTGTGCGTATAATGGATCAAAGGCCCAAAACCCAACCACCTGGTTTGTTCATACTCTTTAGGACAGTTGCATTATCGGTGTTTCTGCTTTGTTTTGATACTTTGAACCTTCAACATGTTTATTCGTTTCTTTCTAAAACTTTCTTGAGTCCCTCTCCCAAATCTCAGTGCATTCCCTCAATGTAATAAAGGGATAGTAAAAAAAACATCTGATCTTCAATTATTTGGATGTATTATTAATTCCACTTTACTGCTTCGAAAGAAATCTTCCTTGCATTGCATTGCATTGCAGAGAACTGCTTGATGATTTGTTTTAAACGTATTCAGGTATCATAACTTTCACTAGTTGGTTTTGGTGTTTTTGGTTCGTTGACCACTGGAAAGCAATTCGATTCTTGAAAATCAAAGTATTTCAAGTGGTAATCATATTATAGGACAGAACTATAAAATCTCAAAGTTATTGCATATTGGAAAGAATTATAAGTCATGTTTAAATCTAGAAATTGTATAGAATATAATTTAGTGTTCTCCATCTATTGTGTGCCCTCTAGAGTAGCTTTTTTCGTTTGGAGTGCAGCTCTTGGGAAGATATTGACCACGGACAATTTGAGGAAGAGATGATGTGTAGTATTGGATTGATGCTACTTATGTAAGAAGAATGTAGAATCTATGGACCATCTATTACTATACTATGAGGTAACAAGAGTGTTGTGGGATGAGATCTTTCTGAGGGTTGATATTGTCTGGATTATGCCTATTAAGGTGGTAGATTTGTTGGGATGTTGGTCAAAGTTGCAAGGTTGCAAGCAAGTGGCAGCAGTGTGGAAGATGATTCCGTTGTGTATTATGTGGTGTATTTAAACGGAAAGGAACGCGCGTTGTTTTGAAGATAAGGAACGCACAAGTACTGAGTTGAAGAATTTTTTTCTCCACACTCTAATGTGTTGGTTTTCCACTATTGTATTACATGGGGACAATGTTCAAGATTTCCTGTCTTTAATTTATCGCTTTTAGAATGTATTTAGGAGTTCCTTTGTATACGTCCTGTGTACAAGGATTATGTCTATTTCATTCATATATATAATATCTCTCTTTTTACTGATAAAAAAAAAAAAAAAGTGTTCTCCATCTACGTTTGTTGTTTTATTAAGTGCTCCAGTAGATTGAGCTAGCTTCATGGAGTAATTCATCGTAATTATGATTTGGTTTGAGGGAAAGGTTGGCTCCTCATTAATCCTCATGCCCATCTAACTTCTATTGCTTCCCTGCAGAAGAAGGAAAACCAGCAGAAGCTATTTAATAAATAAGAACTCTCTCTCTCATATGATTTCTACATGTGGGGCTGAAGCTGGGATGATTGCTAGTTTTTTTTATAGTTTTTTTCGTTAATTTGATAGATATGAATAAATTAGCATGCATCTGCATTTCTATCCTATTTACAAGAATCATAAAGAGTAGCATGCGGTTAATTTAAATATGTTTTCGTGCTCTTCATTTCATCATTGATCGTGTGTTGTTCAGTGATAAATGTTTGTTTGTGCCGTCTTGAGATCTTCTAAAGAAAATTATTCTTTTGATTAAACAAATGAAAACTTTATACCTTGTTTGCCATAGGAAGGTGTGATGCTCCTAAACATAGGATGGATGCTGCTGGAGCTATGAATTCAAGACCCATTGCCATTGGATGCATGCTTAACTTACGAATAAAAAACAAGAGGAGAGAGAGAGAGAGCATAGTTTTTTCAGAATCCTTTCTATATTTAAGTTCATTAATTTCATTTAAGCTTCCAATGACCATTATTTTACATTACTTCTAGGCCAGCACATGATGGTGTCTTTGTCGATGAGATTGGTTTCTCTCCTGATGACTTGCGAAAATCTGATCCACTCAGAAGTCATGATACGTGTAAGCAGTACTCGAGCTCCAATTGCTTTTCATATGGGGTTGATTCCAAGAACCTTTCCATTAAAGTTACTCTACACTTTTGACTTATTTCAGGTACCAAATGACTACAACTACTGCAATTTCAATTGGTGCTTTCATCACTTTTATGCTTCCCAAATATTATTTTTATCTTCCCACAAAGAACAACACAGAATTTACTTTAGAGGTTGCTTTGCTACATATAATTCTCCATCTCACTTTCATTCTCATTCTCCTGTGTCCACAGCCATTTGGGGGCAGCTTGTGAAGTTGGAAGATTCAGCAGAAACCTCAGGAAGTTTCACTTTGGTAGAGGGAGTATTCTCCATTCCAGATCAGCTCCCTAGCTAGCTAGCTAGGTTGGAAGAGAAAGTACTGATCAAGGATTCAATTCTCTCAACACTAGTGTTGAGGCAGTGCTTCCTGACAGCATTATTATTCTCATTAAATCAACTTTAGCTTTTAAAATAAATTATCCAAGGGTTAAAGAATTATACTGCAGACTTGAAAATAAATTTAGAGGTCTCCTAACACTGGATTTCTCACTTTTCAGAAAGGGATTTTTGAGTATCTTTACTGCTGAATGCTAAGGTCATCATCTTTAAAACTTTATAGATTTCTCCATAGATTTCATGGTTGCAAATGAAATAATTATGGACCTATATATGCTATGATTTTCCAGATCCCAGCAGGTCTAACCCTTCAAGAAAAGAAGGAAGAACATAAAAGTCTGTCTGTTATGGCCTACCGCAGCTTTAATTGACCTATATTATATATATATATATATATATATATATATATATATGGATTGCAATAATCAATGTAGCTTTAACTTTCTCGACCAACTGTTAACTGCCTTCTTTAGTACAAACGGTGAGTAGTGATTAGGTCTCCTTCGTTTTGGTCAAGGTTTCTTCTTATTATGGCTCTTATTTTACCAACCGCTTTTCTGAAACTTAACATTCAATACCCAACATTTTTCATTCCTCTTCCTTTTTTGTTGTGTTGAAAAGTAGACATACATAGCAATATATTAGCACAAATGTACGGCTTTCTGGTTCAAGTTATGGGGTTAATATGCATTGGTAACTTGCTCGTAAAGTATTGAGTAAACTTCTTATATGGGTTGTGGAATGGATGATTGGGAAAAGGACACTCCTAATGGCATCATCCTAGCTTTCAGAAGCTGCGAACTAAAATACAAAGAAAAAAAAAAACAGAAAGATATATAGAGAAGGGAACAGAGAAAAAAGAAAAGGAAATGAAGGAAGTAAGGAAGTGTAGGCGAAACTGAGGGAGGTGTGGTTTGAACAACAAGATGATTGCAGTAGACTAGTAGTTGTTGCTTGTGGTGTTTGACAAATGTCCCAAAAGAGCAACAATTTGTGCTAATAAGACAACTACTCATTATTGTATCTGCCTTTGGTAGCAATTAATTAAAGAAAATGATTATCCGCCATGTTTTGTTTTTTCATTTTGATTGTTCGTGTATTTTTTTTTTATTTAATAATTAAAAAAATAATTATTAATGTATTATTTTTTTTAAATATTTAAAAAATATTTCTAAAAAAAAAAACTCAATTTGTACTAAGGACACGCCTAACTTTGACTGCTCATAATAGCAGCACCTAATTAAATTGGAGAAGCATTATCTCATTAATGGTTGAAAGCCAATGTTTGGCTTGGTAACGAAATATTTCTATTTCCTGGGAAAAAAATAAGAGGGAAAGGATTATCCTTAATTTCCATAACCCAACATTCCTAAAAATTAAGGGGTAGAAAATGGAAGAATTGAAGATAAAACCACCAACCACATTTGCCTCTTATTTTGTGAGAGTTGTGTAAATCGTACTAGCTACTAGATTAGGATCATTAAAAAAGTGGATCCAGATTTATTATTTATTTTTTTAAATTGAGTGCATGGAACTTACACATTTTAAAATAATAAATATTATTTTTTATATAATAATGTTACATACAATCGTGGAGTGTGCAAGCCGTGTAATCACTTTAAAAAATAATAAGTTTCACTATTAAAAAAATTAATTTTTTCATGTGAATCTTGTATTTATTTTTTTTAAAGTGATTACGTAGTGCTTGCAGACTTACGACTATAACTATCATTTCTCATTTTTATAATACTAAATATGAGAGAGATAAAAAAAAAACAATTAAATAGATCTTATAACATTTATTACATATTTAATATAATTTAGATAAAGGGAACTGCTATGGGTCTCAAATTTGGGACCCATTTTGTGTCCTGAATAGGCTTTTTATTTTTCTTCTTTTTTTCTTTTTTTTTTATGTATTTTTTTAAACATCATAAAAAAATTTTAAAAAAATAAAAAAATCACAACATCATTAAAAAATAATTTTTAATCATTTAATAAAAAAAAAAAAAAAACATTCGGAACACACTTCGGTCCCGAAGCATTTCCCTTAGATAAAACATCTAGGCATCAGCAAATGTTATTCATATCACGTGTGTACTCTTTTTTACTTGAAATTCTAAAGCTCATACAAGAATAGGAAATTTAGTTTTGTTTTTTGTTTTTTTCATTTTATGTCAATATATTTGCTCTCAACTGACAACTAACTGTTTGATGCATACCATAATTATGTTCTTAGAATATAACAAAGCAAATTAAAAGAAACCATTGGAAGGACCCGTTGTTTTTAGTCATACATAAGGTGACCGTCCAGATGGCCGCCTAACCCAATATTTAAATAATTAATAATTAATAATAATAATAATAAAAGGGCAAAGAAGGAAATAAGAGCGATGGCTTTGGACATTTTTCTTGGAAGAAAGTGTTGTAGAAAAGTGAAATCAATGGATAGTCTTGGTCAGGAGGGGTCAAATACGTTGACGTATTGTATACACTCAGTTCATAACACACCAAGTCCTTAAAACCCAACCAAATCATACCTTTTTTTTTTTTTTTGAATACTTTCGTTTCCAATAACTATAATGACAGGTGGCAGATTTTGATTCCCCCACACCACCAACTTTTGCCCCTCCCTTTTTTATTTATTATATATATATATTTTTTTTTGTATTTTACTGTTTTATATTCAACACCTTTATTTATTAATTTTTTTATTTATCGCTTTTTCCTGGACCCACATTGGCTTCTTGGTGGTGGACTCGGCAATCACCATCCCCCAAGTTTGAGAATTCTTGGTCCAAAATTAACCACTTCGGACGATTTTACCCCCTTCTCCCTTGTATTTTATTTTGCTTTTTTTAGCCTTTGTATTGTCTAAACTCATATTTGACTTCTTCCGCCTACTCTTTTATTTTAAGACTATTTTCTCCCATCAGAGATTGAGATATCTCCATGAATATTAACTTAAAGTTGCAAACTAAATCCAAATTAGACAATCAATTCCAGTGATCTAATCTATTTATATTTATAAACTAATCGGTTAGGTCTGATTTGAATACAAAAATTCATTTAACTCATCTCATTTAATCATTATAATTTTTTTAAATTTTTTATATAAAATATAATAAACAATTAAAATTTTTTAAATCTTAAAATAATAATAATATTAAAAATAATATTTAATAATATTTTATTTAATTTTTAATTTTTATTTAATCTTAATTCACTATCCAAACATTCTCTTATTGTTAATCATTTATATATATATATATATATGAAAAGAGCAAGTCCAATAATAAAACAAACAGTTAGATTCAACAACGCAATTTCTATTTATTAAAAAAAAAAAGAACATAATTTCTAATGGCATTTATTTATTTCTATTATTAAAAACAAACACTAGTCAACTAGTGGCAAGTTACATCTACATGAGGGTCAATTTGGGAAATATGCTAAGCCCCCCACAGCGAATCCCCCCCGTCTGGTGGGGCCCCCCAAGTTTTAGCAAATTCGAGACAAGTTCGTTTTCTTCGCTAACTGTGGGGCCCCACACTCCCATAAAAAGAAAAATATTCACATCGGACGATCCATATCAGTCCACTTACCTACCAATTCGCATGCCCCACATCCCATTCGCTTGCTTTGACGGCGACGATTTTTAGCATTTCTCTCTCTCTCTCTCTCTCTTTTTTTTTCTCTAAAGAATTTCCTTTTTAAAATAAAAAACAAAACTACACAAATGCCCTTCATAGCGCTTCCCGTGGGTCCCGCCATTAATTAATATCGAAGGGCCCAAATCCACCACCGCCCTTCGTACTTACGACCAATGACGGTCACGATTTACGACATATCTTAGAAGTTAGAACTCAAAAAACGAGAAAATAATTCGTTATCATTTTTCATTTATAAAATAATTATTATTATCGAAATTAATAATAAATTAATCAAACAGAGAATATAAACAAATACTCCCGAGGTGGGCAAGATAGTAATTTCGGAACAACGTCCCAAAATTGACGAGCCGTACACGAGTGTAAAGGAGGTTTTTTTTTTTTTTTATTTTGACAGAGTAAAGGAGTTTAAATATTAGTATGTTAAAAATCATTATTTACTATATTATATTTCCAGGTTTCACATTCAAAGATCCAAGAGATTTCCAAACCGGAAAAGGAAAAGGAAAAGTATATTTTTTATATATATATATATATGGAATTGGAATATGTATGTGTTAGATTTCTCACATTGATTCTTCAGAAACGTGGTTCTCTGGATTTTTTTTCTTTTTCTTTTATGTAATTTTAGCAACTTTCATCTCAATTCCCATCAATTTCAGTCTTTGATCACCCATATTCGCTCGAAATCATGCCCTTTCTGTGACTTGTGTGAAAGATTCAAGATTTTTTTCCGGGTTTGATTGGAGGAATCGAGAAAAACTTGAAGATTTTTTTTCCGGGTTTGTGGTTTACGCTTTTTCCGTGCTACCGATGCCAGATAACCGGCAGGTTCAGAAGAATGCTACTCCTAATCAATCCGCTAATCCCATTGAAGGTAGTACTGAATTTCGTGCACCCTTTGTAGAGTGTTAGAGATCTGATTATGGCTTTTGTGAAATATCTCTGATGTTCTGGCACTGATCGTGGTGTTGTGGTTATTACAGTTATCATATTTGCTTTGTATGTGAATAGTTTAAGTCCCTTTTTTTTTTTTTTTTTTCGGTTCTCTGTTTCTAATTCGTATGTTTGGTGCTATTTGGGTGTTCTGATGAAGTATGATCCATGGTACATTGCATATCGAGGATTGGAAGACTCTGTCTTTTGTGGGGCTTATGTGATGTGTACCTTAATTTTGAGCTTGTTTCGATAGAGTGTTGTCTTGTTTTCTTTATTTGATGTAAGATGGGTTATGAATTTGAGAAACATTGATAGTTGGGGCTATGAATGTTGAGGCTTAGGAAGGAATCGGACTTGTTGTTTTTTGTGACAACGGTAAAATGTGTTTTTTATCAAGCTAAATATAGTCATGTTACGATACCTTTCATGATTGCAGTGACATGTTTTTTGTGTTTTCCGGATGTTTGCTGCCTGATACAACAAAAACCGCAATGTGAATTCAGGCTTTGAATAATTTTAGTTTTGCTGTTGTTATTTTTGTACTTACATGTCAAAATTTAGTGTGGTGGCCCTTTTATTATCTTAATGATTGTTTATAAGTGGGTTGTTGTTTTTGGGGAGCTTCAGTAATTTATGCAATGCAGATTCAAGCTATTCAAAATTCTGGCTTATATATATATATTTTTTTTGTGTGGTGATTTAGAAGCGTTTTGGCGGTTAAAAATCAATGATAATCAGGAGGGTGATGGTGCCGCCCAATCAGCTCCATATCCTGATCGACCTGGTGAACCTGACTGCCTGTATTATTTGAGGACTGGATTGTGTGGTTATGGAAGTAACTGTCGTTATAATCACCCTTCTTATGTTTCTCAGGTAATAAAGCAATTACTTTTAGCATCTTAAATGGAGTTTAGTACTTGAATCTTGTAGAAAACTATGCTTTTTTTTTCTCTCTTTTATGTGGCTTTCACTGAAGGATCATGTTTGCCGCATCCACCTGGTTCTTAGTTTTCAGCACTGACCACCCTTCTATTAAATTGTAACGTGTAGGGTTCTCTGTACAGTGTTGAACTCCCAGAAAGAGTTGGACAGCCTGACTGTGGGGTATGATTTTAATCTACTTCGATTGTTGAAAAAGATTAAGAAAGAATGAAAAGAAATAAAATTGTACTCTTCTTTATTGGTGTCTCTTATTCTACTGTTTGTTTTGTGATCTGTAGTAACGGAAGTAGTAAAAACAAAATTACAATGTGGTTTGCTTTCTAATAAATGTTTTGTTTAATTTGATATACCTTTCAATTTTATAGACATAGAAAGTTATTACTTCATATTTAGTATATTAAAGATTCCATAAGAATTATTCTAAGAGCCGACAGTTTTGGAGAAAAATGAATTTGGCACAAGAATTTCTAGTAGGCAAAAAAGGAAAAGTAACAAGCTTTCTGACAGCAACATTTAAATGATGTTATTCTGTGGGATTTCTGGTTTTTCACCAGTTCTTCCCCCATTATATAATCTGTTGCGGACCGTTGCAGTTTTGTGTAGGATTTGTTGCCAGTAGGAGAAATTGTTCCTTGATTAATTGTTTCAGGATGGAAACACCATCTGTATTTGAGATTTATTTTCACTTATCATCTGTATGCTGTGGAATGTTTATCTATATATTCTCAGACGTTTCCTCTTTGATGTATTATTCTAAATGACATCCAAACTTTTTCTGCAAAATCAAGTACTACTAATAAGCAAAAGAAGATGATGTGGTTTTGACTATTAAGGATAATGCTCAACAACCTAGCTTGAAGTTCATCTGGATCAACCTTCTTTTATTGGTAGTAGTTTATGTATGTTCATCTGGGCCATGCATTGCAGTACTTTCTGAAGACAGGGACCTGTAAATATGGATCAACATGTAAATATCATCATCCAAGGGATAGGCGTGGTGCTGGACCAGTCTCATTCAACGTTGTAGGTCTCCCCATGCGTCAGGTCCTTAGCTTTGTCGTTTTAGTGCTGTTTACTGATTCATTTGCGATAAATGCAAAGAATGATGCCACCAACCTTCCATTCTCTCTCTTTTTGTAAAGGACATATTGTTCTGATATTTTTTCAGGAAGAAAAACAATGTTCCTATTACATGCAAACTGGATTGTGCAAGTTTGGAGTTGCTTGCAAGTTCCATCACCCGCAGCCTGCATCACTTGGAACTGTTTTACCAGTAACTGGGCATGCTGATGTTGGATCTATGGGCTCAACAGTTATGCCTTCATCAGGTCTACCTTATACCGGTGGACTTCCTGCATGGTCATTACCAAGAGTGCCATATATATCTGGCCCGCGTTTTCCAGGTCCGGAAACTTACATGCCCGCTTTTCTTCCTCAAGGCATTGTACCTGCCCAGGGCTGGAACACGTACATGGTCGGTACATAATCTCCTAAATTGAGCAAATTGTTGCTTTAAATTATAAGAACTTTGCATTTGGTTTGGTTTGTTTTCTATTTGGCTGTTTCATCATTATTTCCAACCTCTCTATACAGTTTCTATAGGAACAATAAGCCATTTTGTAGCTTAATGTAGTCCCTTTGGAACTATGTTACAAGGATACTTTCAGGGCTTGTTTGTTTTCGCAGATGAAATGAGATGAGATGAGTTGAGATTAAAGTTAAAAAGTTGAATAAAATATTGTTAGAATATATTTTTTAATATTATTTTTATTTTGGGATTTGAAAAAGTTGACTTGTTTATTTTATTTTATATTGGAAGTTGAAAAAGTTGTAATGATTAGATAAGATGAGATGAGATGTTTTCTGAAAACAAACGAGGCCTCAAAGCAATTAGCAAGCATAGTTGACACCAGTGTAAAGTTTATTTCACATTTTTTTTTAAGATTCTTGGACAAGTCTTTCACCACAACAATGTGGAAACTGGCTCTATGATTTTTCTGTCGCGGCGGCCAACCTGTGACCCTCACTGTACCATATCTGCTAGAGCATTAGTCATTGCCTATCGGTTGGGGTGAGCTGTGTTGCAATGTTAGTTGAAACCAACAGTTTTATTGTTTATGGGATTTAGGTGTAAAGACGAACAAATGCCTTATATAAGTTTTGGTTGCAAAAGTTATTATGAGATAACCAAAAAGTATAAATAAATTTGCTTGGTGATAATTTCTTTGGTGACGTTGTTGTAATGTAATTATGATGGCCAAAAACAAAAAGAGGCATAGCCTAATTATCATCTGCCTATACACATTCGAACACATAAGCCCCTTAAATTGAGCATTTTAATGCTCTTAGATGGCCTCATTTCATTGTTCCTCTTTCGGCAAAAAAGAATAGTTGTTGCACCTAGTTGGATTCTGGAGATGGTTCCGTTAGGTTGTGCTGGAGTTCTCTTCACTTTTATTGCATCTAGTTGGAGGCTGGAGATGGTTTTGTTAGGTCGCGTTGGAATTTTCTTCACTTTTATTTTTTGATCATGCGTTTCTTCCTTTCTTTACTCAGGGAAACATGAACCCTATGTCTCCTAACGGTTCTACCGCTGTTCTTTATTCCAACTTTATATACAACTCCAAGAATCTAGGTGAGTCAGCTTCAAGAGGGCTGTCATCAGGAACTACTGCAAGTCTCCCTGAGAGGCCTGATCAACCAGAGTGCCGGTATTTTATGAACACTGGGACATGCAAATATGGATCTGATTGCAAGTTCCATCACCCAAAAGAAAGAATTGCACAATCAGGGGCAAATCCACCTGGCCTTCCTTTGAGACCGGTATGTTTTTTCATCTATTTAATAAACAGTAACATGCATGTTACTTTGTCTAACAGTCTGCTTTCACAATTGCTTGAAACTTTGGTGTAATTTTGAATATCATGAATGTCTTTTGAAAGAATTTCATGTTTCTGTTCTTTTGCAAATTTGAACTACTTACTAAGTACCATATTTTGTTCGTAACTTGTTTGCTGTTGATTAAAGTTTCGAGGAATATATTGATTATTTAATAATTCAGCGAATTACTGTTGCTATTAGAGCACTTATAGTGAGCTAGCTATAGATAAAATTTAGCCAAAGTTTGGCTAGCTAGCTCAAAACACACCCCATAATAAACTAAGTAAATATACAGTAAATTTACCCATTGTTATTTCGGCTGGCCAAATCTAGCCAATGAAACTGGCTAGCTATTCACTTTTCTATCATTATTTTATTTTTGGGTTCTACCATCAACGTATGCATCAACGTCTGCATCAGATTTTTCATTTCGCATTTCGCATGATTTCATCTCTTCCAAAGCTTAACAAGAAAATAGAAAAGACAACCAATTCGATTTCTTCTCCAATACAAAACTTCAAATACTTGGTAAATCAGCATCTACAAACTTTTTCCCCAACTTGTTCTCCAATATTTGCATATAAATTTTTTTTTTTTCTCACTTGGTAGCTCTGTTTTTCGATAGAGTTTCCTACTTCGTTTTATTTTTTTCTCACTTATTCATCTTAACCGTCAGTTAAACAGAAGGTGCCATTTTTAAGAGCCTGTGAATTATGATAATTTTGATAGGGAATAAATTATCATGAGAATAAAGAGGAAATAAATATTCTAATTAAGAATAGCTAGTTCACTACTAATGTCTTGGTTTCTTGTTCCTATGTTTGCGCTATCAGTGGACTGACTTCTGGCTCTGCTATGTGCACAGGGGCAAGCTGTATGTTCGTACTACAGTATGTATGGGCTCTGCAAGTACGGCCCAACTTGCAAATTTGATCACCCAGTTGTGGCGGTTCCTCATAATTATAGCTTGGGCCTCCCTAATCTAGCTATGCTTGATTCACCTCGGTTCGGTAATCCGAGAAGTATGTCAACAGCCCGCTCATCTGAGACTTCCCCTTCGAAATCATCAAAATTTCCTGATTGGGTCCAGAAACATGATGCTGCAAGCAACAAAAATGAGAAATCAGACACAAAGACTTCAGAGGATTCACCTGAAGAGGCCGGTTCTTCACCACACTCCATTCAAAGCTCAGCAGCAGAACCTTTACATGATCAATCTGGTTGAAGTCACTTCACTTTAGTTCTCTTGTCATAGCACTTTTTGATGCACGATATCAAGGAGATATCAGTTACCGGGACCTCCTGCACCCCTTTTTTCACCTGCGGTTCTGTGGAGCTTGGGGGGGCGTGGAAGGCATTTTTTGTGGTGAATAAGAATGCAGGTGATAGTTTGTAAGAATTCCCAAAATTATTTCTTTTTTTTTTTTTTTTTTTTTGCTGGATGATATTCATTCGAGTTGATGAGGGCATATGCAGAATGCTTGGTGTTTGATTGTTGAGTGAAGTTTAGAATTATCGAGCCCTGCAACCTCTTGCTTTTTGCTTACACGAAAATAGCAGCTGTTGGTGATATGATTCAATGTTATTAGATGTGCCATGAGCTGTCAGACACCTGCACAAATATGAAAAAACCTATTTGCAAAATGCAGATACTTTTGAGGGCACCAAGCATTTTCCTTTAGACGTATCAAAACACATCAGTACACATACATACCACGGCATACTCTAAAAGCGGAGCGTATCAAAATCCTTTGGATCAATTGGCAATATATTGATTTCTCATTTCTCACTAAGAAAATCAATGATCGAATCCCCTCTCTCCATGTATTAAAAAATAAATAAATTACAACACATCAACGCTTGCTGCCTTATGGTTATGCTCGGACGTACGCGGGGATGAATCCCATGCACAGTGCGTTCATCCAGTTTATGGATTGATCTTTGAGGCCTAAAATTAGGTCTCATTTAGATAGTGTGATGAAATGAGATGATTTTATATCAAAATTAAAAGTTAAATAAAATATTGTTAGAATATTATTTTTTAATATTATTATTATTTTATAATTTGAAAAAGTTGAATTGTTTATTATATTTTATATCAAAAATTGAAAAAGATGTAATAATTAGATGAGATGATTCTGTATCTAAACGAGAGAGGCCTTATTGCACATTGATCTTTAAAGAAAAGGCCACCCTTGAGTCTTAGCATAGTTTTGTTTCTTTTTTATAATTTGGAGAGAGAGAGAAATTAATACAGAGATCCATATTATATTTGCACACTTTAAATAAAATTTTAGGCCCTAATAAAATATAATAAATGAATCTATCAAATTATGCATCTCTTTGGGGTTTTAAAATTGAGAAATGATATTTACAGTCGTAGAGTATGCAAGGATCACGCACTATTTTTAAAAAAAATGCAAAAATAAAAGACTCATATAAAAAATTAATTTTTTAATAGTAGATCCCGCTCTTTTTTAAAAAGAATGCGGCGCCTATACAATATATGACTGTATCTAGTATTACTCTTTAAAATCGAGGAGCTTACTAGTCATCCTTTCACTATTATTGTCTGTTATGGCATTACATAATTAGGAAAATATATATCATCCTTTATTTTTATATATCTATGTATGTATATATATATTAATAATTCTATGTCATATACGAGGATGATAATTAGTGTGATAAATAGTGCAAATCCCCCTCAAATCAACACCTAACTTCCATAAGCTTCATAAACTATCAATTTCTTGTGATTACCCATACCATAAATGAATTACAATGTACACAATTTTCTTCTTTGAAAATTCGAGATTATCCCTAAAGTTTCTCAAAAAGTACAAAATGTGCTATCAAGTTTTTTTTTGAGAAAAGATTATAAATAACAAAAACTACTTAAAAACTTAAAATAAAATAATTATAAAATAAATTTTATTTTTACTTTTTTTCTCAGGAATTTTTTCATTTTATTATTTATAGTTTTTCTAATTATTTAATTTTTAAATTTCATGTTTTCTTTGAAATAAACCATTCATTTTCCTTGATTTTATTTATTATTTAAATTTATTTTCGATTTCCATCTTTCAAGGTTTTTTCTTTCTTCTTTAGACATTTTTAAAATTTGCGATTTCTCTAGCAAGGTTATCTATACTAAATTTTTTATGTGGGAGATAGATTACAATTATTTAATAATCGAAATATAAAATAAGGGCATGCTAGGGGAGTGAGATGATATGAAAATTTTGTGAATAAAATAAAATAGTTTATGAATCGTAGTGAGATAGTTTTTTTTTTTTTTTTTTTTTGAATCATCAATAAGTACTTCTCATTCATTCATAATCAAAATGTGCAAAACTGCATCTGTTTACAATCTGTCACCAGCATGATGTTGCTCTAAATTATTACATAACATTTCTCTATTAATTAAACCAGCTATCTCAATAGGTTCCTCTTCAATCCAGCACCATTCACCTTTCATTCCCAATCTTGTCTATGAACCAGTCTGCTTCTCATGTCATCAAAGAACTACCCCATCAATACACATATATTTCCCTTCCCTTTTATTATCACTCTTTCAGCATCTCCTTCAAAAACCACATTTCTACCATCTAGTTTCACAACTAGATCCATAGCTCTCCATAAGGCAACAACTTCAGCCAAATCTGAACTCCCACTAAACATCTTTGAGGCACATAATGAGAACAAAAGCTCTCCCTTATAATTTCTTGTTATTATGCCCAACCCAACTCTGTTATTTGTTTTATCAATAGCAGCATTGAAATTTACCTTTGGTACACCCTCATCTGGTGGCTTCCACTTTGTATCTTTTCTTCTTTTGATATTTACCCTCTTATTCTGGTTCCCCTCAAGTCTAAATTCTTGAAAACTCTTAAGACTTGATATAGCAGCAATTATCACTTTACTTGGACTATCAAACTTGCCTTCAAATACCATATTATTTATTTTGAACCATAATCCTTTAATGTTTTATAGGTCTTTGAAAAATGAGAGAAAAAAAATTGAAAAAAAAAATATTACAAAGTTAAAATATCGTTAGAATATAATTTTTTAATATAATTTTTATTTTATAATTTAAAAAAATTGAATTATTTTTTATTTTTTATTTGAAAGTTCGAGAAGTTGATTAATTTAAAAATGTTTTAATGATTAGTTTGTAAGTATATGTATTCGAGTAATATTTTAGAAGGAAATGAGATGAGATGATAATAGAATTTGGGGATAGAAATTTTTTACAAACAAGCCTTAATTTGCGAAGAATTTGTGTTTTTTATTTCGTCTCTGGAATATGGGTTCTGATCAATGTTTTTAATTTCGTACCGTACCGGCCGGTACGGCCGAAATTTTTCGTTTCGGCCGTCCGGCCGGTACAGGTACTAGATATATACCGTACCGGCCAAAATACCGGCCGTACCGGCCTAAATTTCGGCCTGTACCGGCCGATATTTCGGCCTGTGTGTTTTTTTTTTTTTTCGTTTTTTCAAACTACAAGTTTATTTTTTGACCCCCAATTTAGATTAGACTATTTATAATTTATATGTATGTATGTATTTATATATAATTTATTCATATATAAACTATTATTTTAGAATATAATTGTTATATATATTTATATATATAATTTATTCATATATCGACTATCCCGAAACGGTACTGGTACCGAAATATTTCGTTCCAGTGTCTTGACCAGTACGCCATCCGGTACGGTATTCAAAACATTGATTCTGATACAGTAGGGTCGGTCCCACCCGATGTCGTGCACACTTTAATCATTCCGCCACTGCTATCAAAATTCGTGGACCCCGCTTTCTCTGCCTATCTTTAATCTCCACCATCCGATGTTCCCCGATTTTAACAGACCAATCCAGCTTTACCACCCGGCTCAAGCTACCCAACCACACCTCTTTTTTTGGCCAAATTATGCTAACGTGCGCTTCTGGGAAAACTCCACAAGAATACGAAAAGAGAAATGATTTTGCATTTGCATATTGACACACCAATACCAATACATAATCTAATAAATATAGTTACTTTAATGGTCTAATTATGTAAATATACGTTTGCATTTACATAATTATGTAAATAATTATGTAATTATGTAAATATACGTTTGCATTCACAATATTCTACTAATTATAAGTAGGTATAGATAACATATTTAATAAAATATTTATATAGTATAATTTGATGTTGAAGAAAAATATTTAGATTTAAACTTTATAAATTAAATTTTATTATTTAAATAATATGGACAGTGTGCTCTACACGCTGATTAAATAATAGAATAACTGTTACAATAGTTAGTTCAAATGCTAACACATTCCTATAAATAGGATAAATGCAATTTCGATGATTATAAAGTATCTACTATTATAAAACAATATGATAAAATCATAAACGTCCAAAACAATGGGATGATCACAATGGACCGGACCAACCTTCGGATTAGATCTTCCTAACTATTTTTTTTATAAAGTCATTGCATGGCAGCTTGATGGAGAGGTATGAATAGATTCTACAACGAATTACGTCATTTTATGAATTTATTTTTATAATATAATTTAGTAAATCAAATATTTTTCTTTTTAAAATTAAAATACATAACGCTTTTTTAATGAAAGCTTTTGAAAAGTAAAAGAACAATTTTTTAAATATTTAATGAAAATTTAAACTAAACGTTAAAATATTTTTCAAACTATTAAACTAATGCTGCACACTGCCACCATCTGCTAATAATCTGATTAAATACGTATGTTTAAAAATTTTTAAAAAAAATGATTGCAAAAACGAAATAATTTAAGAAAAAAATAAGGATGAGCTAATGCAATTGTTCTTAAGCCTCATTTGGTTACACATATGAGATGAGATATATGTAAATAATAGTGAGATAGTTTGTCAATAATAATAAAATAATTTGAGTTAATATATTTTATAAAATTTTGAGAAATGAGAGAGAGAAATTGAATAAAAATATTATATAGTTAAAATATTGTTAAAATATAATTTTTTAATGTAATTTTTTTTTTGGAATTTGAAGATGTTGAAATATTTTTTGTATTTTATTTGAAATGTGAGAAAAATTGTAATGATTAGGTAATGATTATATAAAAAAGTTAAAATTTTTTAAATTAAAAAATGTTTATGTTTGAATGATATTTAGATGTTGAGATGAAATAAGATAAAATAGATGTAAAACAAAATCAAACGGGCCTTTCTTGTTTCAACATAGGCTAAGTTTAGATAGTAAAGTGATATCAGATAATATATAAATAATAGTAAAAAATGATAAAATATTAAATAATTGTAAAATTTAATTATAAAATATAAAATAGTAATGTAGTAATCTTACTGCCCAAACATAACCTTAAAATCCTATAAAAAAACACAGCCTTAAAATAAAGTAGGCAACTTAGAATTATGTACAAGAGTGACACTAGGTTGTCTGATGCCAACAATAACCGTTGGGCGTGCTGTCTAGCCAAAATTGATATTTTTTATATTTTATATTTTATATTTTTAATTTTTTTAATATTTAAAAAAATTAAAAAAAAATATTAACATATTAATAATCAATTTCTTAATTAATAAATTAAAAAAATAAAAACATAAATAATCAAAATAAGAGAGTAAAATAAAAGGGCATACTGTCATTATTTTTATGTGGAAAGGTGTGAGGCACACATTGGGCCGTAGACGACGAGAGCATCATACAGCTGTCGGTTGGCGTGATGTGTTGGCACCCACCGGATCCCCAAAATACGAGTCCTGGTCAGAGAAGGCCGCTTGTCTTTTTCTCTAGTTCAAAATAAATATATTTAAAATAATGATATATGTGCAGTTTTTTTTATAATTAATAAATAAATATATAATAATATTATTTTTATAAATTATTTTATAAAATATATTTTATTTAAAACATAATTATAAAAAATATTATAAAAATAATTATATACCTATCAATTTCTATATATTTTATTTGCATAGAGAAAAGCGTCTTTGCTTTAGTTTTGGTCCAACGCGGTCGGGTGCATTAGTTATACCGGGCAACCCGATGCTCCCGGTTGGTCAAACTATGGGTCTCGATCAGTGTGATTCTTGTGGGTATTAGCTACTGATGTGTCTTATCGTGGGTTTTAGGAATGTCAAATTACACGTATCATGTCAAAATATATATATATTATATTATATAAATAAATTTAAACACGATTCGTTAAATTTATCATATCAAAATCTCAAACTGTAACATGATTTATTAACATAACGGATCGTATCATATTAATATATTTTGATCAGTTAATAAATACTATAAAATAAGTTAACAAAACACGACTCGACTCGTTTCAATCCATTTCTGTAAATAGATTGAATAAATCCGAAATTAATCTATTTGACCTTATTAAGTTTAGCATAATTTTATATAAATGTTAAAATCATAATATCTATAAAAAAAAATATAAAACTAACTACAAGTTCAAAATTACAATCCAAATAAAAAAAATATCGAAATTAAAATACCAACAATTTTACTTTTAGGTATACGGGTATAATTGTAACTTTAACTTTCTTAACGGGTCATAACGGATCAAAACATGTTGATCCGTTAAAAAATCGTTTCTTAACAGGTCAATCCATTTTGATCCAAACTCATTAAGACTAAATCCAAATCCGTTATTATCATATCGTGTTTGTGTTGAATTAATGGTTCGTATCACATATTGTCATCCATAGTAGGTCTTAATCAATCTCAACGTGGAACTATTAGGTTTAGGAGGAATGAAGATCACCATTTTAACATGACAATATCCAATGTTCTTTATTGTCTCGTTTATTTTCACAATATATCTCATCCCATTTCATTTAAGTATTCCAAAATTTTTAAACTCTCACACAAAATAAAATAAATAATTCAACTTTTTCAAACATTAAAACAATAATAATATTAAAAAAATATTATAACAATATTTTAGTCAATTTTTAATTTTTATCTCAACTCATCTCATCTACAAACGAGACCCGTTTGATTATATAGATGAGATAAAAATTTATGAATAATAGTAAAATATTTTATGAATACTAATGAAATAATTTGAATTAAAATATTTTCTGAGATTTTTCATGAGAGAGAACAAATTGAATAAAAATATTATAAAATTAAAATATTAATTTTATTTTGGAATCTAAAAAAATTGATTTTTTTTATTTAAAAATTTGAAAAAATTGTAATAATTAGGTAATGAATTGATGAAAAAATTAAAAATTATAAAATGTTTGTATTTAAATGGTGTTTAAATGTTGAGATATTATGTTATGAGATGGATTGAGACCATCTATCAAACCAAACGGGTCTTATATAAAAAAAATTTATCTCATCAATTACTATTCATCACCTCACACTCTACAACTTATGAAAAAATTAGATGTGTGAGGTGTAGAAATAAATAGTGGCTGATACATATATAATTAATGATCCTCTCCCATTTCTTTTTTGTTGTAATGGATTTTTTCTGGTCTTTTATTGTAATGGAAAAAAAAAATTAATATGGTATAGAAATTAAAAAACTTATGACTAGTTTATAAAGGGAAATGGTAATTTATTTTTTATTTTTTGTAAAAATAGAAAATAGAAAATAAAATAAATATTAACAACTATAATATATAAAAATTATTAAACTGGAAAACCAAAACTCAGCGAAAAAATAGTGGCGGCAACATAGGGTGACCGCACGACAGCGTTTTTCTTCTAAATTACTTTTTATTTTATAATAATTAGTTATTATTTTAAAATTTAAAGAAATTTTAGAGAATTCGGCAGTTCGTAGTATCATCTAAAGTCCAGATGAGGTGCTATTATTCATTAATTTTTAAATTCTTCTTTAAATTTTTTTTAAGAATTTTTTTTCTTTTGAAAAGGTTTATGATTTTTAGAAATAAAAAATTTATGTGTAATTATTTTTACGTATTTTATTAATGTGATTGGCTGTATCATTTTTTTTAATATAAAATAATTATTTTTTACCAATTATATCAATTAAGTGCATAAAAAATACATATAAGTAACTGTATATAACAGAAATTTTTTAAAAGTCCAGATAATTTTTTTTCTAACCTTTACACATATGGTGCACATGTGGACTGTTAAGTGGCATGTGTGTAACCCTCGTTAGTGTTGATATAACATTTATAACAGTATTTTGGTGAGTTAGATCAATTTGACTATTTTTACAATCACATTGAGCAAAAGATTCAGTTGCTAATAGTAATTTCAAGGATCAAGTTGGTGTTTAAACTTTAAACTACTTACAAGCTTGGTATATCAATATGTAATTCTTTTTTCTTTTTTTTTAGTTTTTTTTAGAAAAGATGATGAGACTCCAATTTTATTAATTACCCTTATTTATGATGGAAAAATATCTTGTAGAGATAATTAAACTTGGGGTTACAAAGAAAAATAATAATGGCCCAAAACCAAATTCCTAAAAAAATATGAAGACTTTTTATATAAGTTTACAAAAAGATTTTTAAAAAAAAAACTAGAAAACTTAGTACCTAATAGTAGGAAGACCCAGACAATCCGGAAAGAACAGAGTAATCATATGCTTAGGGTGTTGAAAGAGAGATGAAAAGTTTACCGTATGTCCCATAACACCATAATTTGTTAGACTGTCTACTAGCTCATTACTTTCTTCGTAAACCTGATTAATACTAAAAAAAATCATTTTCGAAATAAAAAAATACATCCCAAATATCTAAGTAAATTCAGAGAGAAGAAACTTTATTAAGTCAATTAACCATAATGAGGGAGTGAGTCTTAATAACCAAATCAACGATGCTTAGTTCATAAGACAAAGTTAAATCAAATCAATATATCATTTGTTGTTGGACTTGTTACAGTGATAGAGAAACTAGAATATCAATACTATTTGCATAATCCATTTCAGTAGCATGTTGACAGTGTAAAAACTCGGGATTACAAATAATTAGTTAGTATTTAACAAATGTTTTTCCTAGAAAGTGATAGGGTCAACTAAAACCTGATCCTATAAAAAAATTGGTCCACCCCTGTGCAGCATGAGCATCTATTAAAACAAAAAAAAAAAAAAAGGATCAATTTATAATATATACAGAAACAAAATTTTATTATGAGTGCTGCTACACTCACCGCTCATAGTTACCATTGGAAGCTACCGTTAATTATAGAGATTTATTTTATCTTTTTGTATATGTATTTTTTAACACTTTTAAATATTTTTTTTAAAAAATAAAAGAAATTATAATATTATTAAAAAATAATTTCTTAATCACTAAGTAAAAAAAACTAAAAAACAAAGCGGTAGAGTTGAGTTGTAAAATAGAGATGAGAGAATAGTATTATCCTTTTATTATTATAAGTAGCTTGTTTATTCCTGTCTGCATTTTATCAGTATTTATTCGATGGTATTTGAATCTAATTGCGGATGAGATTATATATCTATAATTTTCCATGCGTGAATAAGGAATTTTAAGCTTAGCCCCTACCTAATCGTACTCTTCTGCTTTCTTTTTTACTTCTCTTATTATTATTATTATTATTATTATTATTATTATTATTATTATTAGGACTAATTATATTTTATCCGTTCAAAGTTTTACTTAATTCATAATATACATCCGAAACCAATAATTACATCAAAGTAAACCCTCAAACTTTCAAAATTTTCTAATCTTACTCCTCTATCTACCAAGAACGTTAAATCTAATAAAAATTCACTGCACGTATTACTCATGTACATAATATTCAATGTAAAGATATAATTTTTATCTAATTTATTATTATTAATCATATAAAATATAAAATAATATATGTTATCAATTAATAATAAATCATAAATCATTAAATAATTTTTTTATTAACTTATATATTGTTAATGAATATCAAACAATTTCATTGTGTACATAAATTATCTATACTTGCTTACAACTTAAGTATAAAATAATTTTATATATAGTTAATGATTAGTGATTTATTATTAATAGATAGTATATATTAATTTATATTTTATATGGTCAATGATAATTAATTAGATAAAAATTATATATTTACAATGAATTTCTGTTAAATTTGATGTTGCTAGTAAACAGAATGAGGAATTGAAAAGTTTTGAAAGTTTGAAGGTCTACTTTGATATAACTATTAGTTTTAGAAGTATATTATAAATTAAGTAAAAGTTTGAGAGAGTAAAATATAATTAAATTCTATTATTATTAAAATAACCATTTATATTATTTAGATCTTATTATTAGATTAATAATAAATAAATAAAATTAGCGTTGAGGTCCTGGTCCAAATCCTACAGTTCTAGGGCAACAAAGCTGTCTGCTTTCTTGGGCAAGGTGCCCTTTCTTTCCGAAGGAGTCAAAGATCCACATTAAAAAATTTTAGAGAAGTGAAAAATAATAAAAAAGTATCCTTTTATTTGAATTTAAGGATCTCAATTTAAACAGATATAAACTATTTGGATAAATACATGGACGTTGCTACGTTCACATATGGTTTTATCGAAATTCTCTACAGATAAGTTAATTTTTTATTTTTAACTTTTTCTTTTACAATTTTTTAAAACTATTTAAATATTTATTAAAAATAAAAAAAATCACATATTCATTTAAAAACACTTATTTAATCATTAAATAAAAAAATTAAAAAAAAAATCGTTGGAGGATTTCGGTATGTGAAACTAGTGTTTTCCTAAATATATATATATATATATATATTCCTTATACTTAAAAGAGCCTATCGTCCAATGAACAGTGACATCAACAGTAATGAACAGTAATCGTGAACAGTAACAAACATGGCAAAATCACAAAATCGCAAATCTCCGCGTCCCTCTCTAAGAGAAACCACGGCAAAATCATCATAAAATCATAACAAAAATTCTCCAAATTAACAAAATCACCACAAAATCACTATAAAATCACAACAAAAATACCATAAAATAAAAAAAATCACCACAAATTACGGTGGTGGAGGTGGCCTAAGGGGAAGTGGGCGTCCGTGAGGGAAGGTGAACATGCATGGTGGCTCGGCTGGGCGTGAGGACGGCTACGAGAGGTGGTCGGTGGCGAAAGGAGGTCCCGGTGGTAGTGCAGTGGCCAGAGGAGGTGGAGCTCCGCCATGGGTGTGGAGAACCTGTGCAAGAGAGAGGTGGATTTCGTGGGAGCAAGCGGCACGGAGATGAAGGCCGAGCTCCCTGGAGGGGGATGGCCGGTGGGAGAGGAGGCTACCGTGGAGGTGGTGGCGCCGGAGGATGGCGCACGGCGGCGCAGCAACATCAAACCCATTTGGGTTGTGCACAGCCGAGAGAGAGGAGGAGAGAGCGTGAGAGAGGGAGACCGGTGTGGGGGGACTTGCCGGAGTGAGGTGGTGCCGGTGGATGAGGTGGTGCCGGTGGAAGAGGCGGTGAGGCTCACCGACGCACGGCGGCGTCGGGCTGGGCAGAGGAAGATTCGGCTGGGAGGAGGGGCAGCATACCGCGTACGCGTGAGCTGAGGGAGGAGAGAGAGAGGGGAGGGAAAAGTGAGGGAGAATGAAAAAGTTATAGGTGTTTATCCAGTTATTTCATCTTGGGGTCTTCAAAATAATTTAACAATAAAAGATTAAAATACTGATTTAAATATAAATAAATATTAATTTAATTGAAAATATTGAAATAAATTAAATAAACGATGAAATTTTATTAAATATTTTTAAGAAATTAATCTCAATCCTTCATGGTGGGGTCGAGTTTCGTCGTGGTGGGGTCGACTTCTGTCGTGGGGGCGAGTTCTGTCGTGGGGTTGAGATGGGTTGGGAATGGAATGGAAGGGAAAACGAAGAAGTGAGGGGGCTGTATCGGGTGTAGACAAATTCAAAATAAGCTTCATAAGTTACATGCGTGGCACATCAGTATTGGATGGCTGTTTATTGAAGAATAACAGCCCGACCGGCCACCCGGTATTCTCTTTATAAGAACTTAAAGAGTGAGGGCAGGTCTGGGACAGGGAGGTTGGGGGGAGTGGTTTAAGCCTGAGAGAGGACAGAGATAGCAGTCAGGGGTTGAGGTCGGTGGTGCCAGCAGTCAGTGTGATGGTCTCGAGAATGGCTAACGTTCTTGTCCATTGCTTTTATAATTAAATTAAAAACTTATATTAACTTTGCAATAATTTTATTTAATTTTTTTCTCATATTTCAAAATTTAATAAAATATTTAAATTCAAATTATTTTATTATTATTAACAAACTATTTTACTATTATTTATAAATATTCTAAAATATTCAAACTATATTTAGATATTGAGATGATTTTAAATAATTTGAATTGATATGTAAATATTAATATTTTGTTAATTATGTTAATATATTTGAAAGTAAATAAATAAATTAAAATATATAAATTTAGTTGAGATGAGTTTGACCTTGAAGTTAAAAAATCGTGTGTCCCAACATAGCTCTTGTATTAAAATGAGTGACAGTTTAGACATTACTTCTGTACTTTGGGTCTTGTTACTTTACTACAACCAATATATCTTCTAAATATATATATATATATATATATATATATATATATATCTTCTCAATTTTGGGTTAGCATGATTCGATTTAAAAATATTTTTGAAAATCGTTTTCAGCTTTCTATATATTTAGATGTGTGGAGAAGTAAACGGAAAATGATTTTAGATAGACCATATGGTCTAATATTTTATTTAACACTACCTAATATATAACAAAGTTTATTATAGAAGTAAAATTTGACGCATTAATATTACAATTTTAATTGTCACATACAAATTTAACGTTCACGTAAAAGATTATATGCACTTAACAACAAAAAACGTTTTTGAAAAAATATTTTCGCATTACAGCCAAACACAGAAACGTTAGTTTTCTTGATTTTCCGTCATACAAAATGTTTAACATAGAAACAAATTGACTATTAAAAAGTTGAAATGAGATAAAGAATTTGTGAATAATAGTAAAATAGTCTGTAAATAGAAATTAAATAATTTAAGTTAAAATATTTTATGAGGTTTTGAAAAAATAAGATAGAAAAAATTGAATAAAAATATTATAAAATTAAAATATTGTTAGAATATAATTTTTTAATATAATTTTTGTTTTAATATTTGAAAATGTTGAATTGTTTTTTTTTTATGTTTTGTTTAAAAATTTGTAAAAATTATAATAATTATATAAAAAGTTAAGATTAAAGTTTAGATAGTGAGTTGAGATGAAATAAGATGAGATGAAAGTTGAAAATTGAATAAAATATTATTTTTATTTTGAAATTTAAAAATTTTAAATTGTTTATTATATTTTGTATTAGAGTTTGAGAAAATTGTAATGATTAGATGAGATGAGATATATTGAGATGCTCTCTCAATTCAAACAAGACCTAAAAATTAGAAAGTATTTGTGTTGAAAGGTATTTAAATGTTGAAATAATATAAATTGAAATAAGACCATAGCAACATTCTAACAAACTTAAAAAGGGTCGGTCAATCTTCGAAACCCTCCTCTCCGTCCTCCTTTGGACCTTTACCTAAGTGCCTTTTCCATATTAATTACTTGGCATATGCATTTTTTTTTTCTTTTTTCTGGTTTCTTATTCTCCTTACTGCATCGATCTCTGTCGAAACTCAAAGATAATAGAGCGGGGAGATCCAGCCTCATCCTTACCCTCCCTCTTCACATATTTTTCTTTTCTACTTTTTTCTTATTGTTTCTTACAAAATTAAGCTTTTTAGCCACTTCCCACTACTACATATCTTAGCTTTGCGCTAACTACATACGCCTTAGTAGGGGTAAGCACCAACAAAGTCAGAGTTGGAATCCCCTAAGTCCGACTTCAACTTTTGTCGGAGTTCAAATCCAAACTCTAACTCCGATTCCGACTTATGAAGGTTCCGATTCGACTCTAACTCTAACAAGTGGGAGTCGGAGTCAGATTTAGGTTTTTATTGGGCTTTTTTGTTTAGTTTCATATTTAGTCCATTTTTTGAAAAATATTTTTTTTGGGACTTTCAAATTTTAATTTAAAAAAAATTAAAACTAAAAACTAAATCATTCACTGGTGATTTATGTCAATTTTATTAAAAATATAATCAAAATTGAAAAACTAAATCATTCACTACTGATTTAATATAAGTTAAAAAAACATAACAAAAACTAAATTATTCATTGTTGATTTACTACAACTTGCAAGCCAAAGCTAATATATATAAATATATATATATAAACTAAATCATTCACAACTAATTTACTACAAGCCAAAACTAAAATATAAGTTACATAAACAAAACTGTTAAAACAAAGCCAACCACCAAATATTGTTATTTGTTCCCAACCACTAAATCATTAACTTATTATACTACACTTAATAGTTATTTCTATCGTAGTGTCTAATTTATTTATATACTAGAATTATATTATAATGTCTAATTATATGTTATTATACTATAGTATTACATGTCATTATATTATACTAGTGTCTAACTTATTTCAAACTTAATTGTATACTAGAATTTCTAGTGTCTAAATATATGTTATTATACTCTAATAAATTAGTATTATGTGTTATTAACTTATTATATTATAATTATTTTAATACTAGCATCTAACTTATTTTTATACTTGATTATGCGTGGTAGTAATACTATAATGTTTATATATACTAAACTATTATTAGTCTATTTATATTATAATATAAGTATATTATGTAATAATTAGCTCATACTAGTATATTATTGAATTTAACTATATAAGTATATTAAACTATATAAGTTTTAGTTATATAACTATGTAAGATACTAGTATATATGATCCATATATAGGTAAATATATATTTTTATAACATATATAATATCAGAGTCGGAGTAGGATCAGATCGGAGTCGGTCTAGTGACATCTCCGACTCTGACTCCATTTTGTCGGAGTTGGAGCAAAGTGAGAGCGGAATTTGAGCAAAGTCGGAATTTTCAAATTTTTACTCAGCTCTACATGTGAGGGACATATACCATCTTAGTTGGCGGTCCATTTTGAGCAAAATTATCCCATTTCCATCTCCTATACTTTTGTGAATTCTTAGTAATAACCAGTAGTAAGAAAACACAACTAACATAATAACTTCAATACCACCTCATGTAATTCCTACTCTTTGCCATAATTTTTCCTCACATATAGAGTCATTATCATATGACTTCGTTTGGATGCTAAGAGTATCTAGATGATTTGAGTTTATATTTGAATAGTAGTGAGTTAAGATGCTTGATTGAGTTTTGTGGATCTCATTAAGATGTATTTCACAGTATTTGAATGTGTTTGGATGTATGATTGGTTCCATAAATGATTGGATGTATTTCACAGTAGATTGAGATGTGTTTAATTTTTTTATGGAAATTTGAAAAAGTAATAGATTTCATAAATGATTGGTTTGTTGTTGTAGTAATGAAAAAATAATAATAATAATTCCATCAATGAACAACGCTGAGTCAATATGAAAATTGAGGTTATGTCGGATTAAATGATTTGAGGTCACCTTAGCAACCAAACTTAGAGAGGACCAAAGGCTCTTTGGCTCATATTAAAAAGTCACCTAGAAGATAAATTATACAATTCATTATACCTTTTCTCAATGTTTATCTCTAGATATGGTTCAATCTTCTTGTATTACTTCTTTCTCATTTATATAATATTTGCATATTACAAAAAAAACAAAATAAAAAATTATATTGGTATTTTTGTTTTCAAACAACACACTTAAATAAATAAATAATTATACAAATACAACCTTTTTCTTTTTTATAACTTTGCGTTAAATTGAGGACTTTTTATAAATCCTATAATTATTTTCAATTTATTTTATAAAAATAACATTAATTTTAAAGCACAGCTGTAAAAAGAGTTATTAAAAAGTATCGCATCTTTATCATTCTTTCAAATAAATATTCTATTTTTTCATTAAAATGAAGATTATTCGTATACCCGTACCTAAAGCTACCATTTTATTCAATTACTTTAAAAAAATAAAAATGAAAATGAAAATGAAAACGTTATTGCTGCTCTGTTTGCAGTTAACTTAGAGCATTGACATTGGATTAGCCAAATGCCTTTTCATCTTTAAATTTAACAAACATCATCCATATTTGCTCCACATTGAATTAGCTAAATTGTTTTCATCCAAACTATAAGTTACAGTAAATCCATTATTCTTTTCAAATATGAAAAGAACTATAGCACGTCTAAAAGTATTTTTTAAGATTATTATATTATAGATATGATATTTTTATTCATATGAGATTTTACTATCTATATATATATGAGATTATTATATTATAGATTGTTAGATTGTAAAAATAAAAATGAATATGATTTGTTAGAGGTTATTAAAGATTATGAAAATAAAATAAAAATTAATAATAAAATATAAATAATAAAAAATAATAATATTTTATTATTATAGAGAGTGTGATGACTAATCTAATGTAGACTTCAAGTTTTGAATGATTAGCTAAAGTTGAAAAAGTTACATATTAGTCAAAATTTGAAGAATAGGATAGCCAATCCAATGCTAATGCTCTTACAAAGTATTTAGCCATTCTTCCCACGTGATTTTTTTTTTTGGTATATGTATCCCTGTTAGAATAAAATATTTAAAATGAGTAATGTTAGATATAAATTTTAAATAGACAAGTTTCATATAAGTCTTTTGTAAAACAATGAGTTCCACTAATAAAAAATAGTTTTTTTACACTTTTAAGATGAGGTCTACTTTTTTACAATGACTTGTATGGAATTTGTCTATTTAAGACTTGTACAAATCATTTCTCTTTCATAGTTTGATATAATTATTTTTTTAATTACAATCTTTTTTTTATGCTAAATAAATATTAATCGGCCTAAGTGACACAATGAGATATTTAGGTTTGATAAGTTCGGACAAAATCTGCAAGCTCAATCCATTTGATTTAATAGATAGGATTAATATTGACCCTTTTATATGCTGAATATTCAAATTCAATACATGGCATTCAATTGTCACTTGTCATAAGTTACGAATTTAACACAAAATTAAAAAATTAGAATTGAGAAATTCAATTTGTTTCATTCAATTCATTAAATAAATGGAATTCAGATAAATTTACATTGAAACCGAAACAAACATTGATAGAGTGCAACTTCTATTACCAGTCATAACTAATGTTTAGAATACCGTATCGGTGACTGTTTAAGTTGAGGTATTGAAACGAGATACTACGATACCGGTATTGTTTCGAATACCGTTTCGGAAAGTCGATATATGAATAAATTATATATATAAATATATAAAAATTATATTCTAAAATAATAGTCTATATATAAATAAATTATATATAAATTATAAATAGTCTGATCTGAATTGGAGGGTCAAAAAATGACCTTGCAATTTGAAGAAATGAAAAAAAAATAAAAATTTAAAGGCCGAAATATCAGTCGGTAAAGGTCAAAATGGCCAAAATTTTGAACAGTATGAAACTATACCCTTCTTTGTACCAGCTATGCTACAAAAAGGGTATATTTTGACCATACCAACCGGTACGGTACAAAATTCAAAACTTTGGTCCTAACTACTAATCCCTACATATGCTAATTATTCATTAAGATCATATTACTCTAATTAGGGTATACTTTTGATATATATATATAAAATTCTATATATCATACTACCATCTCACTAAGTATGATGTGACATATTTATCACCATTAATGATCATTTATTGCATGCTTCTTTATCATCTAATGGTGATAAATGTGCCATATACCACTTAGTATGATAAAAAAAAGATGAGAGTGTAGTATATAGTATTACTTTTTTCATTTGATTCAGAAAAAATAACTCACCCAACAAAAAAACCCAAAACAAATCACACCTATAATTGAATAGAATCGGACCGAAACCAAAAAATCAAAAATTTCGATTTTCTAAATGATCGGGTATGATACAATTTTTAGAATTCTAAAGCCGACAACTTAACCGCTTTGATTATAAAATATGTTCAAAATCGGATTAAACTGAACCAATCCTATTACATTCCTTAGGGGTGGGCAGCGGGACCTCGCCCCCGCTCCGCACCATGCGGATATCAGCCCTAACATTCCTAACTCTAACAAGTCATTTTATTTACAAATCAGCGTGGATAACACATTAACTACATGGATACCGTGACTAGGGCTGCAAACGGGCCGGTCCGGTCCGGCGATGGACCGAAAATTTTCGGTCCATTATTTTTCCGGACCGGACCGGACCGAACATCCAAAGCGGTCCGGTCCGGTCCAGTCTGTCCGCCCTCTTTTTTTTTTTTTTTTAATAATTAATAAAAAAATTTATTTAAAATACTAAATTAAATTAAGTGACTTATTAATGTGGATTATGTAACAAACTCAATAAAAAAATATTTTATATGGTCAATGATAATAAATTAGATGAAAATTATATTATTAATTTATATAATTACTATATAATTAACTAATTGATATTATATATTTATTAATTCATAGAATATTAACAAGTGTTAATAGTATATTTAAAATTTTATATTGTTAATAGTGATAAGTTAAATGAAGATATATATAAAATATTGTTAATTTATAGAATATTAACAAGTATTAATAATATATTTAAAAATTTATATTGTTAATTGTACAATTATTATATATAAAATATATATAATTTTTTTTTTTAATTTTTCATTCAGTCCGGTCCGAAAAAACTGTAGACCGTGGACCGGACCGAATGATTTCGGTCTTCTAAAATATGGACCGGACCGGACCGGTCTAAGTCTCGGTCCGGTCCGGACCGAAACGGTCGGTCCGTTCGGTCCGACCGGACCGTTAATCACCCCTAACCGTGACAATATTAAAATTAGACTTTTAAATTTTTTATAAATAAAATTATACCATTTTAACTACATGAAAAATGCGTTTATTTACCAATATAATTTTCCTACTCCATTGGTATCCGGACAAAATGAAAAAAGAATAATATAATCGATGACGAGGGGCATGCATACTGCTAAATAAAGCGTAATATCATTATTTATACAATAAATAAAAAGAAGGTGCACTGCACCTTATAGTCCAAAGTAAAAGAAGAAGAAACGAATAGGCATTTCAGTCTTTTCACATAGCCACGATTTCATACCTCCCGTCCCGGCGCCCCCGCATAAAAAAGCGAAAATCAAGCCAGGCAACGAAGCCCCGGAGATCTCTCATTCCGGAGAGAAAAGAGAAGACTCAGAGATAAATCTAGAGGGAAAAAAAAAAATGGCAGAGATGAAGAACAGCCTTTGATTGTTAACTGGAGAAGGTTGGTGGCAGCATATAATTCGGAAGCTCTGTTTCTCTTCGACCCATCCACCCACCCACCATCTCCAATATCCCCCTTTTTCCTTGTATTCCCACGCTCTCTCTTTCGGCTTTTACCCATGCGGCGTGGAAGAACCGCAGATCTAGCAACAGTTCCCGGTAAAACATTCTGTCATGAAACTAATTCTAATACCCATTACAAGACCACCACCATCAAGGATGTTAAATTTAGAGGGGTTCGGAAGCGACCCTGGGGCCGTTTCGCCGCCGAGATCAGAGATCCCTGGAAGAAGACTCGTGTCTGGCTTGGTACGTTTGACTCGGCCGAGGATGCCGCCCGAGCCTACGACGCCGCCGCCTTGTCCCTGCGTGGGCCCAAGGCCAAGATCAATTTCCCCTTAGATGCCCTCCAACTCGCCCAGCTTCCGGTCCGGGAAGAGAGGAGATTTTCGGCCGTTTCGGGTAAGTTTAATAATCCGATTCAGCAACCCCCCGCTAGGCCGACGTCGAGCAGTATGAGCAGCACGGTCGAGTCTTTCAGTGGGCCCAGGGTGGTCGTCCCGAGGGTGAAGGCCGTGCCGCCGCCTCCCGTGCACCCGATCCCACCCGATGATTGCCGCAGCGACTGCGACTCGTCGTCCTCGGTGGTCGACGACAACGACGACGACTGTGTCCTCACTTCATCGTTCCGGAGGGTCCTGCCGTTCGATCTCAACCTCCCGCCTCCGATGGACGGTGAGGATTTCGGCCTAAACGATGACGAGGATATCCAAGCAACCGCTTTGTGTCTCTAACGACGCCATAGTCGGTCGTGGATCTAATGGTCACTTTTTTCTTTCAATTTCTCTTGTTTTTTATCTTATTTCTCCAGAAAAAAAATCGATAATTTGATTTTTATTTTAAATCCCTCTCTGTATTAGGTTATGATGTATGAATAGTTGTATTTGGGTTGCCGTGCGGTCTGGGGGTTTTTTCAACTTTCATGGGCTACGAACATTTTTCTGTATTGTTGAACGTAATTAGATCGTATTACAAAGCAGTCAGATGTGGGATCTAAGGGCCCTCTTGGATAGATCTCATCTCCTTTCACTTCACTTCATCCTTCATCTCATATCCAAACGGATCTTTAGTTTCTATTGACCTGATTTTCATCACCCATCTTGTCTCTCTGTTTTTTGGATTTACTTACTGTACAAAAATTAACTTCCACGGATAATAATCTTCTTTATGCTAGTTTCTTTCTTTTTATTTTGACAAATTATAAAATGGTGATGCCAGATTTTTTAGAGATTATAATTATAAAAAGAGTCTTGTCATACAGAAGTTTTATATTTTGTATATTATTTAAAAAATAAATAATTTTATTTTTTGATCTGTATATTTCATAAAATATGAAATATGAGAATAAAATAATAAAATTATATATTATTAAATGGTTTGCAGTAGTATAAGATTATGTTTAGAATTTTTGTTATAAAAAAAGATTTGTTAGAGATTAATTAGTGATTTTGGTATTATGGTCCAATGAGAAAAATTGTATGGGGTATGAAAAAATGGTGGGGGAAGGTCTTCTTGGTATGATGCGAGAGTTTTAAGAGATTAATTAGGGAATTTGGGATTATGGATCTAATGAGAAAAATATTATGGAAATTGGAAGAAGTGGAAGAATATGGCCGGTTTGGATTAGTATCCATTATTATTTATAAATTTTATTATTATTTATAAATTATTTCAATTTATTTTATCTCTAAATTTAAATAGAAATATTTGAATTAAGATAGTCTTTCGATTTATTTTATTTAATTATTATAATTATTTTAAATTTTTTTTATAAAATATAATAAATAATATATATTTTTTAATTTTTTTTATAAAAATAATATTTTATCTAATTTTCAACTTTAATACGAGACAAATCTCTAATTTTTTGGTTTGGCGAAGGAAAATGAGAAAAGAATGCAAGTTGATAGGGTTTTTGATAAGAAGCATTTAATGCACATGTGATGCAGATTCTTGTACACTAGTGGTTGGGCATAATATCTTCCCCCACCCAGAGAGTCCAAGGCACTGCACCATTGCACCTTTCCCTAGCCTTCCCCAGAGCCCTAATCCATCCATATATGTGCCTGTTTGTGTCAGTTCCCTTCCTTCCCCTCCTTCCTACCTAAAAAGTCCATGTGATATTTGGCACGTCCATGTGTGTTGTCTGTCACCGGCCCTTAGCCAAATGAAAAAGAAGATAAGGAATGTCTTTCATTATTATTATTTTTTTAAGCGTGTCTTTCATTATTGAGTGGCACTACAGCCACCCTAGAGTTACCGTTAGTTATAGGATTATTTTTAAATTTTTTTTTTTGCTATTTTCATTCATATATTTTTTAACAATTTTAAAATGTTTTTTAAAAAATTAAAAAAAATCATAATATTATTAAAAAATACTTACTTAATTATTAAGTAAAAAATAAAATATAACAGCGATATAAATCAGCGATATAAATCAATAGTAAAAGTAGTATTTTCCTAGGATTCCTCTTAAGCATATCCATGTTATGCGTACCTGCATTCGCTTTTTGTTTTTTGTCTTTATTCTTTAATCCGTAAGCATCTATCATAACATGCACTCATTTTGTGATGTGCTTCCATTGTACAACAATCTAGTACCTTAAAAGCACCAGTGGGTATGTTTTTGTTTTCGGCCTTGCCTCTGTACATGAAAGAAACCCTAAGCCAATCCAACCCGTTTCTATTACCTTAAGGTTTATGGTACGTTAAAGCTTAAAGGTCTCCTTTTCTGGTACATGGGATGCGGAGGTTTTCAATCATTTTGTTGTGTAAAGGAACCACCGGGGTGGCATGTGGAGTATGATAAAGCAGAAATTATGACAAACGTTTTGAGCAGAATTGTGGTTTTCGGTTCTTTTCAAGTAACGCTGAGCAAGTTTGACCTGACTGATTATGATTATGGGTCCAGACTTTAGGTGCTGCAAACGGGCTTGAGCCCAAAAAAGGACGGATCAGAAATCAGAAATCAGAAATGCGATGTTCAGAAACATCTAAACGACCCTGAACTGAAAGGGTTCAGACCCAATGACCCAACTACTTTGGGGTTCGTGATTAAAGAAACCTTGAATTGAAAGGATTTATTTTTAAATAATATTATATATTTTTTAAATATTTAAAATTTTTAAATAATTTACATAAAAAAAAAGAACTTAAAAAATATATATAAAAAAATACTTGCTAGAGCCCAACGAGAGCCTCCATCGGTGGCTCTAGCATTATTTTAGGTCCAATACAAATAAACCCAACAATTACGTTCCTAATAGGCAAGCAGAAGGTTTAGGTCTCGTTTGATTATACAAACCATCTCATTTCATCTTATCATTACAATTTTTCTAAACTCCCACACAAAATTTAATAAACAATTCAATTTTTTCAAATTCTAAAACAAAAATAATATTAAAAATTATATTCTAACTATATTTGATTTATTTTTCATTTTATCTCATCTCATATAAATAATCAAATGAGGCCTTATATTAACTTAGATTAAAGACTTTTCAAGAAAGAGTACGAAGGGCAAGAGGCACCTCAACAAGTCACTGTGGAGTTCATACGAGCATTGTCTTCATCCCAAGGAAGTTAGGGCCCGTTTGGAATTTTGATTGAACTGAGATCAACTCAATTCAGTCTAATTTTAAGCCGAGTCTAATATCCAAACGCTCAAACACATCTAAACTCATTTTAAGTGGGCCCCACAAAACTCACTTTACAATCTCAACTCATTACTATTCATAAATGTAGATGTAAAAGTTTAGCTATCTATGATTAGGAGACTAAATTGATAAGTTTGTATAGGATTATGTGACTAAAATGATAGAATTTATCTTATCATTAAGTTGGTAATTTTGAATGAATGTAAATTATTTAATAACTTTATCTGTAACAATATTAAGTTTATCTAAGAGGCATTAAATGTTATTTAGATAAGTCATAGTGGAAAAATCGAGTCTCAATGAATCTGCACTTATCCAGGGAAGAGGTTGATCTGAAATCTGTTATTGTAGTGAAGAGTTATCACAAAATGTCAGTATTATGTTAGGAGACGACTTCGCGACTGTCAACAGAGTCCTACAGATCAAATTCCTACTAGACTCATTCCGTCAGCAGAGTCATACTACAAATCAAACTCCTATCAGATTTGTTCCGTCAACAGAATCCTACTACAATTGGAATTGATTTTCAGATTGTTTATTTAAGGGATCCTATTGGTTATGATTAGTAGAGATTCAGATCTGCATATTTTCGAGAGCATTTTCTAGTGCATATTTTGGTGACAAAATTCCTTAGAGAATTTTCATACTGTTTCTCTCAGAGAGTGGGACTTGAGTGTGGAAAAATTTTCTTGAGAATTTTTTAGTGGTTTATCTCTCTTTTTGAGTGCGTGCAAACTCCATGTTGGAGACTTGATTGAGTTTAAGCCAATGGATTTCTAGGAGAAAAGTCAATGTTTGAAAATTGTCAGAGGTTCTGACTGCTACAGCGGTAGAAGACAAATAAGTCATTTATCTGGTCAAGTAAGAGTGTCAATTGACAAATGTTTTGTAATTGAGTTTTACTTATAATTGATTTTCAAATAATAAAATTAATTTTTCTGGGTTTGGCTGTTCCGTAAGGTTTTACCTTTAAAGAGTTTTTTAAAGAGTTTCCATTCGATACCAATTTTGGTATTACGCACTTCGTTTATTTTATGTATTGCTTAATTAATAAATTAATTGCATACTTGACGACTAACCAATTTGTTAAGTGAATTAGTAGATATTCCCACTGCGTTACAGGGGTACTTGGGTAATTTCAATAAATAACTCAACT